>NC_045641.1:34133697-34436727 GCF_009829145.1 Chiroxiphia lanceolata
GGAAGTGCCTTAAAGTTAGCCTACGGAAATTAGGGTAAGCAAGAAAATCACAACTTGCATGTGTAGAAGCTATAAAAGTGTGCATGAGTCTCATAGATACTGAAACTTAAAACATATTTTTTCTTGCACGTTATTGTGGGGAAATATTACAGAGTCAAATAATAAAAATAAATATGTAGAGATGTGTAATGAAGAAAATATCTATTGCAAACTGGGAAACATATGAATCTGCTTTTTAAAAAAGCGTTCTCAAAGCAATTTGCATGTTGATGAAACGGAATGGATGTAAGTATTGAAAAAGGATTTCTGTTCTTTTCTATGCTTTCATATATCTGAGATGTGTTAAGTAATATGATTTGGTGGGAAGGGGGCAAAAGCCTTTATAAATTGGTTTCTTTATGGCTTATGTCGTAAGTAGTTAATGAAAGCAGAAATAGCATAGGTGTAAGTTAATGTTGCTTTAATAAATTATTCTTCCATTGGTTGAAATATATCTGAACAAAATAAAGCATATTTTTACAAGTGCATGGTAACACATCACAGTAAAATATATGAAGAATCTCTTTCTAAAGAACAGTATCTTGCATTCTGGGGAGAGAAAAGAGGTGATTTGGACAATCAGTCTTCTGGCTGTGGCAGTTAACCAGAGAAGGGACCCTGAAACTGTCCCACAGTGTTGGAGAATCTCATAAATACATCCAACGTCAGAAGTGCTAAAAGTTGCCTTTGATTTGATTAATGCTGCCAATTTGGGCATAGCTTAGTGTGACATTGATTTCAGTCATTCATGGTTCATAAATTCTGGGCAGCCTTAAGAGGCCTTTGCATTTTGATTGCTTATGGATACTTAAGAGTACTTGTAGATGCTTAAAATGATAATGTTTTCTCCCCATATAAATGGAGATGCCAGAGGCATGTGTTGTCACTAGCTCTGAGCTATTCTTTAGTGAAGGGAACTTGCAAATTCTCTGGTTTTATTTTTATGTTGTTCCTAGAAAATAACTGGCTCTGTAAGTCTTACATGATGATCTTTCATTTTCCCACAGATCATGATTTACCTGATTGATAAGGTGCTTCCTGATAGCTATTTTGTCAATAATCTCCGTGCTCTCTCTGTGGATATGGCTGTTTTCCGAGATCTTTTACAAATGAAGCTTCCTGAACTGTCCCAGCACTTAGACACCTTGCAAAGAGCTGCTAACAGAGAAAGTGGAGGTATGTTCAACAGAAAATGCTGTTAATTCTGTCCTGCTATTGTTTCATCTGAGCACTGGTTTAAAAGTACAGTTTGTTTACATGAGCTTATTGCTTAGAATATATTTTAAATTGTTAAGGTGAAACATGATGGTTTCAATTATTGATAACCTTAACATAAATAGGTGGTACTTTCAGGAAAAAAAAAAGGGGAAATAATTTGGTCCCACCACTAGATGCAAACAGAATTGTGTTGATAAGACTGTATAATGCATGGAGTGACAACACTAACACCTAGTTTAGTACAAGGGCTATGTTGAAAAGATCATTTCTTGCCTTACCTCAAAATACCTGTCCTACTATTGCTCCTTGTAGCTGCTGACTTATATAGCTATTCCGGGAAGATTTACAGTGGGAGAGCCAGTGGGGGTAGGTTAGTACCTAGATGCTTAGCAATACACAGCTGCAAAACTGAGAAGTACGTCTTGGGTTGCTACCTGGAAACTGGCTTTTCACTGTGATTTTTTTTTTTTTCCTGGTGTAGCATTCCCTCCAGACTTTCAGTTTTTTTTATTTGGGAATGTTTTGGGAATCATGTTTTGGTTTCTTTGTTAATTGATTGGATTTCTTTTTCAGTCAGGAAGCTAAGTGCACCCTGAGTTACATCTTAGAAAAGATCTGCTACTATGTTCCATTTGGCTATGTCCAAACTATAAAAACCAAAGAAAGGGTATCAAGGAAGTATTTGCCGTTTGAAAGTGTTTTCACAGGCCAGCCTCTCTGGTCATGGCCTTCAACGCACCAGTTAATACTTGGATGCACAAAGGGTACTCTGAGCGTAACAAGAAAGTAAAACTTCAGAGTTTCAGGCTGAAATACTGCATCTTGTTTGAAACTTAAGTGCATGAGGATATTAAAATTATGCATAAGACTTTACACAGTCATCTTCACCTTCATGTAGATAAAGACTTATGCTGTCAATTGCTGAAGAAATGCAGCAAATGTTTTGGAGGGGAATTGATGGGTTTTGGTTTTTTTGTTGTTGTTTTGGGTTTCTTGTTTGGTTGGTTTTGTGTGTTTAGTTTTTAGTTTTCTTTTTAATAAATGTTTTTATTTCATATGGCTTTGGGGAAAGACAAGCAATCTTTCTGATACAAGGGAAAAGAAGTGTGGTAGCTTATTCCAGGGTTTACAGTCCAAACCCAGTGTTGCTGCTTAGTTTTTGCAGCAGCAGAATGAAAGGTGACTGTGTCATTTTTCCATTGCTTTTCTCAGCTTATCTTTGGACAACTGCAGGCTAAGTAAGTTTTGAGTAATGACAGAGGTACTAGAATGTCTGGTGGATTTGAGTGTGCGGTTTATACTTCTTGTAAAATAATAGTAAATTGTACTATTTCAAGTTTGTTTTGTTTGTTTTTTTTTTTAACTTCAGGAGGCTACGAACCCCCACTTACAAATGTTTTCACAATGCAGTGGTTTCTGACGCTCTTTGCCACTTGTCTGCCTAACCATACAGTTCTGAAGATCTGGGATTCAGTATTCTTTGAAGGCTCTGAAATTATACTGAGAGTAGCTTTGGCTATCTGGGCGAAGCTAGGAGAGTAAGTGGTCATTTTTTGTGATTTTTCTTTTCAGTATGAGCCTTGTGTAACTTTTATTTTCCCAAAGAGCACGTTCTCAATTCTAAACAAGATGGAATCTTTCAGGAGAATGATTTTGTTTTGAAAAAGCTGCACAAAGGACCTCTATGGTTTCCCAAAAACTCATTATTCTGACATCATGTCAGAATGGGCATGATAACCAACCTTTGCTGCAGGAAATGTCTCCAGTTGTTTGAGTTGTCTGTGTATAATGTCTTCATGCTGTGCTAAAAGGTTAGTTGGACTTTCCAGAACATAAACTTCTGAAGGAACTGGTAAATACTCTCTGGAAAAACACACACAGAGACTTGAGGATGATTAGCTAACTTTATTGGGTACCTGAAGTTGGAGATGTTAATTCTCTTGTTTTCTCTTAAGGAGACGTAGGGATTTGAACCCATTTGCTATGCCCAATAAAAGAGTTCAGTGTTACTAAGGGAATGACTCAGTGGGACACAGGTCTTTTCTGTTAAGGACTGAAAACAAATTTTCCTGAAATTCCCTCCTTTTAAGCACATTTGAGCCAAGTTTCTGTCATAGTCCTTTAAGGTCTTGGAAACTCACCACATGGCCAAAACACAAGAGATGGTTAGTTCTTCTAAACTTCTCTGTTGTCACAGCAAATATTTGCATTCCAGAGAGTTTGCAGTGCTCCCAGAGAAATGAGTTTTGTCACTGGCTTCAGTGGGAGGTGTGAGCTCTGACAGGTCAAGCAGATGTTAGTTCAGCTGGAAACATTTTTCAGCTGGCATCAGCAGCTGCCTCAAATTTTCCTTGTGATGCCTTTTAACACTCACCTTCCTTTTTTCCCTGAGACCGAAACACTGGGATTTATGTTTGGCTCTGTTCTTGGAGGTTTTGCTTCATTTTTCTTACTGAATAAATTAGCACTGCAAGCCAGTAGCATTGTAAGAGGCTTTGTTTAGTACATTTAATTTTTAATCTGAAGAATAATAATTGTAATAATAATTTCCTGAGAGCATTTTTAATCAGTTAATAAATGAAACTTGCACAAATCATTTGCTTTAGGATTAAGCTATATGTAGTCACATAGGGCTTTAGACAAAAGGTCCTATTGCAGTGGGTCTCTGTGCACTTAAAAGCTGTAACTGTGAGTGTTACAACCCGTGATAAAAAAGGAAGTTACTGCTTTGAAGATTTTACTGTAAAGCTTGAAGAAAAATTTAACATGTTTTAAAAAATGGAAATAAAAAGAATCAAGAAATCTATAAGAATATGTCCAAAAGAATAAGCTGATCAGACTGAACGTTTTGTAACTGTTGTTTGTGGTGAATGGGAGAAGGTCTGATGAAAAACTGGGCATTATGTTTTTGCTGGAGAAGATTGTGGGTTTTTTGTTTCTCTTTGTCCCCCATTGGAAATAGAACAGGGGAGATTTAAAGAAGCGAGGCCTGAAATAATGATTGTTGTCTCATGATCTTCATAGTTTTCAAGACTATGGTTATAGGAATGAAAATGTGGTGAGAAGTGCATTTTAAAAATGTTGGTGGCTCAGTTGTACTTCTGTTTTGAGGGAGGCTGAAAGAACAGGGAAGTTAAAAATAGATGCAGTGGAATAGGTGCAGTGTGTGGAGGTCATGAGAGAGAGAAGATATCGGGGTAGGTAAGCAGTAAGTTTTTGATAATTGGCTACATAACATATTAATTTTTTTAATTTTTTTTTTTTTTAGCTACGTAATCATTATTTTAACTGAAATATGTTAAGATTTCAGTAGAAGTTTCACAGTTCAATGGTTGTTCTGTACAGAGGCTGAGGATTAAGGAAGTGTCCTCTTCTAAAGCTCAAGAAAAATGGCACTGTATTTTTGTCATCATTCCAGTAGCTGTATTTTAGAGGAGCGGCTACGGTATGTAGCTGTCAATGCAGTTCTTTGGGAAAGAAGTAAAACAAATTTTTCACTTGACAGGAGAGATTTTTAGCAGCTGACCCTTAACATATGTAGAGCACCAACTCATGAAAGCATATTACTCATATTTCTCTTCCTCTAGCAGACACTGTGGGTGATTCTGTTTGTTTTTAGAGATTTAAAGAAGACTTTGGGGGAAAAACCCCAACCAATTGACTCCACACTAGAAAGCAGACAAACAAAAAGGCAAAACAAAAAACTTGGCATCTTTAATTTTGAAATAGGATTTGCAAATATGATGAGGGAATTTTCCTTCATTCTGCATTATGCTAGCTTAATTCTTTTTGAAAACAATGACATATATATATACACCTATACTTAATTTATTCCACAGGAATGGTTTCTGACCAGAGAATATGTTCCTGTCTGACAAAAAGACAGTTCAACCAGTGAATTCAGCCATCTGGTGCATGGTGAAGAATGGGTGATGAAGCAGTCAAGAAATCCTTATGCTCCCTTTTTGAGCTGATGAGAGAATGCCCTTGTGCTAATAGCAGACAGGATTTACTGATTCTTGTGTTGTAGAAGTGAAAGGGACAGAAGAATAGCCTGTCTGGACATACATAAATACCTTATCATGAGCAATCAGGACAGTAAGCTGTACTCAGTGCATCCTTTTACTGCACCAGCTTTTCCAATGTCATGTGTGCAATTTTATTATTTGGAAGTCTAAGCAGGATTGCAAATAAAAGTTAGGCTGACTATTGGAAACGTGTATTTTATAATGATAAAAAAGCAGGTTTGGTTTACATATCATCATATGTAAAAGTAAAATAAAAACCAGTATGTATTCTGATGTAGGCAAATAGAGTGTTGTGAAACTGCAGATGAGTTTTACAGTACCATGGGCAAGCTGACCCAGGAGATGCTTGAAGACAGTCTGATTGACAGCAATGAACTTATGCAGGTGAGTAATTGTGATATAATTATAGTTTGTGGGTTTTGTGTCATCCTTAAGGTGTTGACTCCCAACAAATTACATTTTTGTTCAGATACTGCAGAAACCTAAACTCTCCCGAGAATAAAAGTTTCAGATAACTGGGTTGAGCTGGCACATTAATGAAACAAATAGATGACCTGCAGTTAAAGCTCTTATTTTATGCATTAAATATAGAGAACCACTAGACTTCATTTGATAAAAATTGGTTCTATGTTGACATCTGAAAGTTTGTTGTGCTATAATGCCCAATTATAAAAATCCAATAAAGTACAATAAAATTTGATTTACACAAGTGAGATATAGAATCTTTTAGTAAACATCATTTTTAGGGTGTTCTTTTGTCTTATTTTGATGTTTTGGTCAGTTGTTTATTGCAGTGTGCTTTTCATTCTACAGACACTGTGGGAAGCAAGAGTTTATGCAGTGAAAAGGGAATAAAAAATCCTTCATGATTTAAAAAAAAGTGAAAGGCCATGAACAGTCATTAGTGAACTATAAACAAAGACATTTGTAGATAATTGCAGTCCCTGAGTTTTCATAGCATACATCATTGTATGAGAACGAAGATCCACATTGGTCTGGAAAAATAAAGAGCCTTTAATATTGCAGATAAAATTTATTTATTCATGGTTACACTTATTCTTGTGATATCTTTAAGGTGTTGTTTACTTAGATGTTTTATAAAGACTTCATGCTACACTCCTAGAACTTTCCTTTTGATGAGTTAGAGCATTGTGATTTAATGGGTGCAAGTATAGAGCAAATAATAAACCTGAAATTTTGTACCTACCTTGAGGAAGGAAAAAAGTTGGCCTATGAAGTTGCATGAGTTTAATAACAGTAGTTAACAGGTGACTTCTGTTACCCATTATTGGAAGCAAAACTTACTGTCTGGGATAATACACTTCCTTAGTCTGGTAAAGTACTGCCCCGAAGTGTAAAGGAGTATTTTCAGATTTATTATTTTGGTTATTGTTCTTTTGTCTGATGAGAAAGCTCCAGGAATGGGAGAGGTGAGCTCTGTGGCTTTGTTTTGCTTCAAAAATGGAAATGCAGCTGGTCAGAGCTACTCACATGCTTTTTAAAAGGAGTGTTCAGGTTCCTCTCAAGACGGTTCAGATGCTGAGGATCTGTGAGGAGAGCAGTACAAGCTGAAGCCTTCTCATATTCGTTGTGTTTCAGTTCCTGGTCTTCAGTGTGGTACAAAATCAAGATGTGATATTTTTGACAAAGAATATTCTTGGGAAAAGTGGACTTCAATGGCGCAGTGTGGATTTCTTTCTTTGCAGTTGTGTGTAATAGAAAATAGGGCATAGTGAACTTACTAGTTGTTGGGACAGAAGGATCATTTTTGGTTTTTAACTGTTGCAATTACAGGTACACTAAATTAGCAGTCTTTTTGTGCTTCAGCAAAAAATGAGTACTTGGTGCAAAGTATGTGTGTATTCATAGCATATGTGTGTATTTTGTGACGCTGACAGGAACACTAAGGTGGGAAGGCATTGCCGTTGATATGGAGAGTGTGGCAGGTTGAAGTTTTGTCCATAGAGAAGAAATGTGTTTAGTTTATGTGTGTCCTCTTAGTTGAGGAGACCACAATATAGTTTGATAACATTCTTCAAGTCAAAGGCTGACACTGGCAGTGTAGCCATCTCTGAGGTCTTCACTCTAGGCCCTCTTTACCATAAGTGGAGAGAAATAGGCACTACAAGAGTTTACCATCAGGGTAGATGAATGCTACCGCATATTTGTCTGGTTAGAGAAGAAAATTAAGAAATATGAATCACTGCATTAATGAAAAGACCTAGGCTGCTTGAACACACTGCTTTTTAAATTTCTTTGAACTTTTTCAGAGGAATCAGACAGAGATGAATGTTTGGACTGCTTTATTTTCAATTTTTTTTCTTTTCCCCTAACAAAAATCAGAATGATGAATTTACATCTAATACTTTTTACAAGGTGGCTCAAGGATTAGTAGCCTACTGCAGGAAAGGACTAATATCCCACTTTGCCTTCACTTCCTGTTTCAGGAAAGCTTGCTAGTGGCAATCATCTGGCTTTTCTTTAGACTTGCATAATACATACATTTGCATCTGAACTACTTGTCCAGGCTCACTTAAGCCAGTGAAGACTAACAGGCACTTCTCAAACACTGGGAAACAAATTGTGCTTTAAAAGGTTTGTTTGCTTTGGGAGTTAGAGGAGGGAGGGATAACTGATCCTTGAAGGGAAGTGTTGACAGAGCAGATGTCTAAAGCAGGTCAGAGGACTCTTGTCCTCATTCTCTCCACCAGCATATATAGTTGCTGTAAGTTTATCCTTCCTATGCAAGCAGTACCTTGGATTGAGGGCTTAAAGCTTTTGCAGATTTGGCCGTTGTGTTGCAAGGTTTATTAAATTGTTTTACTGAGTAGAGTGTGGAGGGATTGGAGGAGGAAGCCTACAGCTTCTTTTTTCAGATTGAACAGTTTGGGTAAATAAAAGGCGAGTGCTATACATCAGATTCTAGACAGGGTATTTATTCAAGAGTAGGAGTTAAATACAGTATTCAGTAATGTAATTTTATTGGCCTGTTTATAATGGAGACAGAAGGCTGTACACCAGGTGTCTGCAGATATTCTAAACAGCCTGCGCTAGACTGAATCCATGCTTTCATGCCTTCTCAGAAAGCAAGCATTTTTATAAGGAGCTAAACTAACTCAGTTTGTACACCCAGAAACATTGAAGTGTAGAGGAGATGAGAAGCCAACAGGAGAAAGAGAAGCATCCCTGTGTATTTACTGGGATGGAGGGGAACAGGAATTAATCCCTCTATGGTACTCTAGCATTTTAGACTATCTCCCTAGACAGTTACCCTGATTTGATGGTATTCACTGTTAACTTTCTACTTGAATAGCACTGTTTGTGTTATCTTTTGGGCTTATTTTTGCATTTGCTTTTTGTTTTGGTTTTTTTTTTCATGAAAGTGAAAAGAGAGAAGAGCCTTAAACCAGCATTGGTCAGCTCTTGAGATGAGTGTGAGCTGTCAGCAAAACAGCTTACTCTCTTTTGGAAGCCGCAGCCTACTGTATGGTATGCTGCTGAGGGTGTAGTTGCCTTTGAATTTTTAGAGTAAGGCAGAAAATTGTAAAATGATTCAAGGTGAAAATAGAGGTATTTTTCCTTGTCTCTTTTCTTATTCCCAGAATCTGTCCCCTATCATCACCATAAATAAGATACTAAGCTTGGCTGCATCATGCTTTGTGTATATAGGCCAGTTCTCTCTGACGCAGTTTTCACCAGAATTAACCAAGTGGCTTCCAAGGCTGTGTACAAACTAGGAACAGAATACTTTGACACTGAAATATTGCTGGGAGGATATCACAGGTTTTGATTGACAATATTTTTTTAATTTCCAGTGGAACTTGCATCAGCATAAAATTTGTTTTGTGGATCTCTTAGTCAGATGGCAAGCAAGGCCTACAGTTATAATCTGATGACAAATAATTAAGCTAAAAATGTGTATGCTAAATGAAAGAAATTGTAGAGGATCTAGAAGATACACTGATTGGAGACAAGCAAAAGCTAAAACATAATCTAAAACAGTAGGTACAAGGAGTATGTGGAGGACTCGGAGTCAATGGTTTCACTTAGAGGGTAACTATCCTCTGAAAAGGTTACCTGAAAAGGCATAAAGAGTAGAAATAAATTCCAGACAAACTTTCTTCTCTGAAGGGAGAGAGTTGAGACTTATGGAAAAAAAAAACAAATAGGAAAGTATGGTAGAGAACAGGCGGAAGTGTTGGGCCCAGAGGTAGATCTTTCTCTGGATCATAAAATGCCTTTGTCTGTTAGACTGGCAGGCTATCACTGTTCAGGCCCTAGAGAATATTTTTCTTTCACAGTAGCACTGTAGTTTAATGGAGTGGCAAAACTTCAGTTCATGCTCTGGGTTTTTTCTAGTGAGTGAGTCTTGCAGGAAGTACTGACTGAATCATAAAACCTGACCGTTTTCTTAAGCACGTGAATGTGCATCCTTTAATACTGCAAGACTCTGAAAGTCTTTTCATGGAGAAATCTTTTGTGGGACTGTTCGTTAAATCAACAATTTTAAAAGCTGCTTTTTTCCCCCCCCAGACTGTTTATACCATGGCTCAGTTTCCCTTCCCACAACTGGCAGAATTAAGGGAGAAATACACCTACAACATTACTCCTTTTCCTGCAGCAGTAAAATCAACTTCATTTTCAGGGTAAGTTTGAAATGTACTGCTTATGTCATATAGGGTTATTGTTTATGTAGAATTGAAAAGGCAGGTGGCACCCTCCCTTGTATGCTCTTAAAGAAGATAAAGATGTTTGGCAATGTTCATATTTAAGAATGTCTCTTTCTTAACTTCTCTTATGTTCTCATTTGACAGAAGGTTAGGCAGAACCAGAGACAGTGATGAAGAGAATGACTTAGATGATGAAGACTCAATTGCAAATGCAATTGGCTGTCTTGGACCATTAAGTGGGTTTTTGGCACCAGAGCTGCAAAAATACCAAAAACAGATGAAAGGTAAAAGTGATTTTGTTAATTTTGGAAAATGTGGTTAAATCTGCATGGCCTTGCAGAAATTGTCTGTACCTTCTTCTGTGAAAGCTGCCATGGAAAATGTGTTTTATATGCACATAGAGGTTACAGCAGGTACCAAATGACATGCTCTGCAGTCATCGAAGATGTCCTCAAAGTTGAGTTGGAAGGCTTGTAGGTATACAGCAAATGACAATGTGAATTAAGGATTTGGCTACAGTAATGGTTAACAAAACAACCCCATAATGTTGCCCACCTACAGAAAACCAAAGCATGGAAAACAGTCCACCCTAAATCCATGCATATTTCCAAGACAGCAGTCAAATAGTCAGCATTTTCTGAAGAGTGTACATATAATAAATTATCTTGATCTTTTTTCATATATGCATGGCTAATACTGGAACCTCCGTATTAGTATTACTATTCACAGTGAGTGAATTCTGCAGGTCATTTCACTGCCCTTTTGTCCAACCTTCAGATTGTTTTGGTTTTTTGATATATTCACATTTTTTAAAAAAAATTGGTATGGTTTAGGATGTTCTGACAAAATGCCACTACTTTTCCAATCCCTCCACATTGAAATAAAGTTTCTTGACAGAATTGTATGTATACCTGTGCATACCTCCTCTAAAAGGAGAACAAAGTTCTGATCCATACAAGAAAAGCAAAGATGATTTGTTAAGTTGTAGCAACCTTTCTGAAATGGTACTGGATTAACAGTGATTTCACAATATCCTGGGGGAGGCCATTGTTACTTATCCTCAACTCACCTCCACCTTACCACCAAAAAAACCCCAGACTGATGTAGCAGTTACTGTTTTCTGATTACACTTAGTTGTTCTTGTGTCTTCGTTTTGCTGAGACCTGTGAGCTGCAATTTTCCTCTTGATTGCTGTGGTGTTTTGTTTTTCCCTTCCGGAGGGACTGTAAGACTCTACCTGCTGTTTCAAGCTAGCACTTAGTCAGAACATCAAACTGCTGTTGCAAACTAAGCCAAAGATAAATAAACATCCCTTGAAAAGAATTATCCCCCTGACCCTGGAGTGCCAGGTTGGTGGTGCATCAGAAACAGCTGTGAAAATAAATTGCCCTGCTGCTGCTGCTCTGTAGCTGTTGATTAGAGACGCTCTGAGGTTGTCTGCCCCTCAGCTGCTCTGCATCTATCCCTTTTGTCACTACTAGCAGCTTTCACCCTGTGGTGGTGTAACTGTTTCTTGATGCTTCTTGGTGTTATCACTAGGTCAGTTTTAAGCTCATGCCTACTTGACTGTAAGGTATTTTATAACTTGCATTGTTGGCCTCTTCTTTGACCAGCTGAGTGTCTTTAATAGTCAGTTACTGAGGTACTTCAGTGATGGTTTGATGTACTTTTGGATATTTGAAGAACTATGCTTATAACTTGGCATTGCCATGTTAATCAACTTTTGTACTCTTTAACCTCCCCTCAAACCGTTGCTATTCTTAACCAGTAGTAATACTACTTACTGTAAACAGCACAGCTTAGTTAAATATACATATTATAATAAATTTTTAATTTAAGAATACAGTAAATAAGATGATAGGAATCAGATACAGAATTCCTCTGTAAATAATCTGTGGAACTCTTGAGTAGGCCAATTTACTCCTCACCTCCCCTTTATTCCCACCTTGTGCAGATCAGAATGAAGAACAAAGTCTCGGTTCCAGTAACATTGCAGAGTTAAGTCCAGGAGCAATAGACTCGTGCCGAAGCGACTATCATGCTGCTTTTAACAGCATGATGATGGAGCGTATGACCACTGATATTAATGCACTGAAAAAGCAATATTCCAGGATAAAGAAGAAGCAGCAACAGCAGGTTCACCATGTATATATCAGAGCAGGTAACATAATCGAAATATGCCTCATTTACTGATGTATTGCAGGCTAGCTTCATCAGTGGAGACAAGACAAATGATAGTTTTTTACATTTAACCAAATAGACAAAACAAGAAAGACTGATGGAATATATAGCACATTAGTAGTAAAGTGCGTATGACTTCATACAGACAGAAAATGAGAAGGTGATGTTTTTTCTTCTTTTGTCAGGATCTGAAGATGATGACCCTGGGATTTTTTTAGGTCCCAGGGACCAACTGAACAATGGTATTTAAAAGTGTCTTTGCTATCTGGGTGCATTGTGTTGATCTCTCTGATTAAAAACTTTAAATCTTGGGCACTCTTGGAATTGACATACTGAAGCACTGAAAAAAAGTAAATGGAGAGATGAGGATGCTTCAGACCATGTGGTCTGTATTATCTGAACTCTGAATTTATCCGGGCCTGGCAAATTATGCAGCTCAAGGAACAGGCTTAGATGTTCCGTTGTGGCTGGCAGTTTACCTACCTATAATGATACTGTTCTGAGGGCTGAGCTGGATGTCAACCTGGACTTAGCAATCCAGGTTGCAGAGTCTATATCCCTTATTGGCAGACTCAACAGTGCAGAGGTTGGCATGAACAGCACAGCTGATGGTTTCAGTGGGCCTGCAAGCTGAACACAGCCTACTCCACTCATTCTACCCCACTTGGGTGTCATCTTTCTAAGTCAGCATTCAACCATGCAAATAGGTCACTGTGGAGAATTTTTATTTCTATTCTAGATTGTCTAAACCTGTGCTAGCAGAAGCGTTGCAATACATGGAACTACAATTTTTCATTAGCATAATTTGTAAGGAATTTTTTTTAAATATTAATGAAGTATTTGCTTTGAACCAAGGCTATATCCAGCAGAAACAGTGCAAGCAGTAAAATGTTGATTCCCAAGGATTGCCAACCCTTACCTTCCAAATACAAACCTTTCTAATCTTACTAATCATGATGCAGGGCTGGGCTTCTAGTTTAATCAAACTTTCATCTAATTTCTAATTCTGAGCTAATTTCTAATTCTGAGTCTACTCCTCTGGTTTAATAAGATATGGTTTATCCATTAAAAGTACTTTGATTCATTTTCCAGTCACACAAGCCTCGTGGAGAGGCTTATTTTACTGACCTTGTATGGAGACTGAATTGCCTCTTACAGTTGGAAGAAGTGCAATTCCAAAAATCAAGAAGCTAATTTTTTTATGATTTATTTTGATGGTCTTTCTGGCTCAGGACTTACCCATAGGTGCAAAGCAGGGAGGGAGAACAGAAAATCTTTATCATAGAAGGTACAGCTTTGTGTTCAGCTCCCAGACATTAGTGAAATTCAGTGTGATTTTTTTAAGTTTGGGTTTGTTTTTTTTCAGTAAGCACTTAGTCCTACAAACCTTTGCTATATCTCAAGAAAGGCATCAAATTTGGTGGTTAATCCTTAGAACATTAATTTGTTTTGTTCTTTAACAATACTGTGCTTCTTTTAAATACTTTCTTTCAGACAAGGGGCCAGTTACCAGCCTCCTCCCTTCTCAGGTAAACCATTCCCCAGTGATAAACCACCTCCTTTTAGGAAAGAAGATGAAAATGAATAACAGGTCTCTCAAAAATGCTGTTATTCACATCCCAAGTCATGCTACAGGGAAGATGTCTCCCATTCCCCAAGAAGATCTTAAAACAAAACTCAACTCTCCATGGCGCACTCACATAAGAGTTCATCGGAAGAATATTGCTAGGGCCAAAGGCCAGCTGGGCTATGGGGATACCGTAGGACTGATAGATGAGCAGAGTGAGAGCTGTAAAACAAATAGTCCTGGTGCAAAGGAGGAGACTGCCGAACATTCTGACTTTGGAGAAAGAGAAGGAAGTGGTTTGGATAACAGGACTACTCAGAAAGCTGATCAGCAGTTGTCTGAGCGGCTCTCTGTGGACAGCAGTACAAACATGGCAGCGATTCAGCTAAAACTGGAAGCACTTGAACTCACCTCAGATAGCAAAACCGATGCTGAGTCAACACCCCGTCAGTCCAGCCAGCCACGTTTATCAGAGTCTTCCACTTCATCCAGAGACAGTGGAAACCTGGCTAAATTGCCCCAACCTGGGAACCCAAAGCCACAAGTCTTCAATCCTTTTCCCAGTGTCAAGCCTCTTCGAAAGTCAGCTACAGCCAGGAATTTAGGGCTGTATGGCCCCACTGAAAGAACGCCAACTGTACACTTCCCACAAATGAGCAGAAGTTTCAATAAGTCTGCCAGTGGCAACAGTGGGACCAGGAAACGATGAATACAAAAGCTACAAAAAAATTGTATTACCTTTTTTTTTAATGTATGCATGTGTATGTGTATCCCAGAGTGTTTCTAATCTTCAAATAATGGGGACAAAAGTGGTTACCAGATGCATAAATAGGTGTGTTTGAAAATTGTGTTCCTGTGTTGTTATGGGATGGATTAGTGAAAATGTGCTCTGGCACCCTATTGTCAATTCTGATGGTCCTGTGTAAAATAAACATTAATTTGCAGTGCAAAGCATGCTGTTTCTTTAAATCTAACTCAGATATTAAATCACCAGCTGCCTTTAGCCCTTCAGCCCCCCATGGCTGCCTCCTGTCTTTCTGAGCCTGAAGGACAAATTGTCCAGTGCAGCAGACGGGTGTAACAGTTTTTGTGACTGTTACGCAGCTTCCCCATTAGACCTCATCTTCACGCTCCATGAGAGCCAAAGAAGCCATGACTTAACAGAAGCACAAGCAGTCCTAGCAATCAAAAGTATCACTTCATGACATCTGACTTCAGATGTTCTTAAGCAGCATTTTGTGCTTCTCTTCCCACAGCAATTCTCTGCTGATACTGTTTTTAATATAAATGTAGTCAGTGAGCATGAGAATAGCAGACATAAGTCCATCCACAAGACTGATTTGCTCCTTTTCTGTTACATGTGTACATACATACATTTCTGTTACTTACTGCTGGAGAGTTGCAGCACTGTAAAATTAGGAATTAGGTACAACTATATGTGTAGTTGTATGATTATTATTATGGCACATCTTGGCTTCAATGGATTTAAAAGCTATTACTAGATTAGATTTGTAGTTAAATAATAATTGCCAGCTTACCAGTAGGTAAAATATATGAATGTTCCAAAGTAGTTTAGGGTTTTAAATTCTTTAAATAGAGTGATTAGATACTTAAGAGTGCCGCTTCCCATTAGAAACCAACACATCAGCCAGTATGTTAATGGGATGGACCCACGGGCTTCCATGGCTTGATTCCTTTTTGGTGTGAAAGAGAAATGGCAAAGTGATAAACTGACTGTTTACTCCCAAATTAAAAAGTGCAAAGCTGGTGAATATCATGACAAGTACTATATATGTGTATATATACATATATATATGTGTGTGTGTGTATGTATATATATTACAGAGGCAGGCAGAGAAACTAAATGTGGATAATTCAACTTCAGGGTTGCAAAATCAAGCACTCAAATTCCAAGAAATTCAGATTGCTCTTAAAATGTTGTAGCTCTGCTAAATTGTGTGTACTGACTGTGATTCATTACCTTACTTCCAAGTTTTCTGTGGCATGGAAGGACCATAATTTGAAGCTGGAGTAAAAACCGTAATGATGAATCAGCCCCATTGTATGTAATATCTTGCTTCCTTTTTTAAAGTCTTTGTTAAATTTGAAAATTAATTTATTATTGTGTATTTATTAATGTATCCCATAACCTGTAGGATGTGATATCAGTTTTACTGTATGCCATAACTTATAAGCTGTACAATATACCCTGTTCATTGTTGTGGGGACAGTTTTATTTTGCTGTTTTATGCAAGCGTGTGCGTATAAAACAATATTCAAGAATGAACACTATAAATATAAAACAGATGTAGATCAGATCTTGCCTTATTTCCAGGTTATAGTAGTGTTGTCACTAATGATTACTTTTAGCGCTAAGTAAATTTAAAATAATGTAGAATTTAGTCCCTGATCATGGACTGTATCAATTGTTTCTGCATTGATTTAGAAGAAATGGACTTCTCAAAAATTTTACTGTGAATCATCCTCCCCAGTTTTTCTTAGCTTCAGTGTATCATGCAGCTGTATGCTGAACCAGTAAAAATAAAAAGACTGTCAATCTGCAAAAACTGCTAAAATGTTGCAAATGCATACATGAATTTTCAACATGTTAAGAAGTGATTAAGCAGTGGAAAAGCAGCAAGTTTTGCATGAATATAGGTCTTGGGAAAGAAAGCCAACAGAACACCTTCTAGCGATTCAGAACTATTCGATAATTGATGAGTGTGCACTCAGGGCCCTGTACTTGGAATGTTAGGATTGAGGCAAAGGAACCACTGCAACTCAGTGCGTTAGTTTGATGATGCTTGCTGCAGGACATCTTCTTTAAGTACTGCTCGATGGGAAAATAGAATTTCATTTTAGCTACCTCAAAGATACATTTCATTACCTCAAAGAATGTTCACTCTCCCTCTGAAATCTGCCTGTTGAACATACAACAAGGACAGCTTCATCACTTAGAACTGAGATGGAACATTAAAATGAGGTCTAGGGAACTCCAGAGAAGTTTCCCTTATTTTTCCCCAAAGAATCCCTTCAGCGAATGAGGTCTGATGATGAACTGAGGATGTTGGGAAGCATGTTGGTGGGACTCTCCTCCACTCCTCCATAAATATTTTGTTCTCCTTGAGGCCTCCTTGTGCTAATGCTCTCTTCCATATGACTTTTTTTTTTTTTTTTGAGAAAGTATTAGGATCAGATTGACCTTCTGAGAATGTGTTTCACCATCATCACATGAAAGCTTTCAAGGAAGGAGCATTTGATTCTATTTTGAGGACACTTACAGTCCTGCAAGTGGAAACAGGTCCAAAACTATTCTGAGGTTATTTGAAATTGTCTGCACTTGGGTGGTAAAAATAGTATATGGTAGAAATCAGTTGTTCAGAATTACTGTCAGCAAACGGTTGAGAATACATCCTCAACTGCAGCTATAGCAAAAATTCGATTTTGTGTGCTTAACAAAAATCCCGCCAGAATCCATTCAAAAAATCCTGAATGATTGCTAAAAAAGCAACAAAACATTATTTCAAGCAAAAGTAAAATGCAGCCCTTTACACTGGTATTTCCAATTCAGGTAGATGTTCATGTTCAAAATTCAAGACTTAAAAAGCTGTTTCAAACCTCCACAGCATGTATTTTAAATGATGTGAAATTGTTAATACAGAAATAAGGTGAGTGGCTTCACCATACTGTAGTTTTCCTTGACATTCTTTGCAATGAGTTACCTCGTGCCCATCCATGGGCAGCAGTTACATCTGGCTGAGTGGCAGGGAACCAATATCATCTGACACCAGCTCCACTGAAGCAGGAAGAGACAGAAACTCATCATAATGCATCCCTACCCTTGTCAATTCTTTGCTCCAGTTTTACTCACTTTTGTTGGTGAAAGATTCGTTCAAGGCAGGGGGTTGTTGTGGAATCCTGCAAGTGATGTGAGATGTGCAGTCATCCCAGACTAGCGCCTTCAGCCCATGTGTCATCAGCCAGCAGACACTGGCCAGGTGGGTGGTTTCTCAGGCAACCGGAAGCTGCTTGGACACCTTTGACCACCTCTGTGTTGTTAACAGCATCCTTGGGAAGGTGTACTCCTCTGGGAGGGTCATGTGTGGGAGGGGTGGATACAGCACACGGCAGGAAAGTGCCTATGTGAAGAGTGTCTTCTGCACATCCTTCCCCATTGAAGAGATTTCCTTCAGGGCTTGCACAAGCTAACTTGGCTGATACAAGATATTTAACATGATTTAGGACACAGAAGTGGTTTGCAGCGTCAGACCATGTCCAGGCCCAGCCTCCCCTAGTCTGCAGGATGCTGCTTCAACTGTGCTTCATCTTACAAGCAGCACACAGCATTTACTGGCTCACCACAGATTTAAAAAGAACCACAAATGTTTCCAAGTCCTCTTCTGATAAAACCTTATCAAACCACACTGTCTTACCACAAATAAGCAGGCAGATGCGGTGGTGGCATGGGAGATGATGTATGTGGATGGAGAGGTTGGGAGGAGGGAAGGAGCAGCCTATCCAGGCAAAAAGTACAAGAAGTTTTGAGGGAAAGCAAACTCAGTGCCTGTACTGCTTTTTAGATTGTTTATTTGTAAACAACAAATCAAAAGATCAGATCCATGATGTGCTGCTCCCTGCTCATCCTTCCTGTGTTCAAAGTGATCATGGACTTGTGTGATGACAGCAAGATGCCACACCCTGTAATGATGTCCACCCACTTGGTAGTTCAATGGTGCTCCCAGCCTGCCCTGGCAGGAGGGAGATGCCAGTGGAGAGCTCTCTGATGAGGTTTGCTGTGGCTCGCTTGACACAGTGAGCCATCAAAAAGGGAGCGAATGCTTGAATACTAGCCGGGGTAAAATGTGCAGTCATTGCTGGCACATCTGACTTCTTTTCGCCTGAGCCAGCTTTGTGGGGAGGATGTGGTTGTGGCAACACTGCCCCAAAACTAGGCTAGTAAGTGTTGCTGGCTGTCAGGTGTGCCAGGCCACTGCTGGATGGATGTGGCTGTGCAACCCCAGGCAAAGCTCAGCGAGCTACCACAATGCTCCACTTGCTAGCTCAACCCAAAGGCTCTGCAAGCCTGTGTGTGCTCAGAGCATGGCTTGCACCAGTTGGCAGGGGATCTGGTGTATATGTGCACTGCTGAAGCCCAGTAGCGCTGGGATGTAATTCTCTGTGTCTGGTGTCCCAGCAGCAACCTTGGTGTCTGATGGAACGGGCTTCTACGTGGTATATTTTTTCTTCTCTCAAGGAGGTGTATGGTGCTTCATTATCATTTGTTGATTTTCTGATGTTTTTATAATTGTAACATGGGGAAATTTTTTGAGCAGTGCCTCATTTTTTGAATACTGGATCAGGAAAGACAGGTGCTTTCTGCATCACAGCACTCAAAAGTTTTGCAACTATTCCTCTTGCTTGTGCCCTTTGTGAACACTGAAATGTTTCTTGCATTCATTGCCTGTGTTTGTGGTGAGTTTTCAGGAAGATAAGGATAGCCCTGCTGCTTGTCTTAGCCTAGTATCTTTTCTCTGACCAGTAATGGTTGGAAATGCCTAAGAAAGGAGTTCTGTAGGAATACAGTACATCCAGAGACAGCCTTCTCCTGGGGCAGTCATCTGATTTGTCCTGGGTTGAGCATATCCCACAGAGATGAGGTGGATGGCCAGGCCAGCAGCTTATCCACAGCAAACTAGCAGCATGCTGATCTGGGCAGCTGCATGCACAGCAGGGACCACAGAGGTTCATCAGCAAAATTTCCTCCTTCACATGAAAAGAATAATAATAATGGATATATGGCCAAGAATAAAAAGAATAATAAGCACCAGAAAGCGTGAGCCTGAAGCAGCAACTCTCTTGGTTCCTGCTGTGTGTCTGCCTCTGTGGGCGCTGCTTGCGCTTCCAGCCTCATAGTTATTTCTCCCTTCCAGGCTGACTGTCCTTCTCTGGTTGGGGAGATACTATAGGACTGGGATGGAGGGATCCTCTGAAGGGGCAGGAGGTAGGAACAGGCTGGAAAGCCTCACAAGCCCTCAGAGGATCAGATGTGGCTGAAAGCCCAGATTCAATGCTTCACACAGCCCATGCAGTGCTGAAGGACTCACAGCCAGTACTTCCTGACTGGTTTTTTAGCCCTATTCAGACACACACAGTGGTGTTGCTCTGCTCTTGCACTCACTCCCTGTGATGGCTCTTCCACCTTGCTTTCCCCTCCTAACAGCTCCAGGGGAATCTCCAAATGACGCATGGGTACAAACATTGACCCAGACTGAAGGGCAGGTGCCAGTCAGTACAGACATACCACAAGGACACTAATGGAAGGAAGGAGTTTGACTAGCAAGAAGGAAGCAACTTTATTCTTAGGAAAAGTAGTTAAGGTCTCTGTCAATCACCTAGCATAAGCATAGAAGTCCAGTGTTAAGACTTTGAAAGGCCAGAGATTGTCAGCTTGGCAGCAACCAGTCACAGGGAGAGGAGAGCTGAGCGGAGCCTTACAGGGTGTGAACTTGTAGTTCCAGGCAACGAAAGTGGTGTCAGAACTTGTACAATTTTTTCACAACTGGGACTTACAATTGCAGCTTCCCTTACTCTCTTAATGAAATCTTTTCTATTAAACTGGTTTTTTGAGGGTTGTTTGTCTGGTTTTGTTGTTGTTGTTTTTTCATTTTCTGTTTAAAAATGTATGTGGGTCTATTGCTCTGTTTTATCTGCACCAAAATACAGCTGTAAACCTGATCATTGTAAGCTTGTTCTCACGCTGCCAGTCAGCTACGTTAGACATACATCATGCCCTTTTGAACTCCTGATTACTGCATATGATAATTTTTATACTGCTGCCCCCGGACTAGTAAATTTTTCACCCTGCTGCAACAATACTGCTCACTGTCTGGCCTCCAGTGCTCTTGGAGAAGAGGCTTCTCCAGAGGGAGCAGAAGGACTATTGCCTGCTTGGCAGAGTGCCAGGCAACTTGATATTGCTTGACACATTCTCTATCCCCACCAGCCAGCACTGAGTCACTGGTTTTCATACAGACTGGAAAGTGTTCCACTCATACCCAAGAGACGCTTCTGGCATGTGTGAGACACAGGTTGTCCCACATTGCTGCTGAACCTCCAGGGCGATGTGACGGACAGAGTTGGGGGGGATTTCACTACTGCAGTTTGCAAGATATGATAGCATCTTCTGTGAAAGTGCTACAACATCTGGCCACAAAGATGCAATACTGCTGATAGAGGTTAGACCAGGTTTGCAGCCATGACCACCAGCAGGTCAGTGTTGTGAACACTCAGTCCACACCATGTATTTCTGTGTTCGTATCCATTCGTGGTGATCTTCTAAATACGTCCGCTAGATGCCACTGGTGCTCCATGCAAACACAACCATTTAACAATTCCCGTGAAAGGAAATACAGCCGCAGCTTAGTGTTTCCAATTCTTATCCGTTTTCGATCAGATGTGAAGCAGTTTCCAGGCCGTTCACTTTTGATTTCACATTGCAACCTCTGTTCTCTATTTTAGAACTCTTAATAAGGTTGCTAACCTTGCACAGTGATCCCAAAGCACAGAGACAGCCTAATGGTATGTTGTTGGAAACGGCCCATAGCAGGACTCTAAAATGCTCTAAAGGCTCTCAGTCAGTGATATAATACATTTTCTCTCTGGAGGACAAGCTGGCAAACACAATTCCAGTGACAGGCAGGTGAAGGAAGCTTGCTGGATTCACGGGTGCCTTGTTGAAACTTCTTTTGTTTTATGAATGCATCAGCAATGACAAGATACTGCCAGTCATTAATCAGCTGAAGTATTTCTATCATAAATACTTGAGCTGAGCTGTTCCATGCTGAAGGCTGAAAGAAAAAAACCGCACCATTTTGTCAAATTTGTTTTAAAATAAAAGACAACCAACAAAACATAGCTAAACTAATAAACTAATGAGTACCTCCTCTCAGGTACTTACCTGCTTGCTGCCCTGCCCTGGAGATCTTACTATTGAATCCCTGAATGCTTTAAGCTTCCAGAGCTTGAAGAAAAACCACCTTCATGTCTCCACATGTGGATCTTGTAGAACCTTGAAAAATCACTTGTCTCTGCTGAGAACTGGAATTTGAAGTCCACATGCCTGTCATCAGCAATCAGTACTGACTTGAGCAGTGGGCCTGTGGGAACTTCATAAACTTTAACAAAGCCAAGAGCAGAGTCCTGCGCCTGGATTAGGGCAGCCCCCAGTGTCAGTACACACTAGGGGATGAACAGATTGAGAGCAGGCAGCTCTGCAGAGTGTCCAAGTGGATGAGAGGCTGGACATGAGCCGGCAATGTGCACTTGCAGCCCAGAAAGCCAACCATGTCCTGGGCTGCATCAAAAGCAGCGTGGTCAGCAGGATTGTGCTCTGCTCTGGTGAGAACCCACCTGGAGTGCTGCCTCCAACTCCAGGGTCCACAGCACAGGAAATATGTGAATCCATTGGATTGAACCCAGAGAAGGGCCACAGAGGTGATCAGAGGGCTGATCAGATCATCAGAGGGCTCCTGTGAAGTCAGGCTGAGAAAGCTGGGGCTGTTCAGCTAGAGAAGGATGTGGGGTGACTTTACAGTAGCCTCCCAGTATCTAAAAGGGGCTTATAAGAAAGATGGGGACAAAAATTTTTAGCAGGGTCTGTTGTGATAGGACAAGGGGGAATGGTTTTAAACTAAAAGAGGGTAGTAAAACGGTGATGCAGGTTGCCCAGAGAGGTAGCAGGTGCCCCCTCCCTGGAAACATTCAAGATCAGGCTGGATGGGGCCCTGAGCAACCTGATTTAGCTGAAGCTGTCCCTGCTCATCGCAGGGGATTTGGACTAGATGGTCTTTAAAAGTCGCTTCTAAGCCAAACTATTATATAATTCCATGGTGACTTCTTAGGTACATGTGTGATAAAGTCACAGCCATTGCCAGCATCCCAGCAAAATGAGATGAGACTTAGATTTACAGTTCAATTTTTCAGCAGTATACTCATCAAGTCTTTTTGCCTGGACACGTGCAACAACACACAGACTTGACACAGCCTGACTGAATGTGCACCAGACTGTCAGGAAAAAAGAACCAGTTGAATGTAGTTCACTTAAAAAGCAAGTATCCTAGATACATTTAAGGACTAAGGCTCTTAAAATGGGAACAAGATCTTATTAAGTTCTGGCCACTCATATAGATGAGGGAGACCTGGGCCCCACCATCTGTGTGTGGATAAATCTTTCATTCTACAATAATTATGGAGAAAAAAAAGATTGACCCCTGTGCAGGGAATTGTCTCAGCCAGAGGCTTATTTCTTTGGATTAATGGAAAAAGGTTGAAAGATAACAATGACATAATTTAAATATACATTCTATATTAAAGATAACCCATAATAAATCTCCTGTGTCGTTTTCCAGCTTGCTTTTATGTTTCTATTTTCCAGTGAGTACAGAAATGAGACCTGAGCACTTTTGGCAAAGGTACTGACTGTATGTTGAGCTGAAGTGGGTCTGTTTTTTGAATATACAAATTTTGAATGCCCTTTTCCTTCAAGTACACAAAGTGCATCAAGCTTTTAGCTGTTATATTTGTTACCTTACAGGCATAACAAGTCGGTGTGGTGAACACTGACTGCTGTTTGAATTAAAGTAATGATAAGCTTTCCCTAACCATTCCCCTCTCGGTGTATGAAGCAACAACACCTCAAACAGCAGCCAGGAGAGAAGGTGATGGTCTCTGATCTCTGAAGCCATGTGTAGCCTCAATGATATGTTAGAGGGACCAGAGCACTACAAACACTTGAAATGCTGGTATTTCCTGAAGTTCAGCATCAGGAAAAAAGTGGTTTGGAAGTGTATCTACCATAATGAAGCTGTAACTACAGAGTTTGTACAGGCAGGTGACTGACTTTTTGCCACGCTCATCTGTTAGCAGGTTACCATGCAGTGTCGTTGGTGCTGATACTGACTGTCGATCCCACAAGGTATTGCTGGTCTCCAGAAAAGGACTTACCCCATAAACAAGGGTTTGGCTGGGTTTGGCTTATGCCCTTCTGCAGTGTCTCCATGGCAAACAAGTTGGTGCAACCACTGTTAAAGCTGGCAGACTGAAAAATTTCTACTCCTCTTTCCTTCCTTCCCTCCATTCTTCTTCTCTTCCCTCCTACCTGCCTGCCTGATCTTTTCTCCCTTCTTGCCTGCCTTTTTCCCCTCCTCCTTTCATTCCCAAACAGACCAAGAGCATTTTCTACAGCTGGTATTAAAATAAAATCCAATGAACCAACAAACCAAAACAACAAAAAAGCAGCACAGTGGTACCTAACCTGCCTGTTATGTTTCATTTATCCACCTTTCCATTTCACATCCATTTCTTCTTACGTGAGACCTGTGATGTGCCTCCAGGCTTCTGGGAGAAATTATGGAGAGAACTGAATGGTTTATCTCTGTTTCAGTACACTGCAGGGACTTGAGTGCACCACCTGGTGATCAACAAGGACACTTATGATACCTTCACTCCTACTGCGAACCAGCCACAAGTTTCTTTTTTTTTTTCTTCATGTCTACTTTTTTTCTCATCAAATTTGGTTGTGTTTTTTTCTTTCTCCTGTGTTGCAAGCTTTCCCAGTTAGATACTCACTCTGTGGGGGTTTTCTCTGTTTTGGGTTGTTTTGTTTTTTTGGTTTTTTTGTTTTTTTTTGAAAGCTTAGCTTCTAATATTACAGTATACCAAAAAAACCACCAAACAAACCAACCCCAAAAAACACCCAAAACACCACCCCAGGCCCCTCCTTCAGTTTCCTTTGCAAAACTGAAAGAACACTGTGTTTCTAGCTCTCTTAGGTCTGAGAAGCTTTTTGTCAAAAGTTTTAACATCAGAAGCAAAAAAGTTACCCAAAGCTGTTACTCCTATTTTGATTCTGAATGCTTTTGGAGGCTTATTGTGTGATTTCATAGCATTTTGACATGAAAAGTGTTGCTGTTCTTCAAAAGTGAGAGAGTAGTAGTTATTCAAGTTGACAACAACAAATAAATTACCTGCCTCATGAAGGCAACTTTTCTCAGAGTAAGATGAATCAGAAACTGCAGAAGCTTAACAGAAGTTGGGAGCAAGGCTCCAGCCTGGAAAGGATTGGGGTGTGCATGGCTTTCCTCTTCCCTTCCTTTCCTGTACAGTGATCTATGCTCTGCTCCCTTTCTTAGAAAACAAGTAAAGTATATGTCTGAGACTATATTTTGCCACTCGCTGGAATCACTACAGTAAAAGACAAGCCATATGAGGGTATTACTACACACCTGACGCTACTGCAGAACTAGTTAAAATTGCTCACTGTCAGTGTATTTCACTGCTGTTCAGAGAAGATGGAGGCACTGGGAATTTGCTGCAGTCAAAACTGACTGTGAATAGTGAATGAGTGAAATACTGTTATTTTTCTTTCACAGGTATGTTCTTCTCTGAGGTCCCATGGGAGAGTATAGAAAGCTTTGATGAAGGTACTTTGATGATGATGAAAAGTCATCACATATGTGTAGAAAAAAAAGGAACTTCTTTTATCTTCTTCTTTTCTCACACAATGGACTGACTAATTGGAAGTGGGATTGATAAGTTGCATCTTGATTATTCACTAGCTTTTAAAATCTGTCCAGGATAGCTGAACAGAAAATAGGTCCAGCTTTCTTTTCTGTCAGGTGGAACATGCCCGCATGATTTTCAAGCTCTGCCATTCACATATGCAGATCATTACAGATGAAATGTATTCTTCATGTTGTTTTGCTCACTATACCTATGCAGAGGACTGGAGTGGAGAATGCCTTGAATGCACTAACCCTGAAGTTATTACTCTCAGAATAAGTGTTGTAATATGACTGTTTTCTGGGAGGTATTGCCAGGCTCTCTTTTTGGCTCTTGAAATTGGATGCAACGTTGCCGTGACGCAGACCTTAAGTTTGCTTGCACTACGGGCTCTTGTTTGAAGTTAAGGTCACCTCAGGATGGGAGGACAATGTCAGCTCAGGTCCTCAAATGCCTTCAAATGGTGGTCTCAGCTGAAGAAGGATGGATTCCATCTTCCCTTAGTGCTTGGAAGTTCCTTGAAGGAAGGATCCTATTGAAGGAAGCTGAGCCATGACAGCAAGGTGCCCCTTGCCCATCCTCCCTGTGCATAGTGTCTCTCTAAATCAGGCTGTTTCCAGCTTGAACTGCAGGTTCTGCGTAGCTCTTTGCCTATGACAACTTGTCTGTGGGATACCTCCATCTACATCATTGCTGTTTTCTTTGGAGGAGATGGGGAGCTGCTCTTGAGGCTGGGAATGCTACCCTAGCAGGCAAGCACCTCCTTCTCCTGCATTTTCTGTATGTTCGCATAAGAGAGTATAATTTTAAGGCTGAACTACAGGAAATCTGCCCCCTAGGCTTTAGCCTCACAACACCTTGTAGCAGCTTAGACCCGTCACCCAGACAGCACAGCAGTGGCTGTAAGAGGTTGAACAGGACAACAGGGAAAGAAAGAGGATTTGTGAGGAAGGAGCACCCCATTGGCATCCAGCCAGCCAGGAGCTGCCACCATCAAAACCAAAGCCTGCTCCGAGTTGTCGTCCCAAAACTGGCACCCAGCCCCCATGACAGCTACCCTGGGGCCACTCTGATTTATGTTTTAGTTTGAGACCAGAGTGCTGAACAGCAGAAAGTCAAGAAGAAGCTGGGCTATTGTTTGCTGCTGTTCAGAGCTAAATGGAAAAGCAGAACCAAGCTGATGAGCAAAATCACTTTATCTGGAAGTCAGAGAACTCTCTGTAGGGAAGTCGTACGTGGGGGAAGGTCTCCATAGGGCTGCATAGAGCTTTAATACTTGTAAAAAAGAAGGGCAACTGGTAGTATGATTTTGAGTACCACCTACTGCTACATTACTCACTGACAGATTATATGTGTACGAAAGTGTAACACTGAATGAAAAGAGTCTGATTTGATCCCAAAGAGTGGAGTATAGAGCTGACAGGAAAAGTGCACTTACATTTTGCTAGGAAGGGGTTGAAACATTCTGAGTAGATTCTGCTAGATTTAGTTAAAGTGAAACTAAGCAAAAAAAACCCCAAACAACACCTCACAGTGTTAACAACACCTCATACTCATGTTTTTAATGAAACATTGTAATTCCCAGTTTCTATTTTTACAATGTTTACCTTATGTGATTTGACTCAAATCATATGTCCTATATCATTGAAAAAGCCCTCCTCAACTGACTTGGAACACCGCAATCCTCTGGCATTTTACTTTCGAGAGAAGTATGGGGGTGATTTTTTCTCCCTAAACTTAACTGTTAAAGAAGGGAGGGGGAGTTTGTCCTTCCCTCCTTTTGGCACACAATGTGTGAGTGCCTTTATGTAAAGATCAGGTTTGTCTGAGCACTAAGCTACCCACAGAATGCACAGGCTCCTGGCATTTGCTACCTGGAGGATAAAGGCTCAGTGGAACAAGAACTTGTTGCCTGCAGAATACCCACTCAGATTCACCTGAAACCTAAGGCAGATGATGGTCTTTCTCAGGAAATACTAGTGCTTTTCTGATGTTTGTTGTTGTTTCTAACAAAGAGTTGAAACTATCTCCTGAGTCAGGATGCTGTGAGATGTGCAAGATGCAACTACAACGCACAGATTAGGTATATAAGGAAGTCATTAAGGGAAAGAGAAGACCTGAAGAAATGGAGTGGCTTTTTGTTTGAGGAAGAACAAGTGTATAGCTCTAATTTTGCATTAGGTTTCACCCCTCCTTTCTGCAGTAAGCCCTAAGCCAGTTAAGTGTTTGCTGTGACTTTAGTAAAAAACGATCTCTGGTTTTTTTTCTTTTTGTCACTCACAGGCATCTTGGGTTCAGCAGAAAGCTTTCTTACTTTGATCCAGCTATTTGCTCAGTTTAGCAGAAGTTTCTGATGTTATTCAGCATGCCACAATGGCACCAACAGGAAATTTATCAGTACAGGGATTCTACCTAATTAATAGGTTGTCAGGAACATCCCTGGGACAGGAGAAGAGAAAGGCCACAGCAAGGCTGGCTGGAATGTGAGTAGGGGAGGTGAAGAAAGATTATGCCAGGGGAGGATGTATGGCAGTAGAAGAAATGTAAAGGAAAGAAAATAAATCTGAAGATTAATAGGAAAAAAAAAAGGAAAACCAAAAATAAATTATTCAGTTTTTTCACACATTCCTCTGCTTTGCTTGCCTGTTGAGCCCTGTTAGGTTCCTCAGAGCTGGTTAAACCAGAGTGTCTTTGTTATTTAAATATGTCTTTCTCCCCTCCCCTGCCCCCCGGGGTTCTTTGGCAGGGACATGTATCTGAAGATGCTCTGAGGACAAATGTCCCCCGTTACCATTTTCAGGACAGTTGTACAGTTGTAGCTCCCTGCTGCATGGAGCCTTGGAACTTCTGAAAAGCTTCTCTGTCTCCCCTCTCTGGAAGGAGTGCCTGTCTCCTAAGCACCCCAAAATAACAAATGACAAGACCTTCTCCAGAAAGCATTCTTAAATCCTCACTTGGTTCAGATAACATGTTCTGGGAATGAACTGCAAGGTGCCTCTATAAGAAACTAGACCAGAAATTCCTATTCTGTGGTCCAAGAAAAACTGGCAGATCACACAGTAAGCAGCAAGGCTTGTCTTATGCTGCTATGAGTCGCCTCTAAAAGGCCTTTGCATTGCATCACATTGTATATATCTTCAGGTGTCAAGCCACAGCTGGAAGAGAAACCAGCTTCTCCTCATGCCTCCTGGCAGGGGTGGAGCTATCATTCTTGGCTGAACCCCTAAAGGTATCTGTTACCTTTGCAACAAACTCCACTTTCTCTGGAGCTCTCCCTTGCATATTTTCTACCCATGAGCTTTTCTCCCAGTTCTCTGTTTCTAGCTCTTGTCTTCCGTGTCCATCTTGGTTCCTCTGACACTTTCTATCACTCCTTACATTATCATTTATGGTAGCTCTGGATAGAAACCTATCATTAAATACTTAATTAAATATTGCATAATGAGTGTATAACAGAACAACAGATAGGACAAAAACACTGACGAAAATAGCTCCTCCCAAACAGAGGAAGGTCACTCATGCTGACAGTAAATGATAATCAAAGAATTTGCAGTACAGTCTGAAGGTTGCACTGATGTTTATTGTTTAGGAGACACAGGCAGAGTGAAGTTAAGTTATTTGCTCAGTACAGCACAGTGAGCCAAAGCCAACAAAAAGTTGAACCCAGTCACCATCATCTCCAGGCTCACATACAACCATGAAAATTGCTTCTTTTCTTCAAAAACAACCAATTCAAAACAACAAAACCAAAAAAGATTCCTCTTGAGAATAGTAACCTCTAGTTTCCATAAATGGTGCTGTCTTTTAGAGACTTTTATAATAACTGTGGTATTTTGTTCCTTCCAGTGTCTGATTAAGTACATTTTGTTGCTTGGGTACTAAAGCTGAAACTTTATTTACTTTTGAAAAACACATCATTATTTTATGTTAATGTGTACCCTATCGGTAAGAGTTCTGCATTCAGTCATGCTTCTGGCACGTTAGTCATAATCTTCTGCCATTTCACAATATCTGAATGGTCTGATATCCTATGTGAATAAACTTACTTCTCCTGAGCACATCTGAGCTCAAATCTGCTGTTCTAATCCCTGACTTTTGACATGTGCATTTTGTGCAGTTGTCTAAAAATGGAATGTTTCAGGTTTATTTCTCTCCTCGCTTTGACCAATTTCCCTCAGTGTGTCAGTTTCTCACCCCCACAGTGCTTTTCTTTGTAACCTCTCCACTTTTTCTTTAAAATTCAGTTGAAAGTTCTTCATTGGAAGAAATGAAGATCCTTCCTTGGCATAAAACTGTTACAGACATAGAAACCCAGGATATTTGACTTAAGGGCAAAATTGTCTCTGGTGAATTATCCATCAGAGGATATAGATTTGGGCTTAAGATTTTGTCTATGTCTTTTATGAGGTAGATATTCCCTGCTGATTTCCAGGGGAGTAGCAGGCACAGTAGAAAAGGAGGATAGTTGAGTAGGCATCATAATATGATATTTTTAATAGAATTTTGCTTTATGCTTTCAGTGTCCTGGAGAGTATGGAAATTATGCCAATGTCACAAAGTATTCTTTACTCTTTGTTAAATGTTAATGAACATTGGGGCTGTTATGCAGCCATGACCTTTCCATATTACTAAGTCCATCTATAACTGAAAATGGAGAAGTCAGGCTTAGCCATGTGGCTTATTGACCGACTTCTGTTACACTCCATCCCTGAAGTTTTAAAAAGCAGCCAAATTTTTCATTCCAGAGGAGAGAAAACTTCCACTGGAGTGAACAATGGTTGTGAAGGTGCCAAAGGTGTAGGATATCGTTAAAAATCATTCTCCCTCACCAAAAAAAACTCCAGTGACTGTCAGCTCAAGAAGACCCTTTTCAGAGAAGGATCCCTGCTATGTGGCAGCAGAGTTTATACAGTCCATGTATTTCTGGGATGGTACTTACCATTCTCTGAGGTTTTGACATTTTGTTCACAGCAAGGCTGAATTGGATTTGGTCTGTGGGCTGTGGTTATGTGAGTTAAAAGCAGTACAATTTGGGCGTTTAATTCAGGTTAACAGCTTTAAACACTTTTGCTGTTGTGAAAGTGTAAATAATTGGCTAGTTTTTATAGTTGTCTTTCTCTTCTTCCCTCCAAAATTTCAGAAATGCTTTCTTTATCATTTGTTGATTTATAAATCCAACTTAGAGAACTGAAAAGGAGACAGCCAGACATGTTATTTACCTTCCTTGGCACCCTGAACCTCCATCTAAGTAATCTATTTAAATTGTCCAATATTCCTGTCAAAGCTCTGCTCAGTTTTCTGGTTAGTTTAGTCCAAATTCAAGGATATTTTTTCTTTTATCTGCTCTTTCTAAATTTCAAAGCTTTGACAAATGGATGAAGGACATTTTCCTTGGAAGAAGAAGTGGAGAAGCCAGAGACAGGGAAGGGAGCTTGCTTGCAGAAACTGAGAATACTGGGAATATTTCTGAGTGTAAACAAGGTAGGGGCCTGCAAACCAACAAAATGTTAAAAAAAATGGAGGGGGTTACTTGAGTGAAAGATGTTACCTAGGTGAATTGCTTCTTATCCTCCACCATATATGATAAGTGTGATAGAATAGACCACTCTGATAACCTTGTCTGATTCCCTGTCTAACATACTGATAAGGCCTCCCCCTTTTAACCACAGAAGAACACAGGGGCAAATAAAACCAGCACTGTTCTGCAAAGACTGGTTTCCAGGTACGGACAATCTCTTCAGATGATGGCAGCTGTGTTATTAGGACTGTGGTTGCTATTTTCTGAATTTATTTAAATGGAAATTCCTAGCATCATCTCAGAGGAGAAACACCTTCCAATTTTATGTGCGGGTATGCACACACAATTTCAGCTGTCCCTGCCTTAATCTAACTGCAAATAACCTTTAGTTACTCTTACAGCTCATCTCTAAGTCTCCATGCTTTTAGTCCTGTTCAGACAAATATATAATTAATTTAGGCAAATAGAAACTCTTTCAGCAGGAGAGTCTGAGCCCACAATCCTATAAGGTGTGAAGAACTGCGCTCAAACACGTGCTCTTTGCTGAGAGAGCATGAGAAACCCTGTGGCTGGGCTCTGTGTGAGGTCCAACCCTGTAGGTGTGTCCTGGGGAGGTCTGTCCATCAGCTTTTTTTCCCTCATCTGCTCTGTGACTTGTGCTGTGGCCCTGCAATTAGGAACTTGGGGCTTAGGAGATTTGGAAACTCAGATTCCTACAGGATTTTGTGGGAAGGAACAGTACCCACAACACCAACTCACAGAGGAGACAAAATCTAGCTACTGCCCACAGGACTCAGTGTGCCATAGTTCCTCTTGGTGCCAGTGTGGTTTCTGAGACTCCATGTCTCATTTTCTTTCTTTTGGTCACCACTGAAAAAAGCTTTAACCAGAGCATGGTTGCGCACAGGACCTTGCAGTACCGGACAGTCATTTGAGAGCGATGTTTCCACCTTCATTTGCACCTAATTTATAGTATCTAGTTCACTTATGCACCACCATATTCCCTTGGCACTGGTAGGACGCTTTAACCAGTCATTAGTAATACAGAGGAAAATAGTGGCCTTGCAGCCTCGAGGTCTAAAAATGGTGGCAGGATCTGTTTTCTGCTAGCCTATCTAGGTCAGTTTTAATTATGGTACCTTCTGGAAAGTGGAGTATACATCCCACACTGGTAGGGAAAGCACAAATGGATCTGCAGAGCCCTAGTGGCTCTCCTGGTATCACTTGAAGCTGGGCAAGAAATGGTGTGAGCAGACACTTGCCAAGGGCTTAGTTTTCTTTCAAAAGGGTGCTGACTGAACTCAGCTGAGTCTTTTGAAGGCAGAAAAGTTATGTGAAGGCTGCATGAGTAGGGCAAGGAGTTAGCCTTGTGTTTGGCTTTCCTGTCAGCAACCTATGGCATGAGACTGAGGTAGAAAGTGGAAAAGTATCAAGCATGACTGGTTAAGCATAGAAAGGGAAAACAGAGACAAGAAAAGATATGGGAAGAATAAAGTCTGGATACGGGAGGATTTAATTCTTCAAGCTCAAAAGTGTTTGTGAAAGATTTGGGAAACAATTGCTCTCTGTGGACTCTCTTCCCAAATACAAAAGAAATCACAGTCCTCTAGAGCAGCAACACCATCACTCCCTTTCAGTAATAAACCAGCACCATGGTTAGGCTTCTTTGTTTTGGTCTATTAAGGAAAGTCCTTTTTTTTTATTCTCAGACATGCCAGCCATAAAATTCTACCTGTGTATATTTGTTTCTGTTACTATCTTTTTATTCCTAATCCATATTAATTGTTATCAATTAATTCTTTCATTCATGTCTTCTTTCTTTTTTTTTAATGCTTTTAGCTTATTTTGCGCTCCTAGTAAGTCACATTATTTTGTAACCAGCACAGCCTTCTTTCCCAGTTGTGGTAATGTGGTTTTCCTAGCATCTACTGAAATATTTTTAAATATCTCCTAATTAACATTTTTCTTTTTAGAATCATCTTCTAACTGACTTCAGTCAATTGTTTTCAGCTTGGTAGAAAGCTGGCACTTTTCAAGTCCCAAGGATGTGTATAGCTTGCTGTTTTGGACTCTGTTCTAGGTACACAGAACAAAGGTAATGAAATCATTATCACTGGGTCCTAAGCTACTTCCTACTTCTGTTAGCAGCTTCTGTGTAAACAGAAGTCTACATTTAAATCCTTCCCATGTTGGATGGGAACAGTGTGGATCAGGAACAGTGTGGCCAGCAGGACCAGGAAAGTGATTCTACCCCTGTACTCAGCACTGGTGAGGCCTCACCTGGAGTACTGTGTCCAGTTCTGGGCCCCTCAGTTCAGGAAAGATGCTGAGGTACTGGAGCAGGTGTAGAGAAGGGCAATGAGGCTGGTGAAGGGACTGGAGCACAAGTCCTATGAGGAGAGGCTGAGGGAGCTGGGTTTGTTTAGCCTTGAGAAGAGAAGGCTCAGGGGAGACCTCATCGCTCTCTACAACTACCTGAGAGGAGGTTGTAGGCAGGTGGGGGTTGGTCTCTTCTCCCAGGCAACCAGCAGTGGGACAAGAGGGCATGGCCTTAAGCTGCGCCAGGGGAGGTTTAGGTTAGACATTAGAAAGAAATTCTTTACAGAGAGGGTAATCAGCCATTGGAATGGGTTGCCCAGGGAAGTGGTGGATTCTCTGTCCCTGGAGGTTTTTAAGATGAGGCTGGACGTGGCACTTAGTGCCATGGTCTAGTAACTGCGGTGGTAGTGGATCAAGGGTTGGACTTGATGATCTCAGAGGTCCTTTCCAACCTCTCTGATTCTATGATTCTATGATTCTATGCAATGCTCAAATTCAATGATGCTTGTGATTCTCAGAAATTAAGGAAAAAATCATATTTGCAGGATGAGATCCTTGAAACGCATGAAGTTGACCAGGAGAAAGCAATGTGCCCTTGTGGCCAAGAAGGCCAACAGCCTCTTGAGCTGCATCAGGCAGAGCCCTGTCAGCTGGCCTAGAGGTGATCCTTCCCCTCTGCTCAGCCTGATGGGACACACTTGGAGTGCTGGGTCTAGTCCTGAGCTACCCAGTGGAAGAGACACATGGACTTCACTGCAGTAGGTTCAGTGAAGGGCCGTGAAGATGTATGGAGCATCTCTCCTATGAGGAAAGGCTGAGAGAGCTCAGTCTGTTTAACTGTATTGGGTGTGGCTTGGATGGAGTTAATTTTCTTCATAGCAGCCCATATGGTGCTGTGTTTTGGATTTGGGACTAAATCAGTGTTGATAACACAGCAGTGTTTTGGCTACTGCTGTGCAGTGCTTGGCAGTATCGAGGCTTTCTTTTTTTCTGACTTTGCATCCACGGACAGGAGACAGGGGATGGGCAAGACACTGGGAGAGGACTGGGATGGGACACCAAGGACAGATTCCCAATATCCCTGGCCACAGGAATATTCCCTACAATATAATATCATGCTTAGGAATAAGAGGTCAAGGAAAGGAGGAGGAAGCAGGGGCAGGCATGGTTATGTTGTTTGTCTTCCCAAGCAACCATTACACATACTGAGGCCCTGCTTACTAGGAGAAGGCAGATGGAACATAATGAATAGAGTGCATATTTTGCTCTGCTGGCATGTGCAGCTGTTATGTCTCAGTGAACAAGAGAGCACTAAAGAATTGATGCACAACTAATACCAGTATTTGAGTTCCACCTAAAGCACCTCGCCTTGGCTGTGCTCAAGTGCATTTTACCTGTTATAGTTTCCACACAGGTATGCCTGATTGCTCCTGCTGCAAACACTCCCCTGCTTTGTGGAATCCTGCTTTATTAAACCAAACTCTGTTTATTCTGTGTTGTTATTATTTCATTCCGAATTTTTATTATTTTGCCTTTTACAGAACATCAAAGGATATAGTTCCCTCTTTTTACAGTTACTTGTACATATCCATGTTTTCAGTCATGGAAACTAGAGAACCTGCTGAAGGACTTCTTTTTCTAGGAATTTCTTTGTTTACAGCAAGACAATTTCTGAACTGTCAACTAAATGTCACTAGCACATATAGCTTTTCAATTTAAAACCAGAGTCCTGCAGAATAGGAGGTACTTTAAAGTGGCAAAGGACTTTTTTTTTTTTAAATTCAGTCTACTGCTGAAGTATGTTTGAGAACTCTAGTGAAAGTCTATCTGGATTTATAACATGATTTCTGAAGAGGAAGGTATCTGTTTTCTAGGAATGTGTGGGCTTAAAACAGTCTTCCAGGGTTTCTGAGATTGAAATTATTACTTCCTAGCTAAGAAACACTGCTCTGCACATGTAGGTTATTGTAGGCTTCAGTTATGATAGAAATGTATGTACTTATGTTTCTCCTGGAGACACAAAAGAATTTTTTTACTTTGCTTTGCTTTGTGAACTCTTCCAAAATGTGGTCTCCACTTCAGAAACACTGTTCTAATGAAATATTTTCTGATATTCCATGCAAATATCAGCCTTTATATGCTGAGGCCAAAGTAAACGCAGACTAAAGACTACATTTATGCTTTCCTCAGGAGCAAGCTGAAGGCCTGTATTTCAGGACCCTGTTCTGCTGGCCAGAGTCTCACATCCGGGCAGAATGAAAGATCTATCTTAGATTTGGAGTGTCTCAGCAGCTAGATAAAAAGACAAACACACTTGAAAATCCCTTTGCCATCCTTTGGCAGTACATCAGGAACAGCCAATTCCCCTTCTACCCAAGACTTCTGTGAACTCATGCTCATTCCCCAAAACAAGAAATACACACCTGCAATACAATCCCAGTAGTTTCTGTAATAAAGAATCCCTGTTTCCCAGGGGTGCATCTTTCTGAATGCAGTGTTTAAGACAAAATTTGAGAAATTCAGTTCACCTGAAGGATAGAGTAGAAACAATTTCTGAATGTGTTAAATATGTTGCATTAAATGTCCCTTTGCCAATCCCGTATTGAAAGCCTGTGGAGAGGAGGAGCACAATGTTCCTTCCTGATATGTAAATGTTGTTGGATGTTTGTTTGAAGTACATGACTCCCTGTAATTGTAGTTTTGACTTCAGGAATAAAGATGCATATTTATTTAGTTTAGATTTCTAATCCTGTTCATTCTGTCATGGATTTGCACATATTATTCCAATCATTGCAGGGAAATCCTACATGATAAATTCCTTACCATGTAGCCAGACCAGTTTCTCTGAAATCAAAGTCTTGGAACTTATTTTATTTATTTTGTTTCTTTTAAATAAAGAGACTTTCCAAACAAAGAGCCAAATGAATTTTTCTGTGGGCTTCCTAGATTTGTTCTGCTTCAGTTAAAGAAAGATGTAGGACAAGTCAAAGTGTATTATAGAACAATGGAAAAACAGGGATTAATACACTTCTTTTTTTTATTTTTTATTTTTCTTTTTTTTTTTTTCCTGTGTAGAAGAGCTCCCTAAACAAAAGCAGCAACCTTTCAGGGTTCAAATCTGGGTGTCCTTGAAATATGTGTCTAATCTCACCTTTCTGAACAATGAGCCTCCTTACAAAGAAAGTGCCAACTGTTTGCTGAGTGTTCGTTTGAACTTCCTCCAGCTCCAGAAGAAAGGGAAACAAGAAATTCCACTTAGGATGCCAGCAGGTCTAGTTCGTGTGGCTGGCAGCTCTGAGGGATTCCAGATGGCTTAAGCCCTTCTTTTGAACATATCTTTTGATCTCATTTAAATTTCTTCCTGATTTCACCTGCTCTGTGTTTACTGACTGGAGGATATACAGGTGGACATATTAACTTCACCATAGGGTACAAATGGATTAAAGAGAATTTGTGTGCAGGAGGGAAGTTGTGTAGTACAGCTAACACAGCTTCAGCTCCTCTCCACGATTTATGATTCAGAAACCACATTATAATTTTAACAGACAGAACAAACAGATGGAAAACCTTCTCCATCCCCAATGTGTGCTTTCTAAATGTTACAACATCTACCCTTCAATCTAGTGGTCACCTAGGAAGTCAAGCAAGAAATGTTTTTAGAATTAACTTTTGTAATCACATATTTTATCCCATTAGTTGTTTACATATTTACAGTTCTCTTTATTCACAAACAAGTTGTTTGTCAAACTTTCAAGCTATGTTTAGCTATTGGACTTTTTCTATAACAAGTAGCAACAAATAACTTGTGCTAACAGGGGTATCAGTCTTACTATATTAACATTTTACTTGAACCTGCATGCTGTGGGAAGGAGGAGAGCCATGAGGATCACACTCCAGTGCAATGGAGACACAAGAAGACATCAGAATGCAGCAGAAAAATTAGACTGAGAGGCTGGGTTCTCATGGAGGAGGACATGGAGTGGGTCAGTCTGCAGAGACACAGGTTGTACGTCAAACTTTGCTGGTTGGATTAGCATGTGCCTTCATCTGAGGAAGGATCTTCTTGGTCCATTGAAACCGATGAGTGTTGACCATTTCTTAACTTCAGTTTAGGTAGGTACCCCATCTGCATGTTGGCTGTGTCAAGTTGAGACTCAGGTGTAAAATTTTCTCCATAGTGTGGTTTCTGTGGGGTGTGTGAGTTGGAAGAAATCTGTTTCACATTTTTCCAGGTTTATGGTGTGCTGCCATGGACTTCAGACATCGATTTTTTTGATTATGTGTTTGCACATAGTTAACACAATCTCAGTCTCAGCCAGGGCACTACAGGTATTTTAATCATCGGTCTACAAAGGTACCCTTGGATGGGCTCATATTCTCGTCTGTCAAGACTGCACAGGATTCGGATACAAGCACACTAATATGAATAGCAGGATCAGAGTGATATTTCAGTCTAACCACATTATCTGCTTAACAGTGTCTGGTTGCACTTGATAGACGCAGACTTTTACTGATACTAGTGGGAATTCATTAGATTAAGAATATCCAGTCAGTGCACATGTTTATATACATTTGGTTATCACTTACTCTTTAAAAAGTACTTGTAACTGAGAGGATAAGAGTTGGAGTTTTCCTACTGGGAATAGGAAAATCTCAAGGTTTAGTGTCCTCAAAAAAAACATTAGAAAGCAACACCACAGCTGACATCATTCAGAGAAAATAGATCTGAAAAACCTCTACAGATGAGTTTTGCATCTCCTGTGCCCATGGCAGATTTCTCTGTGATGCAATGTTAGTGCTGAGAGAAATTTAATTCCCTGAGAAACAACTCTGGATATGTCCTGGGTTTGCCTTCTAAAAAGCTTCAGCTTTAGTGAACGCTGTCACTCTACATTCATACTGCTCTGGGTGAGGTTCTCTCTAGAAGGCAGGAATGGCTGGGAACAAGTGGAAGCCCCCTGCCCCAGGGTACTCTGTCTTCTCAGCTAGCACGCATACCAGCAGCTCCCAGGCCTGGCTTTCTGTAAGTCTCTTTGCCAGAATTTTGCACCTCCTCCACTACTTGTGCCATTCAGTGTCTCCGTGTATTGGGTCTGCATGGCAAGACTCTGTTAGCTGCAGGGCTACAGGTGTAGCTTCTATGAGAAGCTGTCAGAAGGTTCCCTTGTGTCCAACAGAGCCAATGCCAAACATCTCTGAGGCAGACCTGCCGCTGGTCAAGGTTGAACCCACTAGTGACAGTGGAAGCAACTCTGGGATAATGTATTTAAGAAGAGGGAAAAGTTTCCGCACAGGAGTAATTGCAGTCAGAGAAGAGAGGAGTGAGAATATGTGAGAGCAACAACTCTGCAGACACCAAGGTCAGTGGAAAAGAAGGGGGAGGAGGTGATCCAGGTGCCAGAGCTGAGACTCCCCTGCAGCCTGTGGTGCAGACAGTGGTGAGGCAGCTGTGCCCTTGCAGCCCATGGAGGTCCACGGCAGAGCAGAAATCCACCTGCAGCCCATGCTGGAGCAGGAGGATGCCTAAAGGAGGCTGTGACCCCATGGGAAGCCCATGCTGAAGCAGGGTCCCAGCAATATCTGTAGACCCTTAGAGACAGGAGCCCCTGCAGGAGCCAGTTTGCTGGCAGGAATTGTGACCCTGCAGGGGACCTACACCAGAACAATCTGTTCCTGAAGGGCTGCACTCTGTTGAGGGGATCCATGCTGGAGCAGTTCATGAGGAGCTGCAACCTGTGGGAAGGATTCACATTGAAGAAATTCATGGAGGACTATCTCCCACTGGAGGAACCCCATGCTGGAGTAGGGGAAGCGTGTCGGAAGCCCTTCCCCTGAGGAAGAAGGAGTAGCAGGGACAAAGTGTGGTGAACTGACTGCAGCTCCCATTCTCTGAGCCCCTCTGCTGCTGGCAGGGAGGAGGTAGAGAATTCAGGAGTGAAGTCAAGACCAGGAAGAAGAGAAGGGTGGGGGGAAGGTGTTTTTAAGATTTTTGTTTGATTTTTCATTATCCTACTCTGATCTGATAAATAAATTAAACTGATTTCCCCAAGTTGAGTCTGTGTTGCCTGTGACAGTAATAGGTGAGTGTTCCTCCCTTTCCTTATCTTGACACACCAGACTTTACTCAGATTTTCTCTTCCTTGTCCAGCTGAGGAAGAGGAGTGATAGAGTGGCTTTGGGGGGCACCTGGCATCCAACCAGCATCAGTCCACCTCACGCCATCACAAAACAGAACTGTTGGGGTAATGGTATAATACACACCACTGACGATGCAGACCAGAGAATAAGCACTGCTTAGTGACTCGTCTGTTAAGTAAAATCCAAACCATGTTGTTTCCCAGAAATATTTAAGCCCTCCCCAGTTCCATGATTCATACCTGATAGAAAGGTCTGCTTAGATTCTTAGCCAAGTCACTCAAATGCTCTGAGCTTGCCCTTCCTGACCACTTGCTTCAAAAGGATCTCATCTGCCCAGTGCAAATGTTTGTTGCTGAGAGTGTTCCAGACACTGTCTCTAACCAAAGGAAACAGGACCTTCCACAGCATGATTCTCTCCATCCTAAACAAACAGATGAACAGCAAACAAACAAACAGAGTGGTCTTTCCAACTACAGGCTCCACTGATGAGAGAGGGAACATGTGGTAGCTAGCAGAGATTTAAGTCACTGCCTAATATGAAACGAGATGATACCTCTTGATAGCAGTCACGCTTGTTGTTTTCCTTCCCCCAGGGAAAAGACACTAGGGATGCTGTTATTTTCTTATTTTCGGTGTGGTGCCCAATCAGCCTGTCACAGGATATCAAGCTGCAGAGAGCCCTGTCTGCAGCCGTTGCTTTGGCTGAAAGTTGGAAGAATGTCCCCTGACTGTGGCGTCTACTCATCCATTCACATCACTTTTGAGTAACACGAGGCATCTCCTCCTCCCTCAAGGGTTGATTTTCCTATGATCCCAGCTCCTACAGCTGCTGAAGGGCTGCTGCAGGTTTCTCTTCTGCACAGCGTCTTAATCCTAATGCAGCCAGAAAACATTCCAATGAAATCAGGAATAGTCAGTGAAGGGGTTAAGTAATATTTGCAAAGGACAATTTCCCTACGGTTTCATTGTATTTGTTTGTTTGCTTTTTTTAAATTTAAAGACACCACTATTACACCCAGCTCCAAGTTCTTGAACCTACCATCACCATCATAGAATGTGACATGAACATTTGCTAATATGAACATTTAAACCTTTGGTCTTCAAATACACAACTCAGTGACAATGTCCTTCCTGTGCATGTCCTGGCTGGTCACTTGCTGGCAATCAGTGTCAATTTTCAGCCTAGATAGACGGGTCTGGAAGAAATGTTTCCACTGTAGACAATATTCCAAAGGTTACAGACAATTTGGAATGGTTTGAAGAATAGCCTTTTAAAACACAGACGTGAAAATGAAACTCTGTTTACCTATGCTGTGTGGCAGATGCCTCTCTCAGCTTTGAGGTAGATTGCTGGTAGTAAAACCACATTAACTTCCATACAATGTCCCTGGAAAAAGCTCACACATTGACTTTATGTGCATGTAGATTGAACACAGCATGGAAACACTTTTCTTCCTCAATATTCAAAACATTTTGTTAGAAGAAAAGTGGGAAAACAAATGTCTGAGAAGAATAAGCAGATGTTTGCTGTTGAAGATCAGCCTGTTATACAATCAAGTTTACAATAACTGCTTTTAAATATAAACTAACTTCTGACCAGTGTTTTTCAATGTACTGTGAAATCTGCATGTCATTCCTTTTGTCATTTGCAAGTAAACATCCAGTGGACCATTTTATAGTTTGTAAAATGTGAAAAGGGCTTTGTTCATGAGAGACTTCTTTGATTTACCGTAAGATGAAAACCTATGTGCCAGAAGCTTTTTGGTACTCTTAATCAGAACTGAACAAGCTTTTCTTCCTCTTGACCACTCTGATCTCATTGCCTAAACATACTAGCAAATAGCTAACAATTGTGGTGGCTTTTTTGTTTTCTTTAGCATAGCTTTCCTTCCCTCTGGACAGGGCAGATATTGGAGACTGGCTTCAGCAGCCAGGAAAGGCCTCTTTTTCTCCTGACAGGCCTACAGTACTTGAACCCACAAGAACAACAATAATGAGGAAGCTTTCAAAAATAAACAGACAGTCTTCTTTTTCCCAGTGCCTCTGCACCAGATACTAATGCTTAGCTACTGTGCTGAGTCAGCAGTTGCAGCTATAAAAGGTAGTGTTCGATTTGCTAAGGTGTAAAAAAAACCCCTCAGAATTGTTGACAAAAAGATCAAACAAGTGTGAAGGACAGGTGTCCCCCCAAGGAAGAACTTGTAAATTCACGAAGCAGATGGACCAACACAGAGGGAGGTATCCAGTATCTGAGGGAATTAGGAATGTTGAAGGTGATGACAACCAGCATCCAAAGACCAGATGAAACCCAGTGCATGTGGTCCATGTGGTGAAAGTTGTACAAAGTGCACCAGTGTCATACACCCACACTCTGGTAATAACAAGCTGGACAGACACAGTGGCACCGACTACGGACGAGATAGCCAGATGACTTTGAGAGTATGAACATTATCTCGCTTCCCAGGTGGACCTGTGTCTTAGGTGTGGAGAGACTGTCAGAAAAAATGTCTGACCAAGCTGAGGAGGGTAGGTTGTCCTCTCACACTCCTACCAAGGCCTCAACTATGAAGAGTCAGCCTTGTTCTGTTCAAGAGAAAGGATACTGATGGCCCACGCCACGTATGACTGTGTGGTTCTTCCTGTTTGACCAGGGGAAGGACATGAGGAAGTGGGGTAATGAACCTACTTGAAGAGTAGAAACTTGGGTACAGGAACTGCAAGGAAAAATAACAGTCCAAAAGCATCCATCCAGGAAAATTACTACTCCAGTCTGTTGAGTAGAGTAGGAGGGCTGACTGTACTTTTGGCCATGACAAAGAGGCTTCTGTTTTGCAGTTACAAATACTGGGTAATGAAGACTCCATCCAGGAATAGAGGGGCTTTGCCTTTGGCCAGGTGAAGGCGAGAGACAACCGGATTTAGTGGTCTATGTGGATCAGATGGCCTGGCTCATCAGCCTCACAGGAGTATAAAGCTCTAGTGGACACCAGCACACAGTGTAACCTAAAGCCATCAGACTACAAAGGGGTAGAATCCATTTCTTGAGTGACATGCATTTCTTGAGTGACAGGAGGATCTCAAGAACTGTCTGTGTTGTAGTCTGAGATAAACTTAACTGGGAACGAGTGGCAAAAGCATCCTATTGTGACTGGTCTGGTGGCCCTGTGCATCCTTGGCATAGACTACCTCAGGATAAAGTATTTCAAAGACCCAAGAGGCTACCTGAGAGGGTGCTTGGTATAGATGCCTTGAGTACAGAGATTAAACAGCTCTCTAGCTTGCCTGGTCTCTCAAAGGTGGGGTTGCTGTGGTTTAAAGAAAAGCAGGTGCCAGTTGTTACCATGACAATGCACCAGTGACCATATCACACTGATCAAGACCCCCTGGTTTCCATCCATATGTTAATCTGATGACTGGAGAGTCAAGTAGTGATCAGCAGGACCCCCTCACCCTTTTACAGCCCCCTATGGCCAATGCAAAAATCTAACAGAGTGGAGCTTAACAGTGGACTATCGTGGCCTGAATGAAGTCACACCTTGGCTGAGTGCTGCTGTACTGGTCATGCTAGAACTCCAGTATGAACTGGAGTCAAAGGCTGCCAAATGGTACACAACCACTGATATTGCCAGTGAGTTCTTCTTGATCCCTCTGACAGCAGCAGGGCAGTTTGCTTTCACTTGTAGGGGGATCGAATACACCTGGAATTGACTGCCCTGGGGTGGTGTATTTCGTCTGGCTGGGCTGGAGTTCATTTTCCCATTAATAGCCCTCACAGTGCTGTGCTTTGCATTGGTAGCTAGAAGGGTGTTGATAACACACCAGTATTTTGGCTACTGCTGAGCACAGCATCAGCACTGTAACATTCCTCCCTTAATCGAGGGCAAGATCCTGGGAGGGGATACAAGCTGGCCAAAGCTGACCCAAACTGACCAAAGGGATATTCCAGACCATATGACGTCGGCTCACATATAAAAGCTGAGGTAAGGAGCAGGAAGGAAGGCATTTACTGTCTCCAATGGCTGCCTGCTGAGGAACTGTCACGTGTGCTGAAGCCCTGCTTCACACAGGCCAACCATCCCTGCTAATGGGAAGTAGAGAATAAACGGTGCTATCTTTTGCTTGGCTTTTGCACGGGCAAATGTTTGCTTTGCTTCTGCTCTAATAAAGTGCCTTATCCCAACCCACAAGTTGTTTTCCATCTTACTCTCTCTCCTTGTCTGGCTGGGAAGGGGAGCGATAGAGCAGCTGGATGGGCACTTGGCATCCAGCCAAGGTCAACCCACCACATCCACCACAGGTAGAAACACAGCCCTGCCATTTGTAGCCAGATCTCTTGTTGGGCAAAGCAGCAATGAACAATTTTCATCAAGCTGCTGGAACTCCTTTGGTTGGCTATTAGTTGTCCAATAGCCACAGCTGTGCCAGGTGGCTCTTTGCAAGTCAGTTGTCAGGAAATAGCTGACAGGACCCAGGTCAAGTGGGAATTGAGAACAATCAAGTAAAAGTTTGGGTATTTTCTGGGACTGAATAATTGGTATAGATTGGAATGGGTGGGGGAGACATGGAATAAAAACACTATGTGCAAAGCTTTCTTTTCCACAGAGAGACTCTTTCCACTTGTTTTTTTTAGCAAAGCTATGTTTTGCATGATGTCCCACTGTATTTGAGTTTAAAAAGGGGAGATAAAAATAATCTTCTTTATGTTCTGTGGCAAGATCATTGAAAAAGAAAAGTTAAACCCACTTTCCCAGCCACCCATGTGTTAATCATATGTATATATGACCAGAGGGGACTTCTCACTCTAGAGGAAGAACTAAATTACAGAAGAAATTCCCAGGGACCTGGAGGAAATTTGGAGCTTCTGCTCTTTCTTTTCCAGAAGTATTATTCTCAGAAGTCCCCAGATAGACATGAAAAGGGGTGGTAAAAGATCAATTATGTGCTGGAACAATAACTTCACTTTAAAAGGAGTTTATGTGTGACTCAGTAGGACTTTGCATTAGTTCATTCCCCGAGAACCTGCTAGGTTTTACAGCCTGGCACCAGGCAGTGCTGGGTGTATGACTACAGCCATGAATAAAGCTAAACTTTGAGCTAAACATCTAAGAAGATGTCTAGGACTCTCAGAAGAAGAGCTACAGTAGCTAGCATGCGGTCAGAATGCTAAATGCAGCAAACATAAACATCCTCATTATTTAGGGTTTCAAGATGTAATTTCATTCTTATAGGTAAAATGCCATTTCTTTCAGTTGAGATGCCAGATCTGCTTAACCCCATGGTTTCCAAACAAATGCTTGCTGTTGTCTTTCCTTATTATCAGAAAATATCTGCTAAACCAGGTCATGATACCAGCAATTTCATGAAAGATTGATGTAGCAAAAAAGTGTGTGGGCTGGTGACCACCTTCACTGAGAGGAGATAGTCCCAAGGCTTGCTTACTTTTCCTAATCCTGGTCCTGTATTTTATGTGAAACATTAATTGGATAGGAGTCCTTAGAAAAAGCACTGGAAATGGCATTCATAGGTGTCTGTGTTAGCCATAGAGCTGGATGCCAGCTGCCCCACAGAAAGCATGAACACCTAACACAGCCTGCTGAACTCTGCAGCTGGGGTGTCTGCAAGCCTCAAAACTGGATGCATACAGGTAAAGTCCATAAAAACAATGCAAGTGTTTTTCCAAAGACATATGATTTACCTGGAGATCAGTGAAGCATCTCCCTTCATCTTTGTGATGTCCTGAGGTATTCAGTTTTAGGCTCAGGAAGGAATACATAAAGTTCCATGGATCCTACTCCGGAAAGTGCCAAGTACCTTGGCACTCTTGGGTGCCAAGCGTTATATTCACTTCACAGATCATGTCCTAAATCTGTTATGCATTTAGCTTTTAACTTTGGCTGGATCCGAGTGCTCTGTGCAGCTGTGAAGCTGTAGCTGATGACAAAAGCTTGACTGCTTTGGCATTTCTAATGAGAGGGAATCTGAATGTTTCAGGAGATTTACAGGTGTAGGAATAAGGTGGCACCAACCTGAAACTGACAAAAACTGTTCATGCAGTCACCCAAAAATCCTACTTGAATAATTTAAGAGCTAACAATGAATGTTTCTGAGCACTTTCATAGCAGCAGAACAATTTCAATATCTTGTTAATTGCATATTTTTCAGAAACATTTGCTTTTGGCTCAGGAAAAGACCACAGAATGCAGTGATCACTATTGATGTTGCAGTCCTGCTGTTTTGGGTGCCTTACTTCAGGAGGGGGAGGCTTGACAGTTTTCAGTCAAACCCTGACCTTTCAGCTACCTAGTGTCTTCATGACTGCCTGCACACAGGATGTCTGAGGCTTTTGTCAATTGTTACCTTCATTTTACAGATGGAGATTTATTAATTTCCTTGCCCAATCTCACTATCTAAGTTTTCATGACAGCAGAGAGCCCAACCCAGTGCTCTTCAGTTCAGAGCCATCACCACAGTCACCCTGTTCTTATCAAACTTTCAGTGTCTTGCAAAGTTAACACTTTTAGAACAAGATTGCTTAATTTTACCATAATAGACTCAGTTTAGTACATTAACTTCTATGGTGAATCTTCCTGAATCTTTCTTCATTAAGAGGAAAAAGTGAACTTGAAGCCTATGCTGCTTTCTTTTTTGGCAAGGTTTTTTAGGACAGCAAGGGAAGCGGGAGAATGTTTAAATTATATAGGTGAGACCTATCTGGCAAAGTTCAATATATACACTTCTGTCTGTGACAGATGCCTTAAAACTAGTTAATACAAGCAAAAACTGTGCTTATAAGGTATATGGTTTCTTTGATCTTGTAAATTCTACCTAAGTTTACGTGAGGAAACTTTTGGCTTCAATATTCCTGTTATTAAGGTATTCATATTATTTCCTGTTTGTTGTTTTGGTTTCTCTGTGGGGTGGTTTTTTTTCAACAATTAATAGAAAAGGATGTTCTGAGTGAGGATTGAAATAGAAGTCTTCCTTAGTGCTCCAAAGCACTCAGAGGAGACAGATTATTGTGCAGTCAGACCTGCTCTGGGAGCTTGACTTGACTGATTTAACTTGAAAACCATAATGCACACAAATAAGAAACTGAACACACAAACAAGAACCTGAACTCCTTCCCCTAGGGAAGGATCTCTTGCTTGAAGAGACAATTCACATTTTTCATCTCTCTTAAAACAAATTAGTCCCACATGCCAGTATGACTTAGTGATTATGTAGTAATTATCTTGAATATTCATCAAGGTTTTCAGTAGATGAGTTTAGGATGAGTCATCAGAAGGATTTTATGCTTCTGTGAAGTTTAGTCCCACCTTATGCTTAAAAATACCATTTAGTTGCTACTGAAATGGCTTCTGCTCGGCTTGAATTTAATCAAGATTTTTGTGCTATCTGTATTATTTTTCTTACTGCAAATGAGAATTTTATGTGCATTTTAATAAATGTTTGAACAACTCGTCTAATTGCACGGGTTGAGGTTGTATTTTGTTTGAAAGCCACAGAATTTATCTTTCTGTGTTTAAACGTGGATATTAAATTATAGAAATGAAACTTGAGTTAAATAACAGAGTAAATTAGAGTTAAAAAGTTAGGTGCTACCTTTGCATCACTCTCCATGCCAAGACAAAAAGAGTTTATGTGCCTATTTTGCTCACTTCAGTCTTTCTGATATCATCACAGTCTGTTTATTTTGTTGATTTTTTTTGTTTGTTTTTCTTAAAACAAGACCACTTTTGTATCTTCTACATGCAATTTCTGGTGTCTCTTTGTGTGAGTAAACTTTTGCAAATATTTTCAGATTACTTTGCTTTTCGTGTAATTAAATATCAGTTTTCCTTGTGCAGCTCAGCTCTATTCTGATATATTAACCAAAGGTCTGGGATGACTTCATTTTGTGAGGAAACTTTCCTTACTTTGTAAGGAAATTTTTGTTTGGGCTTCTGACCTTTTCTTATAACTCTAAAGTGTGTAGAACAGCTTATATCTGATTTTGTGCAGTGGAAAAGTACTGTTCCTTTGATATTTTTTTTCTACCTTGAACAGACTTTATCTGATACATACCTGTTAATCAAATGTGTATGTTTGTTTTGCTCTCTAGTGCTGCCACAGGGTACTGCTAAATTACTGACCCTGTATTTCTTTTTTCTTAAACAAAGACCTTTTTTATTTGGGTTTTTGTGGCAGAGCTTGCACACGAAGCATCTAGGACTAGCGTTGTCTCTTCTAGTTGTGCTGAGGAGAGCTCAGCACTTGAACCCATGCCTGTAGCAGTTTAATAAGAGAAATGGGGATTTCACATTTGATTGTAGCACAGGAAGCCTAAACTGACTCCTTCCAAAAGCTGAAAGCATGTGATCCAGCTCTTGTCCTAGTGAACTAGTCTGTGGCAAGTATTCAAGGAAACTATCTTCAGCTAGTCCTTCTATTCTATTTTTTTCCCTTGCCTACTTTGTTTTCTTTCTCAATTTCCTTCATTTTCTTTTTTTTGCTTTTCCATGTTTGCTTTCTACGTCCTTATATTCCTTTAACCTCTCTTTTTTCTCTCTTTTCCTTGTCCCTTTCAATTATATTCTCTCTCCCCTTTCTCATTCTTTCTTTCCTGTTGTTCCTTGCCATCCCCCTAACGTGTCTTCTTTTGGTCTTTGTACCCCTACACCTACTCCCTTCAGCAGGCTCTGCTGCTGTAGTTGGCAGCCGATCTCTGTCAGCCAGCCCAGCAAAAATTGCAGCTAAGGGTGCATATTTTCTTTTCTCTTTTCTTTCTTTTCTTTTCTCTTTTCTCTTTTCTTTTCTTTTCTTTTCTTTTCTTTTCTTTTCTTTTCTTTTCTTTTCTTTTCTTTTCTTTTCTTTTCTTTTCTTTTCTTTTCTTTTCTTTCTTTTCTTTTCTTTTCTTTTCTTTTTCTTTCTTTCTTTTCTTTCTTTCTTTTTCTTTCTTTCTTTCTTTCTTTTTCTTTCTTTCTTTCTTTCTTTTTCTTTCTTTCTTTCTTTCTTTCTTTCCTTCTTTCTTTCTTTCCTTCTTTCCTTCTTTCTTTCCTTCTTTCCTTCTTTCTTTCTTTCTTTCTTTCCTTCTTTCTTTCCTTCTTTCCTTCTTTCTTTCTTTCTTTCTTTCTTTCCTTCTTTCTTTCCTTCCTTCTTTCCTTCTTTCCTTCTTTCTTTCCATCTTTCCTTCTGTCCTTCTTTCTTTCCTTCTTTCTTTCTTACTTCCTTTTTCTTTTCTTTCCTTCTTTTTCTTTCCTTCTCTTTCTTTCCTTCTTTTTCTTTCCTTCTTTTTCTTTCCCTTATCTTTCTTTCTTTCTTTCTCTTTTTTCTTTCTCTTTTTTCTTTCTTCTTTTAAACTAACCCAACTAGTAATAATTACAGTTTGTCGCACACTCTCAGTTGGAAATGTTTTGTGAGTAAATCTTGGTCAGTCATAATCTGGCACTGGAATAAGGACCTTGTTTAGTCTAGGGGCACTGAATAAATTGGCCTTACATCTTTGCTTTCAAGCTGTATTTGAGCTCTGTTTTGTAATTGCCATTTGCATGCCAGAGGGATTGCGTAGGGGTGCTACTCAGATCAAAGTTGCATTCATCTGTGCTTGGGTGTATTAGCTGCAATTAGTAATGTAATTTTAGAAGACAATGACACATTTGTAGGATGAACTAAATCTACAGCAGCACTTTAGCAGTAAAGCAATGTTGATGCAGCCTGTTTCTCTCCCAGTAGCAGAGACTAATTGCAGTGGGAGGTATTTATATGATACATACAAAACCCCCTATGCTAGTATTTCCAAAGTAGCATGAAATACTAACTGAAACTTAGGTACTTTTGTGCTGTGGCTCTCACCAGGTAGAAGGGAGAGGATATTTGCTTTGTGTGCTATGTGGGGACATGAGAGGTAAGTGGCAACCAGTCAGAGGGAAAGGTAGGACGTCTTGGATTGGTATTTCAGGTTCCTGTCTGTCGGCTCATTAATTTGTTGCTGTTTTTGCCCTTCCAAGGACACTTTTTTGGTTTGCTTTGAGGAGAAAAAAAATGCCAACAAAAACCAAGTCAGCAACCTTTCATTTCACCAGTCCCCTTTTTAAACAAAATTTAAGTGTTACAGATTTTGGTAGGCAATTGTTTTTGCTCTACTTTCTCTTCTTGGTCTTATCTTCATCCACTTTAATTCCTTCCGGCTCTGACCCAGCGAACAGCAGGGAAGATGGCAACAGATCCCAAGGGAACTACAAATCCAGTGGTTACAGCCTTTGCAAAGTATGGCTGTGTGTGAAACAGGCCATTAATGACGTCATTAAAGAAGAGAGTGTGACTATTGCAGAGCATGGCAAATCACAGTCAAATTTTGCCTTACACTTACAATACTGTTTATAAAGGTAACCAATAGAAAATGTTTTTTGAACATGCACATCCAAGGGACTACATTGTTTCAAATTCTAGACATCTTGGATATGGAAAAAACCATTTTGATTTGAGCTCTATGGTCATGCTTGTGTATACCAAGAATTGAATTGAACTGTGATGTATCTTTAAATGAACAAAACACGTCTGAGGAAGGTGTTCCTGTCAGACTGGTCTGACAGAGACAGTTTTATCTGTTGTCTCAAACCTATCTCCACATGAGATGTGGAACTAGCACACGAACAGTAGGTACAGTGCATACCTGTCCATGACCTTATTACAGATCCCAGACATATGTATCTGTGTGACTTCAATAAGGGCCATTACAGAATCATAACTCAGGTTGGGAGTCACCTCAGAAGATCACCTGATCCAAACCACTGCTCAGAGCAGGGCCATCTGCAAGCTGCATCAGGCTACAGAATGCTGTGTCTGGGCAAGTGTAAACAGCTATAAGGATAAAGACTCCATATCTTCCTTCAACATCTGATCCAGTGTTCAATTATACCCATTCCCTTTCCCTCCCCTTTTACTTTATTGGAATATCTCTTGTTGTGACTTACGTCTGCTGATACTTTCTGTGTTGCTGTGAACCTGCAGGAAGAGTCTGGTTCCATCTTCTCTATACCTTCCCTTTAGGTGCACTCATTGGAATGGCAGCCAAAAAAGAATAACAAACGCGAGGAAGTGAAAAAGTGTTGCTTAAACCCAGTAATGGGACACACTGCTAAAGCAGAGACAGTACCAATGATTGTGTAAAGCCTTACAGAGGAGTTCGGATCATGCTGGATGGCTCCTTTCCTTCTAAAAGACCAACATGAGAAGGCAATGGAAATGCAGTTGAAAGAGCTGTAACTGGGATTAGATAGGAACAGGGAAGGGAAAGTTACACTCGTTTAATGAGTTTTTAAAATGGTTATATTTAGTTAGTGCAAATGTGCTTGCAGAATGGGCTTTTGCTCTCCCTTGAATGCACTCAACGTAACATAAAGATGAAAATATATTGACGTTGTTCTCTGCATCTGGAATAAAATATGGAAAGAAGGAAAGGAATTGAGGAAAATGATTGTTATTAAAAATCAGTTTCCCTGAGTAGAAAATGTTACAATTTATTACCTTTTGTACACAGATGCATTACTTTTCTGTGATGAAAATAATTTAATTACAGTACTGTTTTAATCTACTTATTGTTTTGGGATTTATATTTCCATTTGCAGGTTTTCAATTAAAAAGTCTGACACTTGGCTTTTAAAAAATGTATTGTATCTCATGATTGCCAATTACTACTCAATTATAAACATTTTTCCTTCTGCAAAGGCCCATTGGTGGTAGAGGTATGTATGTAAGCCAGGCAATTTGGAACTAGCACAGAGTCTGCAGTAAAATGCTCAGCCAAATAATGTTGATAGTAAATGGAAGGTTTCTTTCACTCTTTTTTTTTAAATATATTCTTAAATGGGTAGATCACAATGGTGGCTGAGAAATCTTTTTTGTTCCCCTCTCTCCCATCAGCAGCACTCATACCCAGGCTGAATAAATCCTTCAACGGCATTCTTTGCTTGTGGCCGTTTGATGTGGTTCCAACAGCTTCAAACACAGGAGGCATCCAAACTGCTAGAAGTTAAAAAGGCTGAAACTGCACCATTGTGAGAGTTATGAGTGATGGTGGGGCAGCTTGGCAATGCCTTGCAAGACCAAAGATGCACACCCAGAGAGTCCTTCTGCTCTCCTGCTCTCCAACGCACTTGAAGCATCTCTTCTAGGGGTGGGGACAGCTGGAGAGCCCAGTAAGGTGGTGGCAGGGTCAGTGAGCATTGGGAGCACAGTGGGACCGACTGTTTGTTTGTTGGAGGGTAGCTACCAGAACGAACTACAGTGATACATGTGCCCTGGATCTGCTGAACTGAATGTTTATGTGGAACTGAGATCTCTGTCGTGGGTTGAGGTGGCTGGTTTTTTTGTAGCGGGGGGGCTTCGGTTAGCAACTGCTAGAACTTTCCCCCCCAACAAAGCCAATGATGGCTGGCTACAGGAGGGACTTCCTGCTGCTGGCCAAGGGAGAGCCAATAATTGTGCCTCTGTGATAACATATTTAAGAACAAGTTTTTTGTGCAGAAGATTTTTCCAGCCGGGGAGAGTTGACCGAAGCTCCCGTCCGGCCCTGCCACCTCCTCTGCCGCGAGGGGGGAGGAGGGCAGCGGCAGCCTAGCCCAGGCCTCTCAGCACCTAGCCCGGAGCAGGCAGCGATGCCCCAGCTGAGCGTCCCATGCTGCTCTTGGCAGGGGCTGCTGAGGCGAGTGGTGGTCCCTGTGAAGGGGCCCTGGTTGTACAGTCCCACAGAGAGCGGTCCTGCAGCCCCCAGGCCTGCCCCGCGAGCAGCCCGTGCTGGAGCCCATCCTGCCCGAGGAGCCGAACGGCACCGACAGTGCCAAAGCCCCCAAGGTGAACTGCAGAGGGCAGATGCCCCACGGGCTAGGCCAGGGCTGCAGAGTGTCCCCCGCTGGCAGGCGCTGCCCTTCCTTCCCCCCGGGTCAAGTTGAGCTGCGGCCGGGGCCGGGGCGGCCTGCCGTGCTGCAGCCAAGCCCATGCTGGAGCAGATGGATGCATGGAAGAAGGCTGTTACCCCGTGGAAGGCCCAGGATGGAGCCAAGTCAAGAGACTTGTGGCCTGTGGAGAGGAAAATCCATGCCAGAGCAGGTTATTCCCTGGTAGGACCCATGGCCCTGTGGGGAATCCACATCGGTACAGCTCACCCTATGAAGGACTCCATCCTATGAAGGACCATCGGGGTGCAGAGACCCCCCCCCTGCACCCCACGGAGAAATGATTGGGACAGTAGATATGGAAGAACTACTGCCTGAGGGGTGGACCCACATTGGAGAGGTCCATCAAGGACTGTTACTTGTGGGAGGGACCCCACGGAGCAGGGGAAGGACTCAGAGCTGTGGTCCCCCCTGTAACTGTGGTGAGGACCATGGTGAAGCAGGCTGTCCCCCTGCAGCCCATGGAAGAGTGACCTATGGGACAGCAGATTTGGAAGACCTGTTGCCCAAGGGGTGGACTTGTCCCCCTGCACTGCTGCGGGGGGAGGACGGAGAATATGGAAAGAAGGAGGGGTGGATGGAAAGTGTGTTTAAGACTGTTTTATTTCTCACTCTTTAGATCTTATCCTGTTAGTAATAAATTTTAGTATTAACCCCATGTTGAGTCTGTTTTGCCTGTGTGACTTCTCCTAGATCAGAGCAACTTTAGTGGGTGCCTAGAATCTGTCCAAGGTCAACACATGACAACTAATGAGTCCATATGCAAGAAGAAGGTGGAAAAGGTGAAGGTGACGGCAGAGACTTAGGGCCACTGGAGCAGGGTCATGTTGGCACTGTTGTGTCTGTGAGACTCTTTCCTCAGATGGTGTCTTGGATTTTGTTGTAGTTTATGAGTTGGTTCCAATTGTTGCTAAGCCTAGAGGTTTGGTAGCTTGGTGACTGTGAACAGGCTCTGCCTACTCAGAAGCTGCAGACAAGAAATAAATGGATGTCTGGACAGAGAAAGGCCAGAGGAGGAGATAGGCAGTCTGGCGGGTGTGAGCACCTTTCCTGGGCAGAAAGTGATACCTGTGCATAGCACTGGCCATTTGAGAGTGCAGTAACTCCTCCTGCAGCAGGAGGTCCTGAGGAGTTCAGCTTGACAGGCAAGTGGGTGGCTGGGTACTCCAGCCTCAATGCCATCACCTCTTTCCAAGCCCTAGGCTGGCTGCAGTATGCTGATGTCCCCTCAAAACAAGGCTTTCTCTCTGATGACTGTGCAAATGAAAAGCTGGGCTGAATTTGGGTGCAAAGCTGCTAGTGGATATAATAACTACTTCATGTTTCAGTGTCAGGGTAAATCCATAAGTGCCTGTTGTCCCTCCTGCTAGCAGCAGCATCTGCTCTCAGCTCCCAGGATGGCTTTAACTAGTCTACCTTTAACAACTGTCTTCTGCTTAGCCAGAGCTCTCTTTCCTTCAGCCTCTGTTTTTCTCCTTGGCTTGGTCCCTTTGACTTCAGAAATATGGCTTACATTTTTGAGTTTATACTAAGCCAAACTGACTGGATGCTGGATGAGTATACTTCCTGAATAGAGTGACTTGGGAGTTTTTGATGAAATAGCTCATGTAGAAAATTCTGATTTGTCAAACACAACTTTTTTTCCCCTGCAAGAATGTATTTATATTTAAATAAAACTGTCAAGAGGAAGCACTTCTTGAAACCCAGAAGAAAAATCATAGACCCTCCCCAAGATATGAAGAATTCAAGGATGAGAGTGAAAAGTGTCCTTGTTTTTTTGCTGTTCATCCCAGATTGTCTTTCTTCACCATTTGTTCCTTCATGGTGAAATCAGAGGAAGTGTGCGAGATTTGCTACTGCCCCTGCTGTACTGTAGTGTGGACAGATTTTGTCTTCCCCAGCTAGCATTCTGTCATCTTACAAGAGAATAAAATTCATTTTAACAGCAAAATTCCCAAGAGAGAAACCTCAAATGATTAGAGAAAACCACCCCAGAGGTATACAATATCCAGTTGAAGATCTTGCTGAAAACCGAACAGATTATGCTTGTTATGTGTGGTTAAACTGGGCCATTAATGTTAAAACCGTTCAAAACACAAAATAAATTCTGATTTTCTTCTGTCAGAGCTTGTGGTTCAGTTTTCACACATTCTAGGCTCCAGTTAAATGATTTACTGTACAATTTAATGCCTTTCAGCTGTCACCCGCACAAAACGATCCCTTGAATGATCTGCCAGCAAATGAAGGCAACACTTGTCCAGGATGGAGTTGGGCCAGGACTACAAAACCCAATGTGCCAAGATACACAGGAGCAATCACATAACCCCCTGTGACCCACACTTGGTACTCAGAGAAGTGAAGGCCACACAGCTGTGACTATATCTGTAAAAACACATCATTTGAAATATACTGAGACATTCATTCTGCTGTGGGGCTTTTGCAAGTAGTTGCCTCTATAAAGACTTGCATCACAGGCATGCTGCTGTTCTCTGCCCTTCTTATGAACTCTTCTCTGTTTCTGTTCCTTAAACAGTGTGAATTTTTGAAGTGTTTCTCAAAACTTCGCAATAGCTTTTTAAATTCCCAATTCTCACATAGCAACAGGCTGAGGAGAAACAATTGCCATGGGACAGTGAAAAATGTACTTCATGAGCAATGAAGGAAATAAAAAGCTACTGCTCTTCTCAAATTATACATTTGACATGGCCTTGAGTTCCTTGCTTTGTCACTAGCTGAAGTCATAGCATATGACCAAATAGCAGTGTATGAACAGTGCCTTCCTGTGACTTCAGTCATTAATCAGGTTCCTCCACCTCTGGAGTAAAACTGTAGAGGCACTCAGAAATGCAATACTTGCATTAGGATTTGGCCTTAGTTGTGAGGTTATTCACCATTTTATATGTTTAAGACCAGACCAAGCTATTAGGCCAAAGCTTAGGTGACTACAGTATGGTAGGAACCAAAACTTTGTCTTGCTATTTCTATATGAAATCTGTAACTTATTTTTTAGCTAATAATATATCTTTTAGAGGGTTCTACTTCTAAGATCAGATGATAAGGAATCTGCCACAGCCCCAGATAAAACCTAACAGTTACTTAACCCAGTGTTAATAACATGTGCCCTGGATCCAGACCGAAATTTCTCTAGATTCAATTTTTCAGCCCAGCAGGTGTTTGTGTAAAAGGGAGTTGGTTTTGCAAACAGCTGAAGACTGTGGTGAGATACCTTTTGAAGATCTCCATCCTTCTGCTGATCTGCTGGAGAGCTGGTCAAGCTCACTTATCCAGTAGAAAAAGGCTTTTTCTTTTTTTTTGGTGAGAATGGTGTGTGGGGTGAAGGAAAGACCACTCTTCTAGTGCCAGAGAGCATTTTGGGCAGCCCAGCCAGTCCTCCTGAAACATGTTTGAAGTCTCTCAATGTGCCACATACTTTTCTAGGATCCTGAATAGCTCTTGCAACTGTCACCTCAATTCTCACAAATTTTCCAGGATCTATTTTCAAATAGGAATACTGAAAGCAGACTTTTTTCCTGGAACTAGTGCTACACCTTCTTAATAACAAGATCTTTAATTCTGACATGGATAATTATATCAACCAGACTGCAAGGTTCTCTTGCCCTTTCATGTGAACAATGATTCAGTGCTGTCGGAAAGGGAAGAAAGACACTATCAGCTCCTCATTACTGCTCCCCTCTGTGCTTTGATGGGTAACTCAGATGCTAAACTGGGAAAAGCTTGAGATGGCTCTGAGTCTGGGACAATCATCAGGGCTTGGCTGACACAGCTGACCCAGAATGGCCTGAAAATCAAATAAACCTCCACACATTCAGAAGAATTACTCCTAGGCTCCAAACACATCCTGTAAAAGAGCCAAGCTAAGTTTGTGTCATGTACCTGCATTTTCAGATCCAAAGCAGTTGGGCAGCAGCTTTATAGCTGCACTCTAGTTTCACAGCAAAATCAGTTGTCTTTAATAATGACTTCAGAGATATGAAATAGCAGTGTTGTATCACCATCTGCTGATAAGAGGAGAAAACCGGAGTGGAGTGTTACACAATGGATAGGAAGGTGGCAGTAACAACAGAGGAGATTATAATTGCTATTAATTGCTTGCCAGGTTTTTAAAAGATTATTTCCCACCCAACACCAAGTTCAAAGGGACATTCATTGGCTTGTCTTTTCGGGACCTTACTTGTTGTGTTGGGTATGACATAAAGCATACTTCCCAATTAGCCACTTTTTCCCGTGTAATTATTCCCCCTCTATTTTCTGGAATGCAGAAGGGAACATATACGAAACGAATGGGTTTTGCTAGGAAAGGAAGCAGAAAAAACCATGGGATTTTGCATTCCTCTTCCCATTGAGCAGATTAGTAGGTCTTTTTCTTTTATCTTAAACTCTTTGAGAACAACCTTTGTGATGGATATTAGAGTAATGCAGTGTAGTCAGAGCTGTTGCATGAGGCTATGTTGAATCCACTTCAAAAATGAACAGGAATCTAGATAACTGCCCTCATGGTACTTTACAGGTACCTTCTGTACTTAACAGCTTACTTTTTTTACGTAAGTGTTCATGCCACTCCAGAGAAGACTGCCTTCTCTCAAGCAGAACAGACCTACCTGAGTAATCAATACTTATTTCAGTTGAAATACTAATCAACAAACAATTTTCTTATTGTCCCCTATATCCCTGAGGAAACATCACAGCCAAGACATTCTGCTGGCCACATGGTAGCTGTTCCTCTTGCTTGTGGGTGGCCCACAAGGTGCTCAAAAATGTTGTAGTACTATTGTGGTGCCAGGGACAGGTACGGAGTTAAACTGTAGATTGAATGGCTCCTCCAAAAAGGCCAGAAGTGGCAAATTCTGAGCAAATGTAATTCTTGTGGATTTTTGGTTACTTGGGGTATATTTGGCTATTTGTTTGTATGTTTATTTGACATTACTGAGTTTTAACTCAAACCAAAAAAGAGAGTAGTAGTACAGGGGAAAAACTTAAATATTTGATGAAAGGCTGTGAGAGCTGGAGTTATTCAGTCTGGAGAAGAGAAGACTCTAAGGAGACCTTATTGCAGTCTTCCCATATATAAAGTAGGCTTATAAGAAAGAAAAATTTTTTACCAGATCCTGCAATGACAGGACAAGGGGTAATGGTTTTAAAATGAAAGAGGGTAGGTTTAGATTGAATATAAGGAAGAAATTCTTTACTGTGAGGAGGTGAGGCACTGGAGTGGGTTGCCCAGAGAAGGTGGAGGTTGAACCAGTACTACTGAATCAGTCCTATATGTGATAAATACAATGAAAAATACAGTGAAGCAGTACAGTCAATTCCAAGTTTCTGGTTCAGAAAATGCCCTCTTTATTGTGGCTGTAAAAAGGGAGAAATCTTTACTCCTTTACATAAAAAAGTGGTTTAAAAATTGGATTGTGCTGAACATTCACTCAACTTTTTTTAAAGTGGCATCATCTGGAAGATGTATAGGTGTAGCAATGACACTCCAGATAGACCAAGAGGTCCAGCACGCTTGTAACAAACATGGGTAGAGCCCTCCCCAGATCTTCGTTCGTGAAGCCCAGCCATGATGAGATCAAGAGGTGATACCCATAGTGGCCACCCCCTTGCTGAAGGATGGAATTGTGCATGCTGAAATTGAGCACTCTGACATTCAGCAGGATTAGCCTAATTTGAAGCAAGCCAGAGTCCAGCCCACAAGAAGCTTCCATAGTATCCAAGTCTGTCCAACAAAGTCTGGCAATTAGTAGTAGGAGGACTGGGGAAAATGCCAGCCCAGGGTCATGGTGGGGTCTGTTTGGGCAAGGCTGCTGCAAGCTAGAGATGATGGGTAACACAGAAACACGATGCATGAGATATAAACCCTGTGGGATGGCCTTTCCAAATACTGCCTGCTGGAGAATGTGTGGAGTTCCACTGGTCCTTGCCTAGGTGTGAGGCTCACAGGGATCTCTGGGCAGGTAGGATGCAGTACAACTGGACCGTGCTGATTAAGGGATGTATATGACTAAAGGATGTGTATTGGCTTAGGAACAGTGCATCAAGCACTTTGCATGTGATGAGCAAGTTTTGGACTTTTATTGGAACTGCTGGTAGGAAGAACTGTAATGAAATGGAATGGAAACTAGGAAACAGCAAGTCAAAGGAAGAAACTGAGTGCACTGTTGTGGATTTTAAATCAGCAATAATGAACAGTTGGGCACTCAACAATGTCCTTAATTTTTTTTCTAGACCCTTATCAGTTTAACGAGATGATTCTCATGAAACTGATGGGGAATATGGGAGGAGATAAAGATTATGTATTTGTTTGTCCCAGAGTAGTGGTGAACATGCCAGAGAAGGGAGTGTGGACAGAATGTGGAGGCCGCATGCAGAAGACCATGCAGAGGAGTTACACTGCCATGGTGTGCACGGGCAGAAGCTGACAGCCTTCAGGGACACATGGGTCCTTGTATAGTAGGGACACCACTGGGGCACCGTACAGGATTTATACGGAGCGAGTTGGCTCTGGCTGCTCTGCGTGTTTGACTTTAAAATGCAAATGATGTTTTTCCAGTGCAAGGATTTATGTGTAAAAAGCTGTAACCCAGGGCACAGAATCAGCAGGAGGATGGGTAGGAGCACCTTCCTTGCAGGCCAAAGATGCCACTCCAAAAGTGGGGGTCTGCATGGGAAGAGTGGGCATGGCTAGAAGGAGTCTGGGGAAGAGTGGTGCCTGTGTGCAGTGACTTTGGACCTGCATCCTTAATCTTGCAGTTGCAATGGGTGGGGTGTACTAGAAAACACTCATTGAAGGAGTGCAGACACTGCAGGCTGATAGGATGCCAAATTGGCCAGAGCAGGAGGAGGCAAAGACAGGGGTGTGACTCAAATTAAATACATCCTTTGCAATACCCAGTGGTACAAGAAACATGAGCCTGCATTTTCCAGTCAAGTAGATCTTCGGTACAAGTGGTCAGTCTGCTGCTCCCCCATAATGTCCATTATTTGTGGGATTTACATAAACAGGGTCACAGAGGGAAGGGATCTGAAAACATCACTGTGCTGAGTGGGTTTAGGAGCTGGTGTACAAACTTAATCTGATGTTAGCACGACACACTGGTTTCCTATTCTGCTTTTCAGGCACAGTGAGGTGTGTTGAGTCAACAGGCAACATGAACAGTGCCACTGCAAGTTCAAGCAGTACCTTGTTGACCCAATAAAATCTGCTTGGACTTCAAATAGCTGAAATCTGCTTTGGAAGCACAGCTTCTCTTGAGCACAGACCTTTTTCCTTCTCTTGAGACATTTAGGTTTTTGATTTAGACACCCTGACAAATATTTAAATGGTTCTAAAGAAAAGCAAGCTTTTCACCACAAACACCAAGAGGTGTTTGTCTTCCATTTCTCTTTTTGGGTACTTTTGGGCCTCATTCACTGCCATCCGTGGGCAGCATCACCCACTCCTCTGCCCAGGCTGTCCCCAGGTAGCACCAGCAAGGACAGACACTGAAGCCAGCACTATATTTGACAATTTCTCTGTTATTTTGGGGCACATGTGCCCAGATGCAGCTGGTCACCATGTGTGCCTGACATTTAAGCTTATCCCTGTAGACTATGTTGGAGGAAGAGGTCCCTTTGCAAAATATGTGCTTAAAGCACAGATCGGCCTCTCCTCCCTCCCCAGCCATAAGATCCCTCAAGGACGTACTAGGAAAGAAAGTGTTAGAAAGGACCTGAGAGAATGTCTCTTGTAAGCACCTGAACTACTTATGACCTGTGGCTTGGCCAGAGCGGGTATGTGAGTTAAATCGTCTGAAAAACTCACATTTCCATGGAAAGATTTGTGCAATGAGGCTGTTCCTCTCTTCTGATGGGCTATGTGGAAAGAGATTAAAATTCAATTTCTGTAACTAATATGAATAATAGAATAAGTTGCTCTAAGCCAAAAAATACCGTGGATTTTTTGTTTAACTTAAAACTGTGATGGTCCATTTAAATTAATATTGTCTGAATGTTGTGAACTTTAAAGACCCACAGATATAAGCAATAAATCTTCTCAGATCTGCATGCATGCCTTTTCCAAACTTTGCTGTACTCCTGACTTGTTTGTTCTGTGCCCAGCTCAGCTTTGCACTGTTGCTAAGTGTGGGTGAACTTGCTTGGCTGGACTGGGCTGCTGCCTCCAGCCAACACCAAGGAGTGTGCAGTCAGCTGTGCCCCAGGAGGAGCACCATCAGGAGCTGGGTGACTGGTTTGTAGCTCCGCAGCCATCCCGTCAGAGAGCTGAAAGAAAAAATTAAAAACAACTGGGACTCATTTCACTTGAGATTTTTTTTTTAACTAGATGTTTTTCATAGCATCATGTGAGAAAATCTTGCAGGCTCATTTTAGGGCTGGAGAAGGTGTCACTGATTTAATTATAATCTTAAGGTTTGGCTATGCCCTGGCTAATCATAGCACCTTGCCACCTCACTGAACATAAAGTCATATTCACACTGCAAAATCTGTGGGATTTAGTAGGATTAAATCCCTGTTATGCATGAGAGCTCTTTTGGCTGATGCAGTTTCTCTAGTCTTGAGATGAAATGACTGCAAGACCTGGAGTTGCCATGAAGCTGTGGCTATGAGGGATGCCTCAACCCCCCTCAAAACCACCCTGAGATTAGCTCAGTTGGTTAAAGCATGGTGCTAATAAAGCCAAGGTTGTGGACTTGATCCCTGTATGGGCTATTCACTTAGGAGTTGGACTTGATGATCCTTGTGGGTACCTTACAACTCAGATTATTCTGTGAACATATCCACCATCTCTCCCTGCCTTAATGCAGTGCTGTGGGCAGTGCAGGTACCAGAAGAATCCTGACATAATTTCAGGCAGCTCCCACTCTGCTGCTGCCAGATCCCCCTTTAGTATCTGCAAGCAGGAATGTTTTTCTGTAGTAGGCAATCTCAATAGAACAGGTGATGTAGAGAAGTGAAAGGAAGGGGAAGGTAACAAATCTGTCCAACAGAAACAAAGCTGCCATTTCTGAATTAATAGCAGTAGATCTGGCCAAATCTTTGAGCCTGGCATTTGGAGTTTGAATCTTAAAGGCAGCAAGTCGTCTGGAACAACTCCGATTTTTTTATCATTTTTTCCCTTAATATTCCTGAAATGCAGCTGAAGCTGGAAGAACAACAACTGGAGCATGCATTCACACCACATGGGAAAAGAGTGCTGAGTCCTGGCAGCCAGTGCTGCCTCCGGGTCAGAAAGACCCTGTGAGCTGCACCCAGTGTGTATGGTGGTGCTGTCCCTGCTACCCCCCTTCTACCTCTGCTTTGCAGGTTGTAACCGAGTCAGGCTGCTAATTCATGCATAGCACAAACAAAAAAACCTAAAAAATTCTCTCCAGCTCTGAAATAGTCAAGTGAAGGGGCACAGACAGAGCCAAAGGGATTATAAACTAAACTGCAAATTGCCAAAAAAAAAAAAAAAAGCATGTGCCTCACTAATGGCAGCAGTACAAAAAAAAGGCAGTTTGCCCTTAGGGTGTCTGCCTCTTCTTTCTTTCTGTACCTTATGTATTTGTTCTTTGAACTGTTGTGCACACATGGACATAGCAGGATGCCAATATTAGATATCCAAATTATCGAGCACTATTAGAAGAACTTCGTAAAGCTGTAATTTTGTCAGTTGCTTAAATTGGGATTTCTTGGGTAGTGCTATAGTAATTTAACACATTTGCTCATTTTCATCACCTTACAGCTGCTGCTCACAAATGTAATGTTTGGCATCTCACTCTGGCTAACTACAAACTCTTCATATATTGTTGAAAAGGCAGTTTCTGTTTGACCTATTATAGTGGATTAGTAGTTTGACTTTTTTTGTTATTTTTCTTTGACTAATTTTCATCTCTGGTATATAGTTTTGGGTTTTTTTAATGTGTATGTCCTGTCCAGCGAGAGAGTGTGATAAATTCTGTAGCTTATTTTCTAATGGCAAAATTGCTTCCAACTTTCTACTAGACTTTTTCTGGAGAATTAATGTTTTCCTTTAGCATTGTCAGATATCACGGACTTTGACTTAAAACTTCTCTGACATCAAGGACTGCCTCTACACAGGAACCTTTGTGCTCACACTGGCAAAGCAGAGGAAATTTTGCATGTAGAAAGTTGATGCTGTTTTAGAAACAGAGTTGTGTTATAGTGTTCACCTTCTGACACTACTCTTCTCATGATTGATGTTACTTACAAAAATTAGTGTTGAAACTGTGAAAACAAAACAGCAGCATTTAGTGTCTTTGGAACACTATAAAAAAAATTTACTTCATATAAAGAAATACACTTGCTATTTTTTAAGGAAGTGCTTTCTAATAAATTTACAGGAGCAGAAAAAGTTCAGCCAAAATATCTGAGGAATTTTAATTAAGAAATTTCTGTGGTTTTTAGTGTAGTGTGTGACCAGTTACCTGAGTCAATCTTTGCAAAAGAAAGAGCAAAAAGCTGGCAGTGCCAGGATAAAAGGAGGATGTGGTGGATGGCAAGGACAGGGAGAGAAACACCCGGGCTTCAGTGCTATCCCCTCCTTGGCAAAGGCACAAGAAGAAGTTGCTCTTCTGAAATACTTTTAAGAGCTGTGGTGGTAAAAGCAGAGACAGGGAAACCAATCCCACTGTGCCACTGTTTGATGAGCGTGCTCTAGAAAAGCCATCATCCCAACCCAGTGCTGATGAGACTACAGTAGGCCACAGAGAGCAGTACTCGAAAAACTAAAGCAGCATCTTTATTTTATATATAATTGCCAGTATAAAAAGTTTATTACATAAAAGCTGTTTTCTTTACAATATATTATATTGCTTCAAGCTGATGCAGAAAGTTCATACATTACAGTTCTACTTTGTTTACAATATATTCTGTTGGTTAAATGGCACCACTACAGTGTATTTTTAATACACAGTATTTCACAAAACTGTTAAGGCCAAAAATAACATTGAATTGAGTTATTCAGTTTTTAAATTAGGCAACTTATCTATTTATTTGTTTTTCTTAGGGAAAAGTCTAAATACACAATTTGTAAACATTTGTAACATGCACCTTTCTTTTTTCTTAAGCAAATTAAATCTGTAGCCATTGAAATTATTCAGGTTAGCATCTACAAAGTTTTCTGCTTGAATATTGTTACTTAAATTTTGGAGAATATTTGCAGCTATATAATCAAAAAAGGAAGTTTAAATGTAACTGTAGTACAAAACACCATCCAAAGCACTGAAAGAAGGAGCCTATATAATCATGCTACAGAAGTATTTATAAAACTTAAAAGGAATAGTAAGTGTCAGCTCAGTGGTTTATAATGAAGCTAATAAAATTCCAGCCAGTAATCTTAACTGTAATGAACAGCATTTTAACATTCAATCCATGAGAGGTTAATGAAGGCTATGCACTTCGTGTAACACAAACCATTTCAGATGCTGGAGTTCACCAGATATAATTGGATTCGGGTGGAACATGCGTCTCCTCGGCCCTTTTCGGCGAAGGCATGTGCTGCCTGTGCTTGCTGCCCGCTGGCCTCAGGGCACTCAAACCGCTGCCTCCGTACCCTGGAAAATTATCCAGTTCAAGAAAAAAGAATCCACAGAAGTGGGCTTGTGATCCACAGCTAATATTTCAAGTGGGAACAGTCTCCCACATTTGAACAAAGGGTTTTGCTATGCCTTACAGAAGCACTCACACCTCTGTTACCTCTTGGGATGAACGAGGTCCTGCCAGACAGAAAGATGCTCTCACCTGGCCAGGGAGCCCAGGAGACCATCAGCACACCCAGGCTGTCACTCAGCCCTGGGTTCACATGTGCATTGCCCATGCAAGGTGGGTGACAGTCATGATGATCTGCCAGCAACAGGCTCCCTGGGGAAAATCTGCACCAGCTACCTGAGCTAGGCTTTGTTTTATGGCTGAATGCAAAGAGAAAGAACAGCAGTGATCATAAACACCTAGGAGGAAAAAAAGCACTCTGAAACAGGCTTAGAGCTGCTTTGTTTTGGAAAATGAAAGTGAACAATAAAAATGGAATCCGAAGTATTATGTTGTAATTCTTTATACGGTCATTTATCCATCTCATTACTTAAAGCTCATGGAAATGACTTTGAAAAACTGAGTCCCCCATTCAATTTTTAACCACTCCTTTTTAAGATAACAGCTTTACAGAGGAGCCATTAATTTGATGGAATATGAAACAAGTCTCTCAAATTAACTATAAATCTCCTTTCAAGATTGGGAGATGATTGGTTTCAGTTCAAAGGAGTGAATTGCAGTGCATGCACACGTATATGCAATTGAAGCCCTACACAGGCACTTAAAAGGGGATGAATTTTACCTAAATGTCCTATTCACAGTTTCTTTGCTGAATACAAAGAGAGCTTTGGAGTACTAAACACAGCAGGACTGTACCCAAACTCCAAATAATGAAGGATGCAAAACCTTGGAGCTGACAATAATGTGTAACTATTTAGTTCTCATCACAAGGCAGGTATGAGCTTTGGTTTTGTTGTACAAGTGATTACTTCTCTGGGGATGGTCACTTAGAGAATGTGTTTTTTTTCACTTGCTATCTGAGTTCTTTATAAGAGGAGTAAGACAAGAAGAAAAAGTTCATATTAAACTTATGAATTGCAGTTCATATTGGTTCATTTCCATGTATCTTTTTTCTAGCCATAACTTACAGCATTTCTCCTTTAGAGAATAGCATGAATAATTAAAACACAAATCTACTAGCTAACAATAGAAAAGTAGACTCCCTAAACCTCATTTTCACAGCAAAATCCGTTTTAGTTAGGTAATACTCAGTTTTAAATGAAAATACTGTATTTATCACAATACATTTTGATATAATACAAATCACAGGCATCATCAGCTTTTAATAAAAACAAACATTTGGTTGATGCTGCAACGTAAAATTTTGCAAAATTTTTCAGATTTTTTATTATTGACACTTAAAACACTAACTGTGAATTGGTAGCTAACAGTGATAAACATTAATACCTCAAGGGAGTATATGAAGGTTATATATTGAAGATCTGCTGTTGCAGCACTGTGGCACATGAAATATAAAATTAAATCTGAAGCTCTTACTGGATATATCCAATTGTATTTCAAATAATTTTACAGTACCATTTTAAACCCAATAAAATGATCAGTTGCTATAAGAGGTGGTAAATGGACCAATAAATACAATAGAAATTCATTTTAAGGACTTCAACTTTGCTTGGGACAATATATTTTGTATGCTATGGATAAAATATTGGGACAATACTGGGACAATACATTTTGTATGCATGAGTGGGAAGAGGAGGAGAAAACTCCAAAGTTGCTAAGAACAGATCTTGCATAAGTCTTCAAGTCTTCCCCAAAGTTTCTAAAGGACATTTCACTTTTTTCTGAGTTTTAATAATTTTTAAAACCTGACAGAGTTTTATTTCTGAAAATGCCTTCCCAACATTTTAAAGCTAGCTGATCACTGAGGAGTGCTGAAGGACTTCTATCCCTCTGATACTATGGGTGAAAGACAAGCCAGGTCAACTAGAAATCTGATCGACACCAGATTCTGGAATTTCTAATACAAGGTTGATCTTGGCAAAATAGTTTCAAATGATTCTAAGTATTTTTTTAAGCAGTTAAAATGATGAAGTATTGAAAATCCTTGTTTTATTGTTCAGATTAAGGATTAGAAAAAAATGGAGTGTGGTGTTATTAATAATGCTGGAAAAGCTCATCATCGGGTGCGTAAGACCTCAGATATGACTCTCAGGTTTGTTTCTCACTTACTTTTATTGCAATGTCTCCCATGCCAGCCTTCTTTGCACTGGCACTTGTTGGGCTCCACACAGGTGCCATACAGGCCACAGCCAGGTTCACAGACAGCTGTAAAAAAGCAAGCACATATGCCTGACCTCTTGGCCTTTCATCCAGACTCAGTCGCACATTTGCTTTCCCTGCTGTTCCACATGATGAGTTGGTTCTGGCACAGGCTGGGGCTCTCATAATACATCTGTGCCTTTCCACCGAGTGCGTGCAGAGCCCCAAAATAATCCTCACACTCCCTTTACCTGCAAGGTCTGGCTCAGTCTCTAGCAGAAAGAATCAGATTGAACAGCAGAGCTGTTCCAGAGCATGCACCAGAACCAGTGGGAAGAGGGCAGCCCACAGCACCCCTCGCACAAAATGTTCCTGTTGGATTTTAATGTGGTGAAGTATTGACATTTTATCAAGCATTTCTCTATTACTAAACTACTATTGCTGAGCTGACATATTGATGGTTTTTAGAAACTCAGAGTACAGAAGAGACTGTGAGGAGACTATAGTAAAAAAAAGTGTTTCTGGTTTCATAATTCCCTTAAGTCTGGTGTATGTTCTATGTCCAGAAAGTTAAATAACTTGAAATACTTTGACAACAAACAATTAATGCTGATGTTATATAAACAGATACTGTATAGCCAGATCGATGCTCCCACAACAAGGACTGATGGAGTGGCTTTGGTACTTACGCTTTGAACACAGGTCTCCCTGGTAGCCTTTGGAGCACTTGCACTTGTTCCTACTGGTACATTTGCCTCCATTTTGACAGGGCTGATGGCATTTACCTAGAAATTGAAAACACAGAGACAATGGTCTTAGTCCTCTGTGCCTACTGTCTCCCAGGGGCTCAGAGAAGGGACTAGAAAACTCTCCAGTCTAATAAGGCCCTCTGATTACTATCCACTATTGGTTGTTCAAACTGGCAGTGACAAAATAACAAGGAGAAGTCCGAGGGCAATCAAAAGAGATTTCAGGCCCTGGGATGATTAGCAGAGGGATCAGGAGCACAGTAGTGATTTCTTTGATCCTTCTGGTAACAAGGAATAATATTGATAAAAATAGGCAGATCTATCAGGTCAATGAGTTGCTCCGAGGTTGGTGTACTCTGAAAAATTTGAGGTTTTTTGACCATGGGATGATCTACTCAACACCTGTGTACTGACACCTGACAGGATGCACATGTCTCAGAGGGGAAAAGGAGTTTTAGTGCTGGAGGTAGTGGGGCTCATTGACAGAGCTTCAAGCTAGGTTAGAAAGGGGAAAGGGACAAAACCAGGCTGGTGATGAGAGATGGGGTGGTGTGCCAAAACTTGAGGAAAGGAGCACTTGAGGATTCTTCCATGGGATCCCTCAATCTGCTTCACAAGGTGTTGGCTACAATGTACCACTCCTGAAACCTGTGCACACCAACGCACACAGCATGAGGAACAAACAAGAGGAGCTCGAAGCTTTGGGCCAGTCCCAGAGTTTTGATCATTGCCATAAGCGAAACCTGGTGGGATGAGACCTGTGACTGGAGTGCCCTGTTGGATGGTTACAGGCCCTTCAGGAGGGATAAGCAGGGCAGAAGAGGTGGAGGTGTGGCACTGTATGTTACAGAAGGGTTAGATGTATGTAGATCACAGTTGGCAATGGCACTGTTGAGAGCCTCTGAGTAAGAATCAAGAGGCAAACAAATAATGTGGATGTCAGTGTGGGAGTCTGCTATAGACCTCCCAGCCAGGATGCTGACGCTGATGAATTATTCTTTGAGGAACTAAGGGACACTTCCAAGTCAACTGCCCTTGTCCTTATGGGGGACTTCAACTTGACAGAAATTAACTGGCCGCATCACACAGCTGGTACAACCTGGGCCAGAAGATTCCTAAAAAATCTGGATGACAACTTTATGGAACAGAACCTAAGGGAGTCGACTTGAAAGAATGCCCTCCTTGATCTGCTGCTTGTCAACAGAGTGGATCTCCTGAGCAAAGTAGAGATTGGTGGCCCTCTTGGCCACAGCGAACACGAAGTGACCAAGTTTAAAATCTCTGTTGACAGGAGGAAAAGTGCCAGCAAAACCTCAACTCTGGGCACGAGGAGAGAAGACTTCAGGCTGTTCAGGGAATTAGTGAGTAAGGTCTCCTGGGAAAATGTTTTTGCAGGTGCTGGGGTCCATCAGTGCTGGTCACTTTTTCAATATCACCTTCTAAGGGCACAGGAGCAGGCAATTCCCAAGTGTCAGAAGTCAAGCAGGTGAGGCAGAAGGCCAGATTGGCTGAGCAGGGATCTTCTCTTGGGGATAAGGCAAAAAAGGAAGGTGTATGCCCAGTGGAAGCAAGGTCAAGTGACATGGGAAGAATACAGAGATGCTGCTTGCTGCTGTAGGGAGAAAATCAGCGCAGCCAAAGCTCAATTGGAGTTGAAGCTGGACAGAAATTTGGGGACAATAAAAAGAGTTTTTTCAAATACATTAATGGCAATATACAGTATTAGAAATATCACTGGTCCGTTACAGGATGAGGATGGTCACCTCACAAACGGGGACAGAGACAAGGCAGGGTCACAGAGCAGCAAGTCCGATAGAGTTCAAGAAGCATTTGGACAATACTCTCAGGCACATGGTGTGACTCTTAGGGAAGGTCCTTTGCAGGGCTAAGAGTTGGACTCGATGATTCTTGTGGGTCCTTTCCAACTTGGCTGATTCAGTGGTTCTGTGATTCAGTGAAGTGTCTGAGAAGCTTGCCTCGTACCTGAAAAACTTATCAGATGCTGATGTAAGAGTGACCAGGAAGACTCTGCTGCAAGTCTGTGCTTCCAATTTATATGCATTCTTCTGCTTTGAAAATGTGACAGTAATTTGGCAAGGCCAAAGCCCATGTGACCTTGCAGCTTTTGCAGCTTTTTTGCAAGTTGGGTCACTCTGACTTCGCAGAATCCCCCAAGTGACCAGTCAGTATTGCCTCCTGCTCTCCTCAGCCTTCATGGGGGAGGCAGCACTGCCCAGACTATGCAGGTGCAAGGAGTGGCATCCAAACCTGGGGGCACAAGCAGAAAAAAATCTGGTGGCATCCAAGATACTCAAGGACTGACAGGTATGGCCGCTACTTGCAGACAATAAATTGGTCTGGCCTGCCAGCTTGTATCAGAGGCTGTGGAGTACCATGGTGCTGTGGATGGTGCAATGAGGGATGTTCCACATGGCAGCTCAGAAACTAAAGGCACATTAAAAAAGCATGCCCTTCTTTCCTGTTTGATGAGAACAGAGCAACTTTGCTAACAGTAATTAGAACTGGCAGACGTTTTTCAAGGCTCCTGGTCCAGAAATTACTTTCCCTCACACAGAGGCTTTGCCAAAGGCAGAGGCAGGGTCTGGTGGTGCTGTTATAGGAAGGCTTCTTCGGCCCTGATCGCCTGTGAGGGAGGAGGCCCACGTTGGTGGAGGAGATCCACAGTCAAGTTCTTGCTGGGCATGGTTCACACCAAAGACCTTCCTCAAACTTAACAACAAGTGTCCCATCACTAGACTGTCAATACCCTCTTCGAATTTGTCTGCATTACTTAATTAATTAAATCTTCTTTCTAGGAAGGGGAGCGCAGAGCCCATGAACTTAATCACTCCCAGGCTGAGGGAGGCTCACTGTCACCTCCCTGGGCACTCTCAGGCCACCAGGAACTGCACCATCAGTCCCTTGCCTCCTTGATATCCATATGTACTAGTGCAGCTTTTCTCATTATTGTCCAAAACTATTTTTCATCTTTTCCAATGCCACTACATTTTCTAGATTCTTCAGAAAAGAGACAAAAAAAACCCCTTCCTAGATTTAGCACTAATATTACCTGGATCTGTGAGGAAACAAAAAGTGGAACCTGGAGTGGCAAACTGCTTCCTTTAATTTCGTTTCCTTTTGGTTTTTTTTAAGAGATCTGCACGTGATAATTTCAGCATCAACACTAGCTGGCTGTGCTGAAAATCTCATTCATGATCACAGACTGCCCCCTTGGGAGCTCAACACCCCAGGCAGTGCTTGATCTGCCCTCAACCTCTGCAGACCTCTGTAATGCATGTGTGTACTGTCGATATAAAGGAAATACTTGTTCCTAATGTACATAATTATTCTAATAGCCCTGAAAAACACTTCATAAACAGCGGATGGAACTAACTGTGCTAAGGAGAGTTTCTACAAAAACATCATTTCCCTGCAGGAGCCTCTGGAGAGGGAACCTATAGGTCTTCTAATTTTCAAACATTTGCATTCCAAGTAATTAATGATCAAAAGGAGCAAAGCTAAGGAAATCCATGAATTTTCCTAGCTCTTGAAATAAATCCGGAAAATACGGGTCACGAGATATGACAGCAACTTCAACTGAGTTGCATTAGGCAAGCATTTGGCTCAGTACAGCTCAGTTAACTTTGGACTAAGATATTGTCACAGAATGAAGGAAAGAGTAATAATTCTCTCCGTTATTGATTGAGAAATGGAAAAAAGCAACAAAACAGCTAGTGACAAATAGGGGAGGAATCTAAAACAAAATAAAACTCTCTGGAATCAAAGTGAAACACTAATTAGAGACAATGCATACCTATCACTAGAAAAAATCTGGAAGACTGCGCATGCTTGTTGGTATTGTAGACATCCAGTACATTTCCCAGGAATCTTACAGAGGGGTTCCACTATTAGACAAACACTCAAAACCTTTACACAATATTAAAAAAAACCAAACAACAAAACCTTTCAGTTTTCAGAAGATGGCTTTCTGCATGTCGAAAGGTTTTCTCCCCTTGTTATTTTAAGACCTCTATGACTGAATGTAGCTGGCCCTGGATCTAAGAGACAAGACTGAGTTGTGTTTCTCTTCTGGTGTTTCAAAGCCCTGTCTAGCATTTCTTGCAGTCTTACGCTGTTATGCTGGCACTGGTGCAGTGCCCAGGGGTGGTAGCAGCTGTCAATCACGGCCTAACAATTGCCATCCCAGCTTTTCAAGAGCCCAGGCAAGTGCATAGCTTTCCTTGCTCTCACTGATTTAACTCTTAGTGTACTGTTATCCTGATTTTTTTTTCTTTCTTTTGTACAGGAACAAGTTTACTGCCTGTATTTTAATTAATTTGAGTTTCAGAGGTAAGCCTTTGCAAGAAGTCAAAGCAGTTGCACCTATCCCAAGCAGTAGTTGACAACAATGAGCTTCAGCTCCTCAGACAGACCAATTAAATACATTGCCCTTAATTATACATGCTGTAATATCAGTTCTAAGAATTCTCTTCAAAAAAACACCATCAGCACAAAAGAATTTTCTCTATTTGAATCAAACTTTAATCTTCATCTGAAAAATGTCAAAAAAGTTGACTTTTTGGGGACAGAAGAAAGCAATGGGGTCCTGTTAGAGTGTCAAATTTGAACTTGATGTAAGCAAACCACTGTAAATCCAGTGGAAACCCACACTGTTGTTCTTGTGGCATGTGATCCAAATTTATACCAAACTTAAAAACAGTAAAGCTTTGCTGCTTCTGTTTGGCTCAAGCTATGATAACGTAAAAAGACGTTACAGAATGCTTTGTAATGCAGAGAGATATGGTGAAACACTTACATACACCTACTGTTTATCTGCACATAAATACTAAACAAAGCTTAGGTCTTACAGTATCTGTGTTCTTTCTTTGCACAGCAATTCACTTATTGTCCTGTACTGGCTGACAGCAAGTTAGAGTTTATTTCCAAGTGTTTCCAAAGTGATACAAATTGCCTACTTGTGAGAAGAGCTTGTCTCAATGCATATTAAGAAATCAGCATTTACATATCCCAGACCAAACGCTGGTTTCTACGCTCCTGTGAAGGTGCTGGGGAACATCAGTGAGGTTATTTTACAGCAGGGGAATTGTCGTGCACAGCATCCTGTTAAAAGCTCTAGAATCTAGAAACAATGAGATCCAATTGTACGTTCCCAAGTTGCCTTGTCAATGCAACTTAATATGTTACATGAAAGCTCTCAGCTCTTGTGGTTCAATCCTCCTTTTACCCCAAACCCTTTCATTCCCAACTTATAGTAGCCCTTTCAGAGTTGTGGGCTCAAACCTAATCTGCCCAAGAGTGATTTGCCATAATGTTTGAAAATAGATGCCTCATGTGGGTTTGCAGCAGCACATCTCTCTGTCACAGGGTATTGCTTGCACACTTACAGCTTGAGGATTGTTACCAAGCCTGGTTACTAGTGAAAACAAAACAAGGCAGGGGATGAGATGGTCTAGTAATGAATCAAACTTATAAGTAGGAAACTCACTAGGAGGCATGTGATACCTGACTCTGCAGGTCCCAAACTACCATGTGAGACCCTTGCTGTGAGCCCAGAAGAGGCAGGTTGTATGCCATCATTCAGACATTGACACTAGAAGAGGGTGACGTAAGTGAAAGCAAGGACACAGAGATGCTACTCACTAATTTCACACTGGTCTCCTTCATAGCCTGAAGGACAAATGCATTTTCCCAAATAGAAACATGTCCCTCCATTGAAACAGGTTGTTGTACAGTTTGCTGAAACAAATAAAAAAGGAATTAACTAAGTCATTAATATGAACTAAGCCTGACTTGGACTTAATGTTTTCTGCTGCTCATCATAAATAAACATTGAGTAGGTTTTAAAAAGTAGGATTAACCTCTTTTCATCTGGTTTACACAGGAAGACTGAAATGTGGTTATTCCTACATAATGCTTTACATGGGCACACACACAAGTCAATATAGTGAGAAACAAGTGAATAATACAGCAGTGAGCTCTCTGAGGACAGACTGTGTGACATCTTTATCAATCCTCACATAAAAAGTTCCTTGAACGATTAAGGTCCTATTGCTATTAAAACTGCCAGTGGTTGATGAAAGGAGCATAAGCTAGGACTGGAAGCTACTTCTACAAGAGGATACTTCGCTACAGTTCTTAATTTATGCTTTGACTAGAAAGAAACCTTTGCAAGTTTTCCTGTGTGGTGACGTAGATGCAAATGCTCTGTCTCTCACCTGTCAAATTACTTACATTGTGTTAGATATAACTTTTCATCAAACAGCTGGGATTCATATTAATCCTTCATAACATTGGGAACATTTAATTGCAGTGCACTTTTGAAACGTTTTTTAAATGTGGCAAAAGTCTGTTCAAAGACTAAATACAAGTGAGGCAGACACTGACAACAACAGCTTGTGCAGCATAATGGGAAGGTTTCTATTATTTTGCTGAAAAGTCCTCTAGGACCTTTTCACTCAGTCTTTACTTCATATAGTTCTGCAACAATAAATGCAGAATGATGTTCTGCTCTGCCATGCACAGGTCAGTTATATTTCTGCAGGACTTGGTTTTTTTTCACATGGTAGCTTGGACTATTCCAAATTACTGTTCTGAACAACTGACAGTTCATTTTTATCCTTCATAAGTCACAATGCAGCAACAAAAAATGAATAGCCTGCTTATTTTTTCATGAGTCCAGATGCAGCACATTAATGTACTAAATAATTACTAAAACTAATTTTACTACAGGTAACTAGAGTTCAAATTGAGATTTTTTCCCCACCCCCCTAGACATATGTGACTTTTGTGATAGGTCCCACAGCTTTTCAGTGAATCAACTGAAGCAGTTATCTAATTTACCTTTTGAATGCCTTGAAATCCCTATATTTTTCCAGCAGCTGCCAGGCTGTGCTAGAGCATGTATTTGAAGAATCATAGAATTTTTAAAACTTATTTACTTATTGCTTACCTGACTTTTCATAATCCACTCCTAGAGGGGAACTACCACAGGTGAATAAAGAGAGGCTGCTGGATGCAGAGCCTGGGGGGTTTTTGCTGGCACTTACCTTTATCGCAGTTGATGCCGTAGAATCCTGGGGGGCAGATGCAGAGGCCGGGGGTGATGCAGAGCCCACCATTCATGCAGCGAGGAACACACAGCGCTGAGGAGCAGGAGGAGCAGAAACAACATTGCTGGTGTGATAGCAACTGGCTATTTAAATACACAGCACATCAGCTCCTTAAGCTACTCTTCCTTCTGCTGATTGTTCTAAGTCATCTTTGCAAAGTGCCTCTGTTAGTGGGTTAAATCTATTACATCTCTGGTTTGTATCTGGCAATTTGGGTACAGTGTTACTGAAAACTGAAGGCTAAATTAAGGTCAAATCTGATTCTATATGTAAGCAGAAACTGCTTTTTGTACCGTTTAATACCAGACAGAGGAGCACAAAGTACCCACATACACCTACACCCTCTGGATATTTAAAATATCCCCAGACAAGTCCTCTCTGTAACTGGATTCTGGTGCTTCAGCTGAGAAGGTAGGACAATCTCAGAGGGGTCAGTAACAATGTGGGGTTCCCAGGCAGGCTTTACAGTGAACCTTTCCTTTTCCCTCTGCATACCTGAACACAAACACGGCTGCCTAATTTAGGCTAGGGAAGCCTGTTGCATGGCCAAACTCTCCTGTATGCTCCCTCTAGAGCCCCACTGGCTTCTCTGGAGCCCTTGTTCTCTCCCAAGACCTCTCTGCCTTGTGGCCAGCCCACAAGGCTATTCAGGGAGGCCTGGCAGGGGGCAATGCTTCGTTTTGTGATTGCCCACAACTGGAACATGCAGTAAGGTTGGGTCCATACTAGTGAGTTGGACAGCATCCAGGCATGAGGCCAAATGGGGGCAAAGGATCATCCATCTTGTGAAATTATTGGTGCCTCTCTTGGCTTGATTTTGTCCCTGGCTGACCAGCAAGCCCTCCTGGGCATGTTCCTGGGATGAGCAGTGGCCATAGACTCCTCCCAAGAGGGAGTCTGTAGTGGGTTCATTGGAGGGTAAGAGTTTGTTAAACATATGAATGTAAGTTGTGCCAATTGGCCCCCAGGCCAGAGAACAGTCTCTGATCATTTGTAATTAATATTTTTGATATAGCCAGAGCATCTGGAAGTGAAGGATTGCATTGGAGTAGGATGTCCATGGGGATGGTTTGCTCCATTTTGTCACCCCAGAGAGGGACTGCCACTGGGTGATGAGGAAGGGAGGGATAGGAAGAAGATCTAGTTTCCTTGCCAAGTCACACCAATTCTCTGGTCCTCCACTCCTGGAAATATCATTTGGGGCTATTATCCACTAATGAAGGGGAAAGAGAAAGTCTTTCCTTCATCTTCCCATATTCGCTTTCGGCCTGCCTACAAATCAGATCTTATCTCCAAATAAACAAATACAGAGCAATTAAAATCCTGTGATTCATTTTCCAGCTAGTCCTCACTACCAGAAAATTTTATTTAATCTTTTTGCAAATGGATTCCCTGTGATTAAAGATCACTTAACTATTGTGTCAGGTTTCGTTAAAAGCGATGTCTTAAAGAGAAAACATTTTTCTTGTAAGCAATTCATATTTTCATTAGATGACAGATGACAATAGTAATTCTCTTACAGGTGTGGACTCAAAATATATGAAATCTTCAGAACAGGCCATTCTTAATTTTAGGAGAGATGCAGAAGATACAGTTTTGTTGAGGTTATAGTAAAGAAGACAGTTGAGATTTTTTTTTTTTAATTACCTTTCTCACAATGAGGCCCATAAAATCCATCTGGACATTCACAGACATGTCTTTCGTTGCAAAACCCTCCATTTCTACATCCTCCTGGACACTCCGCTTCATAAAATATAACAACAATCTTAATTAAATGCTGTCAGCCAGCTCTCGGTAGGATCAATATACTTCTTTGAAACAACAGTAAAAATATTTGCTGACAGACAAATGATGAAGAAATAGAAATTCAGCTATGACTTCTTCAAGAGAAAATAGTTTCTTTTTTAGTAGTCTACAAATAGAGGTTTCATCACGTGTTCAAACGCGCAATGTGCTTTTTGACAGACTGTGCATTTTCCCCGCTTTACTATTCCATGAGCACATGAACAATGTGGATGCTCTGCTCAATCCAATTTCTTTTCTGTGTGGAAATGAGCAGGCAACTCAGGGCAGTACTTGCATGGCTGGTTAGACCTTCCCTCAGTGTGCAGGACCAGTTTCAATTTCTGCAGCCTAAAGTAGACTGCAGTGCAACTTGCATTGCATTAATTACCACATCTGTTACTACTGGGGTGACAAAGTGATGAAATTGGTATTTGTATGAAGGAGTCAGCTGCAAGGCTAAATGAAAGAAGGCCAGAAAGAAAGATGAAAGCATTCCTGCACAATGGTCCTATATCATCATCCAACTCTCATTCATGTCTCAATTACTGATCAAATACCGGTAAAAGCATTTGGCAACACTGGCAGGATTATTCAAAGACGACAAATATCTCTGGGTTCCACCACTATCCTCAAAACACCAGAGTCCATTGAGCAAGACGCAAACTAAATCAAATCCTATGGAACTCTATGAAACCATGTCTGCTGGGTAGAAAAAGCAATTACTCAAAAATACCTTCCCAGATACCTCACAGAGAACAAGGCAGGCAGGAGAGGCTGCCTACTCACATTAGAAAAACTTAACATTACTAGTGATCAGTGGTAGGCATGATCTCCTCATCTCTATACTCTGCCATGTGACACTCCAAATGACAAGGTTCAAAAACTCTGAGGTAAAACGATATGCCTTACAAGTAAAGTTGTTTACAGCAGTAGTAATAGTAGGAAAGGCTTTTCGGTCCAGCTGTGTTCCAACACCGTACTCTATGACTCTTTCTGGAAATGCTTCTCTTTTTTTAACTGAATGCAGAGCTGCTATTCATAACAAAGAATGCAAGCATAAATACATACCATTTCAAGTAGAAAAACAGGAAAACATAACTTTTTGTGTGGCCACCTCTTAGCCACAACAAATCCTCCCTTATCCCACAAAATTGCTCCCTTGCTCCCCTCACTTCCTCTGGTGCAGGCCTTTCTGTATGGCCAAGAATAACTGGAAGCAGTGACCATGGCCCTCGCAGGAGAAATTGGAGCTCCTTACCACATGATGTCTTTCAGAGGAAGGAAATTGACCTTTACTCTAACATCAACCCATAAGGACATTCTTATCCTTGCCAGCATCTGTCCCAAAACATTGCAATATCCACCTTACCAGACATAGGGAAGGAATGGGAGTTATCCCAGTATGGACTAGAAAAGATGAGGTGAGAAAGCTCTTCCTCTGCACACCTCTAGAGTTTGGAAAATCATCCTTGTGTCTCTCAGCTAGCTCCAGGAACAAAGGAGTGGGACAATAACCAACCCCAGGTTTCTTAATAGGCCACAGGATGTAATATCGCTTAAGTTTTAAATATTACAACTCATGTAAAAACAGTAAAAACAACTAATAACAGAGAAACGATAACTTGGACAAATGCTACAACTAAACTGATTTTGGAGCCCTTTCTGTTTAAGCCACTGTTTTCCACAATACAGACCTGTAACTCTGTTGCTCCTATTATAATACCTCCAATGCTATTTCCAAAGTTTATTAAAAGATACTCAACTGAAAATAAAAAGATAATAAAAAAAATAAAAAGTTTTGTGTAGTATTTACCACAGACACACAACTTCATACATTAGATATGATTGACTGATTTTGCTTCCTTTAAGCCTCCCTTTTCCTTTCTTTTTCTCTGCTCACTTCTCCTCCTCCTCCACTTTCCATGGGCTAATGGGCAGCTGTAAGGCTTCAAAGGAGACAAGCAGCTTTGCTTTTTAGGTGTCGTGAGGTTTCAAAGAATAAAAAGCTCCTGTTCCTGCTGCTCGCTCTTTGAAGCCACGCTACAGCCAATTAGAGAAAAGAGTGAGGAGAAGAAATTGTGAGACTGTGAATGAAGACTTAATCGGAGAAGAATGACAATCTTGTTCTATGTACATCAGCCCTCTCATGGGTTAATTTGACACAATTGCACATGATATGGGATAACTGTCTTATCTTAGACACTGATTTTTCAATTTCCACAGCCTCATTTTAAAGTGATAATTATAGTCTTATTACATAGTGTTTATGGTTCATAGATGGGTTGATTAAACAAGTGTTCTCCTTTCCAAGCAAACACTGCAATAACTTCATGACATTCTTCTTCCAGCGTGTCCTCTCTGTGCTTACTGCTTGATAACTGCAAGTATTGAACACCAACTTCCACCACCTTACCTGTATCCAAAGCCAAGAGGTTGCATCTGAGCTACAAAGAAGGTAAAGCCAACTTTTGCAGAAATTTTTTGATTTAGTATTTTTGTGTTCAGTTTGGATGTGCAAGCTGAGATTTAAGGAACTAAGGGCACCAAGTTGGAACTAAGGCACTGACAGCATTAACGGATACCAGTGTCCCCACTACAGCTCCTAGAAGTTCAGTTCTCCAAATTATGTGCCATTTCTGGAAATGTTAAACTCAGCCTGCTTTCATAGGACCAGCTCTCCTCCAAGCACCTCAAATCATTTGCTAACAGGGGCTTTTCATATGATACATCTCTATCAATGTCCTTGATGTGATGAACAGGAGGAGGGAGAAATGTCTTCAATCTAGTGTAAGTCTGCTAAAGGAGTTCAGTAAGAAAAGGGTTAGTAAACATGTACTAAATAAACAGCAAAGGCACACAGAGACAGAATAGCCTGGAATTCACCACAATTCCTACACTTTTTGTGAATGCTTTATTTCCATCCTCTCTAGCTCTTATCCTGAATGAAACATAAGACCTGGTCTTACAGGTCTTACAGTTAGGCGACCTGGTCTAACAGCATGTTCTCTTTAGTGTTACCTTGCTGACAGGTTTTAAAGAAGATGGCATTCTGAGGGGTCTGGAGAATAATATTGCCTTCTGAATTCATTACGATCACGTTCACTTCAAACGCAGCAACCCCATCTTGTTTTCCAAGGCAAGGAAATCCAACCTGAACCACTAAAAGGGTAATAATAATAATAATAATAACAATAACAACAACAACAACAACAACATACACACACATATACATATAAAAGCATACACTGAAATACTAAAAAAAATAGATTATAATTGTATTTAAGCTTCAGAGGAATGCCATTGGCGAAAACTTGTTATACAGAGACACACAGATCACCTTCTTCATAGGTGGCTCCAGAACTAGAAGTACAGCAGCACAGGAAAAGAGCTTGTGCTCATTTACTGATATAACCCAACAGTTTACAGCACAGACAGAGATCATAACACAAACATACTTCTGCTTGCAGACGAGGCATTTACTTATGCAGAGCTATCTACAAATACACCAAAACAAGCCAGAAGCCTACATTTGATTTTCTAAGTTGAGCAGATCACTTCTGAGTCTAAATTTTTCAGGCTCTCATACAACTTCTGCAAAAACATCCGATACATTTTGGGAAAAAAGTGACTTTGGATAAGTTTTTCTGGTTTGGATATTGCGATAATACTTAATAAGGTAGTACCATTAAGTGCAGGAAAAATGGTATTCTTGATAAAATAAGATCATGGGTGCAATATTTAAAAAGAAGGCATAGACACATCAGTCTGATAGAACTAGTTAAGTGCAGTGATATTTGGACATTGCCTTTCCAGGAAAAGCAATCAAACACTTTTGAAATACAAAGAGTCTAAGTAAATAATTAAGGCCAGTGAATCCGGAGTATTTTGATGACAAAGCAAGCCTGATACCTCACAGCTATGGAATTCTCTGCTGTGATTGTCACAAGTGACTTAAATAATCTTCAATTTTATCTCTTTTCTTCAAAATTGGCTCTTCCTAGCAGTTTTACAAGTTAGAAATTGTTTATTCATTGCCTCTGAAACTGGCCTGAGCTTTCAGAACCAAATACTGAGCTAACAGCCCTACATTTGATATGTTTTAAATTGCTTATTATGAGAAAATTTGCAAGCCATAACTGGGCAATTTTTGTTATTTGTTGCCTTGGTATAATACAGAATAATTTATTGCTGAAACACATTCTGTCTCTGGTAAGTCCTACAAACTGAAAAGTCCTTTGCAGTTTTCATTCTAAAGCAATTACATTGTCGAATGGCTTTTACACTAACCTTTTCAAAGACCATTACAGAAAGCATGTAACCATTTGGTAAGAAGGAAACTCCTATAGTGGATTAAACATATTTTAAATGCAGCAAACTTCTTAAACTGTAGTAACTTTCTTACAGCACAAGTGCAGGAAACCAGTGTGTTTCAGTCGAACGAATTGCAATGGGGAGGAAGATGTGGCAGATGTTTAATGATGGCACTGTAGTTGTATCTAGACTTCACTGAATAGGTAGCAAAGCCCCAAACTCCCCTGAGATTTGGCTGTGGTTTAAATGCCTAGGGCAAAACCCAGGAATGCATCTCTTAGGGCTAAAGTCTGAGGGGACAGGTCAGAAATCCCTTATTACAGCAGTGCCAAACCTGGAAGCATCTGAATCTTGGACTTACCATACGTCTGAACAGTTAGGACTGAACACAGTAAAGCAGTAAAGGATGCTCCTGTGAGCAAAAACCACCTGGATCCTGTCTGAGATCTGTGGTGCTTCCTGGATGAAATAAAGTCCCTGTTTGAACAATGCTAAGCACGCAACAACAGCATTACAGTCAAACCAAAGCACAGAGCAGAAGTCCCTTGCACCCAAAACCATGGCTGTGAACTCTCGTGGCCTATCATAGTGCTGAGCAGGGCTGGGGTAGGACAAACCTCAGTTCTGGTCTCTACTTCCCATAATCAGGATGCAGTTCACATTTGTCCATCACTGGCTAAAAACAAGGAGAGGAAATCACAGCTCTGGACTTCTCTCTGCTAGCCCTTCTCCCACCACTGGGCCACAGAACAGCCTCTGCTACACATTTATAGTTCTGCATCCTCTGGAGTGCTTGTACCCAGGGCTGCAGAACAGATGGTTCTAGGAGGAGTGATGAAAACTAAATTAATTTGAAAAGGAACCTAAGGAAACCTAGTGACTTATACCTAATTTAACATTAGGTGGTAATTAGAATGCTCTCCTGCAATGTGGAGGATGAGGGTTTAATCCCTTTTCTCTGGAAGCTCATGCCTTTTCCCTCTGTTCAGAAAACAAAATTTTCTTCAGTAGAAACAGGCTGAGAGCAACTCTGTGTGTCTGCACAGCCCTTCAAGTTTGCAGGCAATTGCTTTACCCACTTTAGTGAATACACCAAACCCACTACCAAAAACAACTTAACAGTCTCAGGGGTGGGACTGCTTAAGGGACATCTCTGAATGACCAATCCCAATAGAAGCAGGCATGAAGGGTCTGGAGAAGAGTGGAGTCTGGAGAAGTGCACAGCCCTGAACCCCACTATTGCTCTCTATCAGCACGGCAGAGCAAGCAGAGCTGCTGCACCCAGAGAAGGCACCAGTTTTTGCCACCAAGCTTGGAGAGAGTTTCAGCACCTTTGGATGCTCAGCAGTTACATTTTAATGTCTCAACACCAGCAGCAGGCAGGGAGAGGAAGTCTCCTGAGCCTGGCCAGTGGGCTGGGTGGAAGCAGTGGGCTGCTGTGCCAGCAGCCTGGCCATAGCCTGCACCAGCAGCACCAGCAAGGCACTGCACTGCTTGGTTCAGACCGGGACAGGAGGAGCCAACCCAGGTCACTTAAGGGGCCAGCTGTTTCTCAGTCAGAGGCTACTCCATTACTTCTGGGCACAGATTAATAGCTGGTTTTACTTTCCTGAGTGTGGTGTTCAAGATGTTAATCACTGCCACAACAACACCTCACTTTGTTTTGAACTTGCTGACCTCAGATTGAACCATTCAATTCTCACAGGGCTTCCCTGTGAAAGGAGCAGCCAGCTGCTTCTCATTGGGCAGGCACCCACACTCCTCTCAAACATCTTCTTTTGGACAAGCTGATTAGTCTCAGCTCTTTAAGCTTCCAGTGAAAAGCATCTTCTACAGCCTTCTTAACATCTTACCACGTATCTAGGTGTAACAATACTCATGGTTGTGAGCACTGAATCAGGTAGCAACCCTGGGATTTGGGAATGAGATTTCAAATGAATCTAAGGAACCTAGGTGATTTAAATCTAATTTAAGTATGAGGACAATTTGGTACCTCATCTCTTTAAGGATATGCTGAATTAGAGAAAGCTGAGAGAAGGACAAGGCTGCATCCAATGAGAAACAATTGACTCTTCAGTCTGGCAAAGAGAAAAATTAGAGGACACATAATAGATATATACAAAATCATGACTGTCATGAATAGGACCAACAGTATGGATTGACTACTGTCTCTACCAGTGCAAGGACTAGTGTCCATCAGATGAAACTGCTGCAGCCAGACTTGAAACAACAGAAGGGGGATCTTCATGCAATGGGAGGCAGTGAACTCCTTGCTAGGGTTATTTGAGGTAACAGAAGATGATATGGACTCAAGGAGAGCCTAGAAAAGTACTGGAAAGAAAGATCTGTAACCTGTGTGGGCTTATAAAAAGGACAAATCACTTAAGACTCAGGAAATCCTCTGAGCTGAAGCTAGTCAGAGCTGAGACAGTAAACTAAAGTATCACATATGCATGTCCTTCTTTTGCTCTTTCACAGGTCTTCTTATGGCCACCATTGGCCATAAGATATAATACAGGCTAGACAGGCCCTACAGCACTAAATCCATCCATATGCCTTATTTGGCAGTAGGCAAATATCCTCAAAGAAGTTTTAGAAGTCCACTGATTTTGACAAGAACACTGGGTTCAGCTACCTCTGAGTAAGGTATCTGTTAATCCTCATTCTTGTTTTCCAGTCTCTTGTTTATTATAGCTTATTATAGCTCTTTCCTCTTTTATTTCTCCTTAATTGTCTAAAAGGACAATTAATTGTCTTTGGGCTAAAACACTTCTTCAAGAGATAACAACTGTTGATTTGTTACTAAATACAAGCTGGTGATTGAATTTATTCTGATGTGCCTGTGTAGAAAAATGATTTGGTAATGCAATAGATCCAGGCAAACCAGACTAGATTTGTCACAACTGTTTTGCGAACATATAAATTATAGCAATAACTACAAAGTAGCAAATATTCACTACTTTTATAGTATGTATTTATTTAGGACTACTTAGTTAATTTTGGCCAGCTAGCAAGCAGTGTAAAAAACCCACCATCATACTAGTGTCTCACCATTTAACGGTGTAAATGCTTCAAATACCACACATGTACTTATTATCAATTGCTATTAAACACTGGAGGCGCTAAAACGCCAAACAGGACTTAAATACAACTCATATACATAAGCACAGTGGTGCACTGCACATGATCCATGTAGGGGAACACCACAGACATGCCCGTACACTGGGTATCAGTGGTGCCAACTGGGTAAGTCCTTTTTGGCTTTAATCAGACCTCCTATCATGATGACTAACAGACCTTCTGCTGCAACTATGAGATCTCATCTCTGGCCTCCCTGCACTTGTAGATCATGCTTTCCTAAACAGTCAGAAAGTGGCAATTTTGGTCTAGCCTTTCTAGATAGCTAAAATTAAAGGAGAAGCTAGGTTATATTAGAGAATGCTGAGTGCAGAGCTTCCCACATATCTCACCTGCTTTATATGGAGATGGAAATAATGCTTAACAAGAACTTGATTTTCATGGCTTTTGAGTTGCTTTTAAATGTCTTTACTTGACATTTATCAGGCTTGCAACCAATTTAATTGCAGCAGTTGTGGTACAAACATCATAGCACCTCTCACCCAAATCTATTTTCAATATCACGCACTCAATCCACACTGAATGGTGAGACCAATCATTAACATTAAATTCCAGGTGTCACAGCGAAAAGATGTACTGAAGCATTACTTCAATGCTAATCTACTGCAAGCCAAAAATGGAGAATATTAAACACAAAGTTTCAGAATGTATCCATTCAAAAAGAGAAGAGGAAGAAAGACTTGGTCGAAGCTGAAAGCTCGTATCAGTGCTCCATTAGCAGCCTGGTCCTCCTGTTTTGCTTCTCATTTCTTTCCCATTTTATCCCACATGGCCTTAGGATGGCTAAGGCAAATCATGAAACCATGGTCACCAAAACAGTACTGTCATCCAGATGTACATTTCTGCCTTTCTACCAGAGCCTACCATGCATGAGCCCTGAAACAGATCACATAAACTGTTATCCATCCAGAGCAAAGTGGATTCACTAATCTCTCATGGAAAGCTTTTTACTCCAATCAGCTCACTATGCTCTATGGTGCTTTTGGAGCACTCACACTGGCTTGGGCTCAGCCTCTGCTGTGGAGATATAAGTTCCAGTGAAGGACCAAGAATGTACAACTCAGGCACAAGTTTCTGCTGATTTATCTACACATAAAAGCTTTATGTGAGTTGGCTCAGACAAAATATGCTGCTGTACTCAGGCAAGGTACTTACAAACTGTTCAGTGCCAAGCAGCATAGAAGTAAACTTCAGAACCACAATTAATTAAAAAAAAATCATAATTAATAATAAAATATTTATACTTCACTGGCTGTGGAATATTTTTTACAGGAACACAATTTATAATATCAACAGCACAAACCTGATGCTTTATGAGGAACTGTTCCAAGCAGGGGTATATTTATAGTTGGATCAGCCATTATGCCTTTATCCAAAGAGTGCAAAGACAGGAACTCGTAGTAGTACTCAGCCTATGACAAAATAAATGAAAAATCTATATTTATTTTAATTGCATTCACAGAAGCAAACTATTTAGCATATAAACTAGAGCAGAAAAATACTAAACTTTTCATTATGCTATTCTATAATTTCTATTTGTTTCTATAATTTCCCTGAGTGCTTCTTCATCTAAGCATAATTTTCAGGTAATTTCCTCTTATTTCAGAGATTACAAGTGACTGCACAGTAATCAGGATGCAGTATATCAGCAAGGAGAGTGGCCTCTATTTGGTGGACAACTGTTACTTTGAGAAGATTTTTTTTTACAATCTGCAGTATTTATCTGGCAGACAACAAAAATATATGAACATTAGGCTAATTCTTAAGGCTGCTTTTCGTGCAGAATCCTCCTGGAACTGATGGTGAGCCTGGATGATCTGCCTGTGCCAAGAGTGCAGCTTAAAGGGCATGCCCACATGCATGATGCAACTGCGGCATGAGATTATCCAAGCTTGCTTTTGGTTGATCTGCACAGCACAGCACATTGCCGTGGGCAAACGGTGCCAGGCAATGAGTCGCCACATCGCTGGAGTGCCATGCTAGGACACATATCTTGCTTACAGCTCTGACACTGCCCTGTTCAATTTCAGTTCGTTAAATTGTTCCAAGGGTGGAGCTGAGAGCTCTCCTACCAAGTTGGCTTCATGTCAGTCATTATTAACTGCAACATAAATGATTTGTTTTGGCAATTCCCAAAAGGTGTTGGCATGATTTAAAACCTACTTTCCACTACCTTCATCCTACTCCTCATAAGCACCTGCATTGTGGCACAGAGTGTAGGTTTTCGTACTTTCTTCCATGGCACTCTGGCCTCTCTTGCTATTCAATGCAAAGTGATGACATGTGTCTGCAGAGTCACTGCACAGACCATGTACACCTAAGATGTATGCACCTTAGCAAGTCACTGGAGGTTTACGTTATTGTCAGTGGCACAACTGCTGGTGTGCAGAGCAAGTGGAAATGAACCTTTTACGCTAAAGTGTGGCTTCTCACTTACCAAGAAGCATTAAAGGAATTACAGGTAATTCTACCTGCTGTTCTCAGAAAAGTCCTTGAGGTCTTACCATGGGCACTAGCAAAAATGTGTTTACATCCAGCAAGTCACTGAGAGTAGAAGGTATTGTTCTGCCTACTTTTTAGATAAAATTGTGTAATAAAGAGAGATTAAATCAAAAATTTTATGAGAAATTTGGCCTGATAAATGGTAGCTAACTTATGTCTACAAGATGTCTGTCAATGTCCTTAATCAGAAGACTGTCTTTTTCTCCTGTAATGACCTGGCTCCCTTGCACAAGGAAGACATGGACTTAGTGGAGTGAGACCAGTGAATGGCCACAAAGATGATCAAGGGTCTGGAATATGTGAGGTACGGGGAGAGGCTGAGATAGCTGGGACCATTCAACCTGGATAAAGGCTGAGGGAGGATCTAACCCATGTGTATAAACAGCTGATGGGGGTTGTAAAGAAAATGGAGCCAGACTCTGCTCAGTAGTGCCCAGTGCCAGGACAGGAGGCAGTGGACACAATACAGAAAACTTGATCGGAACATGAGAAAACACCTTTTTACTGTGTGGGTGACCGAGCACTGGTACAGGTTGTCCAAAGTGGTCTTGGCACCTCCATCTGTGAAGATATCAAAATCCAACTCAAAACAGTCCTGGTCAAGTGGCTGTAGGAGACCCTGCTTGAGTAGAGTGAACTGGATCATCTTGAAGTCAGACTGTCTAGTCTCAGATCAGCCTCAGCCTTCTGTGATTCTGTGCTCTGCTAACTTGAGCAAAAGCCCTGGCAAGGTGTGAAAGACCATCTCCCTTTAGCTCCTGATGACACCGGCAAAGCCCTCATGACCTGAGTAGAAAGGTTGTTACGAAATTCCTGATCAGCCATGGCAGCATATCCACTCACTCTGTGGGAACATGTTGTAAGGTGATCCCAAAAAGCATGAGGGGCTACAATTGTACATGGACAGTCTTCGGAGGGTGTTGTGTAGGCACAGAGATGTTAGACAAGGACTTGCAAAACAGTAGGGAAGGAAGCAATGAGAGGTTTTAAGGGTGAGTTAAACACATGGAGTAAATGTGAGAGGGAGAGGGGACATGGAGAGAAGCAGTAAAAACAGAGATGAAAAATGAAGTCTGGGGTAATGTTCAAAAGGCTGCTTTTAATTAAAGATTTTTTTTTCCAATACAATATACCATGCCAAAATATGAAAACAAGCCATAAATTCAGATTGGGAACATTTTTGTTTTCACATAAAACTTTGGTTCGGAAAAATAATTATATGTCTCCACACATCTATAGAATAGTGCAGTGAGTGAGTCAATGCTGCACTGTCTGTTTCTCATTGTTTAGCTTTGATGTTTGGTTATATCTAAACCAGGTCATAATGAGTTATGACCTGGGATATTAAAACATCATGTTCTTACTATTCTAGTAAACAACAACTGGTAACTAGACCAAATAGCTCCACTCCCATATTTCCATTGTAGCTGCACTGTTGTAGCAGGTCAGCTTGTGAGCCAGAGCCCCGATTAGTAGGAAAAGGACTGGAATTTCATTTTCCAGAGCCAAAACGATGCCTCAGGATAAAGACAAAAAGAAAGTCCCCTGTGGAAAAGGGGGCCGATTGTTGCATGAGCCACAATATTCACTGCCTTTCAAGGAAGTAGTTCCTCTAACCAGAGCAGAGGTGTAGCAGCGATTAGTGCCTGAGGCAAGAGTACATTCTGATCACATGTCAAAAAGATGGGAAGAGGCATTGTACAAGCAAGAGGCTGCTCAGGAGGAAAGCCACATTGGGGAGAGATATCTGCTCTCACCATTTCTGTACAAAGGTCTGTACATCTGCTGAGTCGATGAAAACCGAACTTCTTGAAATTATAGTATCTAAGAATACCTGAAACACCTCAGGGAGATCCAGCTGCAAAGTTATGGAGCCATGTGCTGCAGAGTACGTTTGCAAATCTTGTGCTGGACTGAGTTGGTTAAATTTTGACATAAAAGTTATGCACAAAAATCATAGTCTAGAGAGGCTGCAGAGTAGCAAAAGTAGAGTAGTTTAACTCCTCAAACCTGTGAATCTGAAACAAGATTTGACTGTCATAAATCCTATCTAATTGGAAAAAATCTGTCTTGACACAATCTCTACATCCAGTCTCCAATACAGTCCTGCTGTAATTGGAGTTGATTGCCAATTAACTTGCATTAATCATCATGACTGAAAAGCAAACAACATGCTCTCAGCAAATATTTACCGTGCTTCAGCCTACCATGAAATTTAGTCATAATGGTTAATTGAAGATATAGGTCTGTGCAATTAAAATATTGTCTAGTGACTACCATAATTTATGCTGTAAGTGGCCATTGTGAGTGACCTAGTAGTGAGAATCAAACTGCCTTGGATATTGTTGAGAGATAAAGGGGAAAAGTCCATAATCTGTAATCTCTTTTTCATTATAAAGATATTCTCATGTTTTTTGTGTTTTTTGGTTTTTTTTAAGCCAGCCTGTGAACTCTCTGGTATGTGAGGGTGAAAATTTGGTAGTGAAGCTAAATCTTAGAGGAACGCTGTTGTCACAGGTGGTGGAGGAAATGGAGTTTTCATTAAATTATTGATGTTTGACAATCGCACACTCTGCATGCACAGAGGACTTTTGGCTTGACTTCATGAAGCACCCGAGGAAGAATATGCTTTACTTCTGTGTAAAATCTTTGTTTGAGACCCTCAGAAACTGAAGCAAGGGCCCCTGCAGACCTTGTGTGAACGGTCTGGGGACTTGGTGCTTTCAGGCAGCAGGTAGCCCTGTGCAGCTGCCCTTTAACAGTTCTCCATATGGGTAAAGCCCTCAGCAAAGGGAGGAAATTTCACTCTAGGCAAATAATTCCATGGTCGGGATTTACTTTTACGGACTTTAAATGGCTGTTTCTATAAATCAGAGGAATTTAAAAGGTTATAAAAATAACAAAGCCATTTAACAAGTATTGTAGCAAACATCTGTCGGCAGTTTCATTTTAAATGATATACAGTTAAAATTCCTACAGAACTCCACTCCTTGGTACAAGATCCACTGTGCTGAAGTTCTCTTATCAGTCAGATGCCATGTTGTATCTGACTCGTTTTTGTTTCATGTATTATCAAAGAATTCACAATACTGTGCTTTATGTTTTCTTCATTTTACACGAAAGATGAGAAGTAACGCTAGTACCTGAAGCAAGGTAGGTAGCTTCAACTGTTGTATGTCACAGCTCAATAATCTAATGAAAGCTATATCCTTTCTAATTATGAAGTCAATGTATGTTAGCTTTAGAAGTAGATGTAAGAAATTAAGTATATTTTCTTCTCATCATTTTAAAGAGATCAGTGCTGAATGTTCTGTTCTGTTATCAATTAAATTACAAATATACTCTAATGCCAATTTTTTTCATTTAAAGAAAGAAACACATCAAAAATGTTCCTTTTTATCCCAGATCCATGAATATTTCTGGCTACACACACACTAGAAGATTCTACCATGCATTATCCATAGCAGATGCTCATGGCTGCATATGCCATAAATAAAATCATAAAGTGAGACAATGTATGTGTTCGTTAGGTGTTTACAGCATGGACCATTGCTTCTCCAAGATACTAACCACATTAGGTCAGAGGAGTTGGTCTGTCTACGTTCCAAGATGAAACATGAAGCAAAGTGAGACGAATTCCAACAAAGAGTATCCATATTGTGCATACCGGGCTATTGAAGGAGTCTGGCCACAGTATGAGTTATGTATATATATATGAACAGTTTGTTACTGTGATGCAGTCTAGACACTGCTGTAACGAGCAACATAATGGTGCCCCTTAGACAAGCAGATCATACACTGTCTGCCTACAGACTGCCTCTTTTTCTGCTAGGGACAGCAGCTTTGGCCTACTTGTTAATTGGTCCTGTCACAGAGTGGGTATACCATTTTTGCACTTCAGTGTGACACCCAGAGACTTGCTGTCAAGCCTCACAAGGCAGACCCAAAATGGGAGGCATACTTAACAATATGAAGTGATACAGAAACATGTTCTGAGAAAACCAGTTTACACAGAAGACAGGATAACCTGTTTTCCATTACTGGCTGCTAAGGGTATGGGAATGAACCAAACAGCAGGATTAGGAACTGCAGAGATACACAGAAAAGGAAGTTCGGTGTTTCTAAAAAAAAGGAGGACACAAATTAGAACTCAGTGAAATGGGCAATCTCAGAGTGATAGTGGTAACTAGGCAATGCTGTGGTGAAATGCTCGCGAATCTGCAGAGCTTGTTCTATGCTTGCTTTCTTCACATTAAGAAAACCATGGCAGACTGAAGAAAATCCATGTGTGAGAAGGAAGACTTTTTTAACAATGGAGTGAATCCTTGCATGAAACTTTCAACAATAACCACTTGTGGTTTTAATGGTTTTAGAAGAATGGTACAAAAACTCTCAGATTTTGTCAATGGAAGATGGCTAACTGGTGCTTAATGTTTCTTATGGCATGCAACTGTGGATGGCAGATCAGATCCTCCAAAAGCTGGAAAACAGTTGGAAAAGAGAAATTTCTTGTTTGCTATCAAAAGAAGCCTCAGATTTTGAAAGGTGACACTACAGGCTTCCAAGAATGCTTTGCAGTGGAGAGATAGGCAGAACTCCTTGCAGAATACATTAGCTTTTGGAGAGAGAGGCAGAACTCCTTGCAGAATACATTAGCTTTTGCTCCAAGTAGTGCAAAAGGAATTTCAGTAAAGATAAGTAACATGAAAAAGTCACTGTCAAGGAGCTTGGCGAGGTCACAAAATATTAGATTTAGATTATATTTAGCATAGTTTTTGGCAACTGTCTGCTCCTTGGGAGACATGGGAAACGGGGCAGCTACTTAGTCACTTTGAGCTGATATTTTCTCTCACCAGACCCTGAGCTCTGGAAACCCTTTAGCATTTGAAGAGGCCATTAAAGCCAATCTGAGATTGGAAGCTGAAGGGCTTGGCAGAAAGAGTGGGATTTGAGAGAGAGAGAGAGGTGAAAAAAAAAATCGAAGTATACCAGCAGAGCATTAACTCTGAAAGTCATCATCATATGCAGAAAAAGCAGGCTACCTGAGACAGAGGGACAAATAAAAGCCTATTGCACATTCCTGTCCACCATTAGCCTGCTAATGGAAATATGGTTTTGGTTTAGATCAGAGGCAAGCCCTTGATGCAGTAGGTATCTGCAGTGGGGACAGTGGGGCCATTACACAAGGCTAAAGCCTTGGAAAGCAGGATATAGGCAAACAGATCCATGCTAAGTAAAAACACACTGATACAAAGGCATGTGGCATGCAGGATTTCTTAAAAAACAGTCACAACAAATTTACAGCTTCTTGTTGAGAAGAGTCTGGGAGTTTCTTGCTCATCTACCTTGCAAAAAGAGCACAACTCTGCACACTTAGACTTCTTTTTTTAAAAGATTTTCTGTAATGTATTTTATCATAGCTTCACTGAGTTACTTTGAAAAAATTAAGCTAAAAGGTGACAAAATCATTCAAGTTTTGATAAATATGCACAGTTAATTACACCTTGAAAATCTCTAGCAAGGAATGATATTTCTCAGCACGAACCAGGCCTGGTGCACAAGTTTCCTTAAAATGTTTCTCACATATTTTACAGATGAATATTAAATACTCTGCTTTGGGGAAGGGGAGAGAAATAAACAGTACACCAAAAGAGAAAGAGCATTAAGAGTTCAGATTTAAGTAAGTAAAAGATACACAAACCTTAGTACCTTGAAATATTTAACAAAACTTATTGTTCTGGTATCCTGAGAATTTGTAAAAGCTATTTTTCCTGAAAGTTAATTCTTGTCCCAGGACAGCAAGGGCCAATTCATTCTTTGGTCACCCAGCAAAATATCAGTGCTCTCTCCAGTGGAGATTTCATGTTCAAAATCTCCCAAAGCTAATAAAAAGGGGAAAATTATTACTGCTCTTAGAGAAAAAAATTAAAACACTGTCTCATCAAGTTAGTTCCTAACAAAATAAGTCTCTACAGATCTACTACTTGCCACCTGAAACACATCTGTGTGGCTCTATCTACATTAAGAAAAAACTGCAAGGTTATTTTCTCCCCCCCCACAGCTTGAAAAGTAAGTAAAAAGCTTGTCTGGCTGATCCTGGGAGTTCATCTTTACATAGATTACAGACTGTTTGCAGTTTCCAGCTTTGGATAGATTTACTTATATTAATAATTACCCTGAAAATTCTTTTCAGAGAATCTCAAATAATTCAATAAAACCTTTACAATTAGGGAAATGATTGCACTAACAACCATGTAGATTAGTTATGACGGAGATCTGAACAGACACTACATTTAATTAAGCAGAATAGTTTTTAAAAGCACAAATGTAAACCTTAGAGATGGTGGCTCATCTGATGTGACAAGGAAAAGCTCACAGATGAAGAATACGCTAATCCACTTCTTGAATAGTGGTAAACATGGATAATGCACATAGATTCATTTTGGCCATGCTTCAAACTTCCAACCCTTTGTTCTTAAGCCTCACAGGATGGCTTTGAAGTTGAGGATAAAGCTCCTCTAGCACACCATTACCAAAGAACAACCTTCTGATTATGATCTCATGAAAGTGTAATCAATTACTTACACAAGTTAAAAGCCTGGCAAACAGCAAAGGTCACGTACTGGGCCTTTATTGAGTCCATGTGTTTCACTCTTGGCTTTAACTGGCACTCCTGTATAATAAATATAAATATCTCTCCTCAAAATGTAAGCAGTGAACTTAAGTTATGAAATCTCACAGCAGCTTTTGCCAGACTGGAGTCCCTCAAGAGTGTCAAACAGGGATGCTTCCACGTTCGTGTCTCCACGTGACAGAAAGTTTGCAGCACCTCTGAGTGAGAGTTTCTTTATTTACTGCTCAGCACAATTGTCTTTAGCCTTGTTTTCTAGGCAAGTGGGTGTTTAAAAGTTATGGTGAAAAGGTTTTGAAAAAAAATCAACTCCATCCTGACTAGTTGTTAGAAAAGACTTCTTTAAAACTGCTCTTTTAACATCTGCTGCGTTCATTTTCAAATGCCTGTTTGTGTGAAAATGAAATTTTCTTCTTGTTTTACAGTCTGCCATTGACCAAAGCAATTGTAAATACTACCATAAAAGAAGAACTAAATTCACTATAAAATATTTGAAAAGTGTATCTGAAAAGGAACTTGTGTTTGCTATTGTACCTGAAATCACACTGTTTTTCCACTGAGTGAAGACTCTGCTAAGTGCACATATATTACCATGTAATATTTCTATACACCATACAGGCCTCCACATAGTTATGTCCTCTGTAACTATACATTGCATTTTTCAAAGCAAGATGGTCTTATCTTCAGAGTAAAGCAGGGAAGTATATTCTTATCCCCAGTTTCTGATGAGAACTGAACAGTTTCTGCCTTTTGGGCTGTTTCCATAGGCAGGGTGAGCACAGTTTCATACGTGGGTTACAGTACCAGCCTTACAGAATCCAGTCTTTTGAGTTAGGTGCAGTGTATTTTCCAGCATTTAAATTAAATATCTGCTTTAAAGCCAGCTCATCTTTGACTTCCTGTATACTCAGAGGAAAGAGACCAGCATTTCCAAAAGAAAATTCAGCCCAGTCAGAGTCTGATTTACCAGCTGTCTTGAACCACCTTTCTCTCTCCCTGGGTGCAGATGGAATCTATTCACAGCATAGGCCTAGACTCTGCTGACTTGATTCAGGGTCAAGTTGAGCTTCCATATGAACCCTTTGAACATACTTGCAGGAATAAGTCCTATTCAGAAAGGTGGGAGGTTTATTTTAGGAAAGCTGCATCCTTCTGTTGTGGTGGGAGTTTTTTTGTTGGTTTTGTTTGTTTGTTTGTTTGGTACTTTTTGTTTGTTTTGGTTTGTTTTGTTTGGTTTTTGTTTTTCTCTGGACAATGTGACCTATCATGTATCAGTACAAATCCTGACAGAGAGGACCAGGAGCTGAAAGTTCCCCAGAATAATGTATTGAGCAAGAGAGAGAGACCTTAACATCATTTTTATTAAAGAAAATGCAAGAGGGACAGTTTAGCCTCAGACATGAATGTGTGGACCTTCCCAAGCCAAATTTACCTCTGATGAATAATAAGCAGGAGTCTAATAACAGCAAAAGTCTATACTCTGCTTTGAGATCACTGTCCCATTTGAGATTCAAGAGTTTTGCTAAGATCAGAGATATAATTTATTCCTTGATGCACAGCTATGGCAAATCTGGTCTGCTCTTGCAGACTGAGACCAAATCATCCTTTTTGTCACTCAATACATCCCAGATATGCTGGTAATTCCTAATTTCTGCTGAAGTCGTAGGCTGCTGGAGATTCCCCAAATCCCGCAAACCAACATTTATTGACAGATGAAGTGAGTAGTACTGGGCTGAGTGTGTTCTACAATACTTTCAGGAAGAAAGAAACACTGGAGAAGAACAATGTCCAATACCACAAACCTTGCTGAGCTGTCAGGTCTGCTCTCTGCATCACCAGTTGATGTAATCCTTTTGAATTTCAATAAAGCTTTCGATACTGTCTCTCATAAGATTCTTCTGGACAAAATGCCCAGCACACAGCTGGATAAACACATCATGTAGTGGGTGAGCAATTGGCTCATGGGTCAAGCACAGAGGGTCATAGCGAATGGGGAAACATCAGACTGGTGACCTGTCACTAGTGGGGTTCCACAGGGCCCTGTTCTCTTCAACATGACTTTGACACAGGACTGGAGGGGATACTAACTAAGTTTGCAGGTGACATAAAGCTGGGAAGAGCTGTTGCCTCCTTGAAGGCAGGGAGGCCCTGCAGAGACATCTCGACAAATCAGAGGACTGGGCAATCACCAACCATATGAAGTTCAATAAGGGGAAATGCCGGATTCTGCACCTGGGATGGGGCAACCCTGGATGTTTGTACAGGCTGGGGAATGAGATGCTGGAAAGCAGTGCCATGGAAAGGGACCTGGGGATCCTGGTAGATGGCAAGTTGAATATGAGTCAGCAGTGCTCTGGCAGCCAGGAGGGCCAACTGTGTCCTGGGGGCAATCACCAGCTGGTCGAGGGAGGGGATTGTCCCGCTCTGCTCTGCACTGGGGCGCCTCACCTTGAATATTGTTTTGGGAGTCACAACATAAGAAAGGTATTCAGCCATAAAGAGTGTCCAAAGGAGGGAAATAAAGATGGTCAAGGGCCTTGAGGGGAAGCCGTATGAGGAACAGCTGAGGTCACTTGGTCTGTTCAGCCTGGAGGACACTGAGGGGTGACCTCATTTCAGTCTACAACTTCCTTGTGAGGAGGAGGGGCAGGCACTGATCTCTTCTCTGTGGTGACCAGTGAGAGGATATAAGGGAATGGCCAGAAGTTGTATCAGGGGAGGTTTAGGTTGGATATTAGAAAAAGGTTCTTCATCTAGAGGGTGGCTGGGAGCTGGACCAGGCTCCCCAGGGGAGTGGTCACAGAGCACCAAGCCTGACAGAGTTCAAGAAGTGTTTGAACAATATTCTCAGGCACATGCTGTGACTCTTGGGGATGGTCCTGTGCAGGGCTAAGAGTTGGACTCCATGATCCTTACGGGTTCCTTCCAACTCAGCATATTCTGTGATTTTGTGATTCTGTGATCACTCCAGGGTACAGAAATTGTACTTACCATACCAGCCTGTGGGTCAAACCCTCTATGTCACTTTCACGGACTCACTGTGATACCAGTCAGCTGAGTTAATTTGTTTGGTTCTGCTTGGATTTCTGCCAGTTAGAAGATGCTTGGGGTTTGGGAGTTGATTCTCTGTTTTGATTTGATTTGCAATATTTCTGGTAGCTCAAGGCAGCCTAAGACTGCACTGTTGCACTTCCACGCTCTTCAGACACAGCCATGTGATGAGCTAACCAAGACAGTAGATCAAGTTAAAAGTTAATCACTTCTTTCTGTAGGGCTAGTTTTCAACCAGAACAGCTTCCTGAGAAGCCACATCAGCACTGGTACAAGAAAGAGAATGGAAATATGCGACCAGGGATAGGAACAAAGATGAAACAATGTCAGCTGCCAGCATGATGAAAGCTGTTGTAGAATGGCACTGCAAGAGAGGTGAATTGTTTCCATGCTGTTGACAGATGTTAAATTTCATTATCCTTTCATTATGGTGAGGGGAAGAAGCCAAGCTGAGAATCATTGCAGAAGGTGGTTCCTCAATGGACTGCTGAAGCCAACCAAACCTGCACCCCAACAGAGCACATGCATTTCCAATGGCACTGCCAGAGCTGTCATGGGAATACAAAGCTTTTATCTCTGTGGAAAATGAAAAATCTAAACACATGATCCCATCCTCAGAAATATCTTGTTATTGCTCATTAATGTTATACAGGTGGAATAATTCAAGATGACTCAGGTTTGTCATTTTTTTTAGCTTTAGGTTTCAGCAGTTCATGTTAATGGTTTTCTTTGCAGCAACCTCAGACTACAAGAACGTCTGAAACATGACCACAGAGCTGTACTCTGTAAATGGAATATGACACACCTCTCAGGAAAGTGAGACAGATGACAAGTGCTGTCTTTCTAAATGTGGCAGGCCACATAGGTGTGCTGGGCAGCTGAATTGAGAATAGGCTGCCCATCTGTTTTCAAGTGGCTTTCTTGCCACGTCTTAGAAAAATGTCATACAGAGTCTTACGGAACAGATTGGACAAGGATGCTGCACCAGGAGGCTTTTGTGACCATAGCAACCATACATACAGTCTCCCAGTGAGGAAATCCACTGGTCAGGATATGACTTGTCTCAGCTAAGGATGCTGCTGCTCTGGTGCAAAAGCAAGGCCCATGCTCTGCTGCTTTTGCCCATGAGGTGCTCAAGCAAACCGCACTGGAACATGGACCCTGAACCAAGTGAGCCCAACATTCCAACAGCCTTTGCCATCAGGGTGGTGCACCCAGCAAAGGGCTCCCTCCTGTGGATCTCCTACAATGTACCAGAGAAGGACTGTGCAGCAGGTACAGCTCAGGAGGCTGCAGCTGAGGAGGGTGCCACATAACCAGCTCTCTCCGGCTCTGTTTAGACAAGGGGCTCTCCCACACCCTCCCCGGTGGTGTGGGGACGGAGATTCAGTCTCCGCTCCACTCTAAGTGCAGAGACACGCTGCATTCAGTTCATGCAACATGCAACTATTTTCAAACTTAAATCTCTGAGGAACAAAGTAGCTTTTCTTCCTAACCTTTCTACCTGCTTTTTTTCTTAAGGAAATAGAGGAAATGCTATACAAAACCCACTTGTTTAATAAAAAGTTTCAAGAAGTCTTATGGCACCCAGTTAAACAGTCAGAAACCAGGAAATACCAGTGAATAATGCTGTATGTACAGACTTAACTCTGGTTTACAGGACATTAAAACCTCATTAAGAACACAAGCCATACTAATTCTCATATACGAGACATAACTCAATGCAGCTTCTTTTGCAACTGTGAATCTTATACAACCAAAGAACTGCTTCTGCAGATTTCCTCAGAGTGAATGGCTGTTATAAATGTAGAGTAATCTTTGAAAATTTGGCTCTTTCAGTCAACCTGGACACCTTAATACGCAGATTCACAATAAGCACTTGGTTGCAAGCTGTGTAGTACAAGACACGCAGAGGTTAGGGGAAAATATGCTTCCACATGAAGGCCAACTACCTTAATGTAATAGTTTGTTGCTGCAACCTTTCAATTGTATTAATACTGGAATACATATGTATTAAGGGTGGCATAAACTGCAATGCCACAACTTGCTGACCACAAGATTCATTAGAAATGTTTTTTGGGGAAATATGTATGGAAAAAAAATGTCAAGCCCAAACCGTGCTGGTCTTATGCAAATATCCACATATATTTCAAATGCAGATTTTTAAAGTAATAGAAGTCTGTTTTCAGAAAAATTATGATTTATATGTAGGCTATAACATACATCTGCAAGACAACAGGGGAACAATGCATCTCAGTTAAAACATCCACTTTCCATGATATACTGAAATGTGTGTTTAGTTAATAGTTGAATTTCCAACATGCAGGTTGTTCAACTTTAATCCAAGGCTTTGCTTTTTCAAAGAAATGTTCTCAGATATTCTCTGTGCTTTGAGAGTAGTTAGTAGCTCATCTTGTGCTTGCCAGAAATATAACTTAGACTCTACCACAGGAACTAATCTGTGTATAGCATTACTAAAATCTGACTTATCTGGAAGCCTACAATCAGAGATGAAAAGCAAGCTTCCCGTAAACATCTCTGCTGCTTGATTATCATCAGATAGATGCTTATGCATTTGAAGTAAACTGTCCTGTGAATGTGCCTGGGGTAAGAAAAACCAGATTTGATGTCAAGGCATAATAATAATGTGCAAAACAGTGTTGGAAACTCTCATAATTGAGTATCACTTCAAGCAATTCTGCTCAGATTAAGAAAAGCTCCAGCCCTCCTTTCTATGCCTCATCATGCTTAGGGGAGTTCCTGCAGACTGGCTCTTTCCTCCACCTTCCTCTCTCCTGAGTGGAATAACCAGACAGAGTCTGAGCAGGAGACTGGCACAACTCTCTTCTGTGCAGAGAGGATTAGTTTGGGGATTTTCTTCTGTTTAAACGGAAAATGGTTATAAAGGAATCAGAGAGGGAAGAATCTCACAATACCACGTTCACAGAAGGCAACGGCCATCCCTTTCTTTTCATCTCTCACAAAACTGGCTTTCTGCTTCCCGCTCTTCATGAGACCTCTGGACTGGGGAAGGGAAGAAATCCTGAAGAATCTGGGTATGCTCCATCACCTGCTCTAAACCACAAAGGGGAAAGACTTCACTGCAATTACCTCAGTCTTTGCAGAGAGGAACAAGAATATATAAATCAATATAAACCTACAGACGGAAGTTTGTGTTGAGGTGTTGGGGCTGGGAAGAGGTGGAGTAATAAGAGAATTTACAATAATTTGCAGAGATGGTGAGCTCTGTGCCTCCATGTCACCATTCCTCCTGGCAGTAAACTTTCAGATTACTCATCCTTTTAAATATTTCTCAGTAATTTATTTTAATGAATTTATACTGCTTGATTATATTTACAAGATGAGAAAAACACTATTTTTGGATGAATAAAAGTATTATATAAAGATGTTACACACTTAGAAATGTTTTAAATCTTGTAATTCTACTGTCAGGTTTCAACTCATAGAATCACAGAATGAAAGTAATAGTGTCATCATGACACTAAAAAAATTATGAAGTTTATTTGACTGTAAATGTTTGGCAGGACAACTGAAAAGGGTCCATAAATTAAGCAGGGTATTCACACCGATACAATTCAAATGTGAACTCTGTCACCAGGCAGGATAAGATACAGACTTTGTCCCATCAAAGAAAGTTGCTGTTATGTCAAGTATAAATGTGAAACCCATGTGGCTCTTGATGTGATGAAGGCTTCTAATTTCTGCCTGTAAGAGACAGTATAAGCTTCTCTACTCTGTATCTAATACCAGAGGGAGGCAACCTGTTGGGTCACAAGCTTTCAGCTGTGCTCTTTTGCCAGTACAGAAACTCAATCACGTCTGTGCTATCTAAATAGATGTTCCTTTGAAAAACTGGAAGGAAGGAGATTAAAAAAAGCACCAGCATAAACAAACAAACAAACAAACAAATCAACCAAGGCAACTGCCAATATGCCCTGCTGGCAAATTATTTCCCAGCTCTTAATATGGCTATGCATGTCATTGGTTGCTTGTGATTACAGACCCAGGTAACTGTATTTTGCCTCTCCTTCCTCTCTGACAGATGACAGATGTGCTCTGCTGTACAACCTGCCTGTTCTCCCTGACAGTCCCTGCAAGGAACACTGCAGGCACACAGCTGCTTGCAGCAACTGCATGTATCTGTGGCTTCAAGAGGGAAAAATAAATTTGTTTCAACCCAATTACTCAAATGGACTCCATTTCAACAGTTCAATTTACTTCCCAGAGTATCTGCAAGGAAGAGAACTGGCCAAGGCTCAAACTTGGAAAAATGAAAGCAGTGTTTACTGCAGTTTAAACGGAACAGGTTGAAGTTGGTACTTGCATTCCTTACTGAAAGTGTTCAGTGGCCTATGCGGTTTTAAGTGTCAGATTCTTACTGGCTGTATCAATATTCACATATTTGCAAGTTGAGGGCAAGGAGAAAACATTATAGGGAGAGCCTATCTTCTGCTCATCAACAAGCTGTGATCTCTCCATGTCTTCCATGTGGTCTGAGGAAAAATAGGTTCATAAACACAGTACTGAAGGCTCTGAACTCATTCTCTGATGGTCAGGATGGTCTAAGAGCCTGCCCTCTCCTCCTCTGGCCAGCAATCATTGCACAGGCTGCCTCTGTGGCCCTTGCTACTGGTTTCTGTGCTTCAGAGCTGGAGACAGATCTTCTCATTAGTGGGCTGCTGTTTGGGGAGTTTGTTTTCCCTGGTGATGGGCCAAAACCTTAGGCTGGGAGACTGCCAGGTCTGATGTCAGTCATATTTATTTCCTTTAGGATCAGGTGGGTTTAACTAGCTGTTTATCCAGGCAAAGGGGTAACTTTGGAGGATCTGTGGGACCAGGTCTGAAAGCAGGGTTTGGTTGTCAAGTTATTTACTGAAGTATTTGGCTGTGATGGCAGCAAGTGCTGAAGTAGCTCAAGGTAATTGCCCACTTTTCCTTGTATAGTCAAACAAGATGGACTCCACCAGTTGGTTGCAAAACAAAGCAAACTTTCATTCTCCATGCAAAAAAATCCAGGCGTCTTCTTGCTGTTTGGCTGAAAAAAAATCCACCCCAAAGCTTTGCAAGCCATTGCTAAGGTGTTCTACGAACAGACTATGAATCCACATACTATGGTGGATTTCAGGTATCATAGCTGGATAAAGTCTTCTAGTGCCTCTGTACAACAGTATGTATTTGCTTTATCTGTATTCCTTCCTTTTGAAGCAGATTTTGGTTTGCTGCTTTACTGTGCTTGTACAAGCCAGTCTCAGTTTTTTATTCCTGGCTGGCTCATTTTTTGTTAATAGCTAGCTTGAGAGAGGAGACCAGTGGCTTTTGTGGACCTTGACTTAAGTAAGGCCTTCAGCACTGTCTCCCACAACATTCCCACAGAAGAAGCAAGGAATTGGCATTACATAAGAAAGGTGGACTGCTCCAGTTGGAGGCCAACTGCTAGTGGTGTACCTCGGGGTTGATACTAGGTCTCATACTGTTTAATGTTTCCATTAATAACCTGGACTTTGTGACAGAGTGCACCCTCAAAATTTTGTAGATGGTACAAGACTGGGAGGAGTGACTGATACACTAGAAGGTCCTGCTGCCATCCAGAGGGACCTCTACAGGATGGAGGAATGGACAGAGAGGAACCTCATGAGGTTCATCAAAGGGAAGTGCAATAACCTGCACCTGAGGAGGAACAATCCAAGGCACCAGTATATGCTGGGGGCTGACCAGCTGGAAAGCAGCTTAGTAGAAAACTGCCTGGAGATCCCAGTGGACACCAAGTTGACGAGGAAGCAGCAATGTGCCCTTGTGACAAAGAAGGCCAACAGCCTCCGGGGGCTGCAGCAGGCAGAGCCCTGCCAGCCTGTAGAGGGAGGTATTACATTTCCACCATGTCTGGGCTACAGTTTGATATAGTGAAGAGCTTGGCCACAAACAAAGAGTTAAAAAGCAAATAAGCAAGCAACAACCTCCCAGCATAACGAAAAAAATCCAATATGGTAGAACAGCAGAATAAAAGAAACTAATGCAAGTAAAATAGCATCTTTCAAAAGGTGGAATTTGTACACAAAAAGGAAAATAAAAGAAGAACAAACCCTGGCAAACCAAGTGTAAAGCCACAGGGAGGTAAAATAAAAGATATTTTGTGATGCATTTTCTTGAAAGCTTTAAAAATATTAATCAGGAACTCATTGTTCTGAGCTAAGGTATACAGTTCTGAAAACTCTGTTCAATGTCATGCAAATATCTACTACATATCAGTTTTGAAAGCTCTGGGTAGCATCATATTCCTTACATATCTGCATACCCTCGGAAAAGTGTGGTTTCTTACATTTGCTTTGTATGTACGTAATTTACTTGGCTAAAAGCAAGTCAGTCATTCTTGTAGCTACCCAAAAAAACCTCTTTGGAAAGCAACAGATGTTGTTAAATACATGAAAAATTCTTCTAGTTAGCTCTTACTTTTTACTCAGTGGCATTACTTGTAATGGCATTAACTTTAGACCACTAAGAACATACCTGTGAAACTGTCTGTTAAAACAGAGGTGATGTTGACAGAAAACATTTTCACTTCCGCAAAGAAGAGGAAAGCAACACAGCCTGGATTTATATTTCAGGAAAGCTGTTAGTAACACAGGGAGCGAAATCTGTACATTTTCACAAAATACAGTCTTGAAGCTTGGGGTGTCCTTGTTAGTTCCAATGCTTTTCAACAGTTATGTTGTACATTGCAGCCACTACCGTAAAAGTAGTGAAAATATTTATTACTCTATGGGTTTTTTTTGCTAAAACTGTATCAGAATATTTATAGAAAGGATAAACAATGAAAATCTTAAAGAATGGTTTACTTAACACAGCTTTACACTGCTGTGTAAAAAGAATAATTGTGTAGTTTACACATATATCATGTAAATTACTATGGAACCCAGATGTAGGTTACACTACAAGGTGCTTTGTAACTCATCTCTGCTGAGCAATAAATCCCTCCCCCTTTTCTTCTTGGCAAAACTTTGAGAAACTTTACTGCTGTTTTCTATCAGCAGATAGAACAGATGGCTGGCACATGCCTGCTTTACTAAGAAAGTGGGATCACCACAGTATTACTTTGATCCCTGGTGGCATGTCTACAACACAGAGATGCAAAATACCACAGCTGAGCAGAATCTAAATATTAAAGGTTTGGTGCTGTGCTCTTGATATGAGAACTCCCTGTCTAAAAATCATGCTCACAATATGTAAACATCTTCACATTCCACATGGAAATTTTGGTACAGAGCTCAGAAAACAAAGTATTTCCCTTGTCTGGTGATGGGAAACCACAGTGAAGGTACTACTGTAAATCCCAAGAGCGTGAGTTTATGCAATTACTTTGACCAAATTTGAGAACAGCCATACTTTTGCTGGGGAAAAAAACCTTAAATTTTGCATATGAGACATTTTTTAAACTGAAAAGCATCACTGTCATCACTGGGTATGTATAAGATATTTACAAAAAGTTCAGCAGTTTCTTTGAAGAAAAGTTTCCTTTGAACAATTACATGTTTTGAAATTCAATATTTTTTCGTTTCTTTCAGTTCATCAGGGAAATAGCCATGTTTGAATGGAACACCCTATTGCATCACTAATGCCTTAAAACTGATCTGTTAGCTTTTCTCTGGGCAGGAAACAAATATTCTCCTGGCATAGCTGGATATTCCATTTTACCTTCGCGGTCAGGCTACACCTCAGCCATATAAGCCAATTCCAGAAAACTCAGCTGAGCTATTCAGTGTTGATGGTCACATGCTGAGGTCAGAATTAGCCTCCAGGAGCTGTTCATTACAATATAGAAACAATACTAAAAAATGCACTGATGACGTATATCCCCTTTTTCTGAGAGCTGGGCATCTTTTTTTTTTTACTCAACGTTATCAATTACTCTTTGAGAGTTATTTCAGATGCCACATCGTGGGCATGCATTCAACCATGCACCAGGAGAGGAGTTGTGGGGTACTCATAACAGTGGAGACTGGGAAGTGAGCTGTTACAATAATTCATTTGACCTCAAATACTTCTCTCATACCTGAAAGGAAGAAAGCAGCATGGGCAGGTTGTAGCCCAGACTGACTGTTTCTGTGGATCAGACCAGTGACTGTTACAGAACAAAAATTCCAATTTGCTTTTTGGTTTCTTTTTTTACCCCTTGTCTATTAAAATCAACCTGGCTGCTGCTCTGTCACTGAGTACTAATCAACTTTTTTTTTTTAATATGGTTCTCTCCCACCAATGCTCACTCACATGTGAACTTCATTGTATTGCTGTCAGAACTCTCACTGGAAATTGAGCATACATACTGGGGTTTGTGGATTTGGAGCTTAAATACCTGTCATAAGTTCCTAAATGCTGTAGAGATGATGTTATCACTGCAATCTTCGGTACCTTCCACTGGTGGGCACAGTGAAACATGCCACAGCATTAGTCAGCATGATAAGGTCTCACTGGAAAGTTTATAAGCTCAATCTTCTGCAGATGACAACATCACCATTAGGAATAAGAGCAAGAAGCACACCAGTGAGCTCTAGTGGTTACAGAGATGCCTATTGTATATCATATATTAACACTAATTTTTGCTTTTTTAAACCTTTTAAATCAAGGAGCAATCTTTGTCAATTTTACCAGATTACTTTTTTTTTTCTAAAGAGAATATAACATCTGCGATCTTAGTTGAAATTCATAGGCAAAAGCATAAAGTGCATAAAAACATGACAATCCCATTTTGCAGTATTTTAACCTTTTTGTAACCCCTGGCTCATCCTGACTGCACTAGCAAAAATTATTTTCAGTACCTTCAGATCCTTAAATTTTGGGGTTCCTTTTATATTTTCTAATAATTAATTAGAAGTAATGGACTATGAACTAAAAGCAACTAATGCTTTTCTTTGGTTAATGTTTTCTAGAGAAAATGGTTTTAATTGTTTATCATACAAAATCTTTCTCACATAAAATGTATCTGGGACACAGAGGCCACTGTATCAGAAACATAGTATCCAAATGCAGAAGGTTTTTACCGCTTCAGTTTACACAGAATACGGGTATAACCTAGTCCTTACAATGTGCCTTTCAGCAGACATTTTTGAAATAGAATATTCAGCAATGCAAGACTGAGAAGCATTGCCACTCCCTGGGTTGGTTTTTTACTCGCCTAGAACTTGGATCATTATTTGTCCCAGGAGCAGGTAGATGGAATCTACCCACATGATATTTGTACCCACTTTCCACAGGTGTAAACAGGATGCAAGGTGCCCTGTTGGAGATCCCAGGTGTGGTGGGTTGATCTTGTCTAGCTGCCAGACACTCACTCAGCTGCTCTCTCACTCCCTCATCTTGTTGATATCAGGGCTAGGAACTATGTAATGCCATAGACAGGATCTCCTGTACCTACTCAGAAGTCTATCTATAGATCCAAAAAGAGGCTAGTCATTCCTAAAGGCTACTGAGAGCCACTAAAACCTTGCAACCCCAGAGAAACATCTTCAAATTTCAAGTGGGATACGAGGTTAAGAGGTATCTAAGGCAGAAGACTCACGGAAGAAATATTCAGTTTTACCAAACAGGAGGCAACTGTATGTTAGTCAACAGCTGTTTTACAGAAAGCAGGCTAGTACTTCAGCATCTCAAATGTCTTTCTTCTTTCAAAAAGGACTAGTTTCTATTCCTTTTCCTTCTTCCTTTCTTGTTCCTCTTTCCCCTTTTCCCTTCTTTTCCTCTTCTTCTCTTCTCTCCTCCTCTCCCCTCACTTCCACTTCCCATTTCCTCTTCCCTGACTTAAAAATTTCCATAAAAAAGTATAGGTAATAAAGGTAGCAAGTATTTAGCACTTTCCTGGATGTGTCAATGGAAACTTTAAGAACGTGTATACTTAAAACTAAAATAGAACATTGGGAAAAAAAAGTAAAACTGCACTCATTTCTTCCTCTCATAAAATATTGGAAATTCTGGAGAAACACAATGTTAATTTAACCATTTAGGTATTTCACTTAGTAATTATGCTCTGTCTATGAGGAATTCAGTAATTCAGAAAATAGGAAGAGGACTAATGGATTAAACAGCTTTGCTACTGCTCAGAAGGTATTTTGTCCTGCAAGTTGCATTAAGCAGAACATTTGCCTATACTGTCTTTAAGCCTGTGAGTCTTCTCACAGACATCAGTGTTAGAACCATCTTTCCAAATGACCTACTTGTAGGTAGCAAAGGAGAGATAGGAGAGCACAAGAAAGAAATACAAGAGAAGAAGAACAGGGTTCAGTCTAACACCTCGATTGCCCTTTCCAAAAAGAGCTAGTTTTGAACATCATGAACATCAACTGAAGCTGGCAGAGAAATGGAGCAGGAAATACAATCCCAAAAAACACTCATTATTTCTAGGTACCTAAATGCCAACTCTTGGCGTATAAAGTTGTTTTCTCTGTAAAGCTGGATAGGAACGCCAAAGACCTTGAGCAAGTCACTTAGCCTTTGTTGAGCAAATTTTGTCTCTCCACATTCCGCCCTCTCTCTACAGGAGGAGATGAAGCATTTCCTAAACTCAGAGGCTTTGTGAGGACAGCAAAAATTGCAAGGCCTCGGACAACACCTCAGACAATGCCAAACAAATTCTGCAGCTAGAAAGAGTATTTTCAAACAACCAAAACCACAACCAAATTTGTAAAACTGCAATTAGCTGAATTATACAACCAATTTTCACCGAGTAATTAGATGTAAATATTGCTTAATCACTAACAAGTTCTTTATTGTATAAAATCAATGCTCGGTATTGTAAAAATGAATTAATTTTATCCATGGTTTTTATGTCACCATGATTTTTTTTGTATCCATGATAATGTATGCTAACAACTTTCAGCTTTATGCAAATTCAACATATGTTGTCAGTGTGTCAAATCATGCATATGTTTCTTCATGAAAATATGTCACAAATTCTTACTTTTTCACAAAAGAATCCAAAGGACTCAATACACGGCAGATTTACATGGTTTGGAACTTAACTTGATAAAATGAAGTCTACAGAAGAGAATTATTATTTACCAGAACTACAAATTAAGCCTGCACATTTAGCACATAGAGAGCAATGAATAACCTCTAGTGTATGTCCATAAGCCAAAGAAAGTGGAAAGAAAACTGCATCCCCGTAACTACAGTCCGATATGAAATTTTATGACAAGTACAGGCAACTGGGGTCTTCCAGGTGAACTCTGGCTCGCGTGCCACCAGCCTGCAGGTTCTCCAGGGCCCGAGACATCCGACTCTCCCACGCACCTTACAACCCCGTATCCAGCGCACTTTCCCAGCCATCCGGCCGGTTTCTCGCTGCTCCCCGAGCCCGCCCGTGCTCCGGCGCCCCGCTGGGATGGAGGCGATGCCCAGCGGGGCCGGCGAGGGGCACGACGGCCGGTGATCCACACCCAGGGCCGTCCGCGCACGCTTCGGAGGGGCTTTCCGCCACTATTCCAAAGCCGAAACACCTGCCCGGCTTTACAGCGGCCCCATCTCGACACCTACCCGTCCTGTTGCCTGCCAGGTGAAGTTCATGGCGTGGATGCCGACGGGGATGGCGGGCATCCTCTGCTGGGCTTTCCTGAAGTCGTGGGTGAACGGGGCCATCTTCCCCTCGGACACGATCAGAATATCCTCCTCGAAGCCTGCGGAAGGCAAAGTGGCGCGATGGCCGGCAGCCCCGCCGGGCTGGGCTCCGCTCTGGGCTCCCGCCCGCCGCTCGGGGGAAGCGGCCCCACTTACCGATGAGGACCCGCGCTTGCTGGGCGTCGATCCACATGTAGAGGGTGTCGGGCTGCCGCGGCGCGGCCCGCAGGCTGCAGAGGCTGAGCGCGCCGCAGAGCAGCGCGGCACAGCACAGCCGCCCCGCCGGGGCCATGCTCCCGCACCGCCCGCCCGGGGCTCGCCGGCTGCCTCGCCGGCCGCGCCCGTCCTCCCTCCCTCCGTCTGCCGCGGGGCGGCCCCGGCGGGGCGGGCACGGGGAGGGCGGCGCCGCAGGCAGCAAGCAGCGCGGGCTCCGCACACCCCTGCCCCCGCCGCGGACCGCGGGGCTGTCAGCGCTCCGCTCCCGGGGCTGCTGGTGGCCGCCCGCTCCCGCAAGGAGTGCCGAGTGCCGAACAGCGTGCGTGACCCACGCCCCCTCTGTCACAGGGGACCTGTGACACGGCGTCCCGCCCTCTCCCCGTGTGACCCTCCCCGCAGGGGCACCCCGGCCGTCAAGGTGGCACCACCACGGCCACAAATGCGTCGCTGGAGATACTCGTTTCTTCGTGAAGAAACGAAGTTTGTGCACAGCCGTCCCCTGGCCACACGTGCGGTCTGAGTCAGGGGCTGGGCGGCATCACCGAGACGGCAGCATGGTGCAATGGGGTAGGGCCTCCCAGAGGAATCCCGCGAAAGTGGGGCGAGGCGCCCAACCGCGCTGTTAGGTGAGGCCCTAGGGCGAGCCACCAGCCGGACAGTGCACAGGGACAGCGCTGCCCCAGCCCCGGGGAACGGCGGGGAGAATGTGCTAAGGGAGAAAATACTTTCACCTGCCGTTTGTCCAAGGTCTCGAGAACACTGGAGACTGAAAAGCACTAAAATGTTGCCGTTTACAGAGAAACTGGAACTGCCTCAATATAGAAACTAGTAAAATTGAAAGCATTTTCTTTTCAAAAAGTTAGTTAAACAGAATCATGCCTTTTAAAGGAATTAAAAATATTGTTTCTAAATTTTCCGGATTCTCATAAGGAAAAGAAAAGGGGTTTTATTAACAACAACAACAACCAAAACAAAACACAAGTGGAAACTAACCAGGATAGATAAAGTTTGAGTAAAACCCCCAACTTTCTGTCTGTAATGTTCTGCCCAGAGCTTGAGGGTATTTTCTGCCTATGATTAGCGCACTAGATGCTACTGGTGCTGCACCTCATCCTGTAAGCATTAAGTGCCAAAGTTAACTGCCAGGAATGGAATTCTTCATGTGATGGAAAACAACGTGAAGTTGGTCTTGCTTTTCCAGGCAGATCTAATCAAGCAGTGTCTTCATAGCAGCTTACACACAGGAAAGAGATACTGAGCTGTATTATTGTTTTCTTTTCCCCTTTGAAGGGCAAAGGTAAATTGATAACAGTAAATTGATAATGGCATCTCCTTCTGAGGAATCTTCTGCCACTGTCAGTGGATCACTTCAGTAATCCCGTAGCGCTGTTCCTGTCCTGGAACAACACAAATGTGTACCAGAGAAAACCACACATATTGACTTGTTGTGTGTAGGTGTGTACATATATATATATAGGTATACGTTCAGAAATACCTGGTGATTGTGAAGCCCAGTGTTAAAACAACATCTCCACATGTTTCATACACAAGTACGTGTAAGGCACCCATGCACCTCCCAGCACTTTCCAACACTTTTACTCCCAGCTTCACTGCATTTATGGGTGGGAACCTGGGACATGGGTAGTGTCTTGTACAAGGCTACCTGAGGAACATATTTGTGGGTGAAAGTAGGCTGGAATAGAGTTCTAAATCCTCTGGCAGAACCCTGGTAACTTGCCCAGCAGGAAAATCTTAGGCTCCAAAGCTGGAGTCAGTGTATGTACTCTAACAGAAATGCCCCACCTCTAGATGCTTGTTAGATAGTGGTGACAATTACTATTTTTTAGTTATTTTGTAGTGTGACCAGCAGGTCAAGGGAGGTGATTCTCCTCTCCTGCTCTGCTCTTGTGAGACTCCACCTGGAGCACTGCATTCAGTTCTGAGGTCCCTAACATTAGAAGGACGTGGACCTGTTGGGACTGAATCCAGAACAGGGCCACACGATGATCGGAGGGCTGGAGCACCTCTTCTCTGAAGACGGGCTGAGATAGTTGGGGTTGTTTCAGCCTGGAGAAGGCTCCAGGGAGACGTTATAGCAAGCCCTCCAGTACCTAAAGGGAACCTAGAAGAGAGGTGGAGAGGGAATTTCTACAAGAGCCTGTAGTGATATGAGAAGGGAGAATGGCTTTAAACTGAAAGTGGTTAGGTTTAGATTAGGTATTAGGAAGAAATTCTTTACTGTGAGGGTGGTGAGGCACTGGAACAGGTTGCCCAAAGAAGTTGTGGATGCCCCATCCCTGGAAGTGTTCGAGCCAGGCTGGATGGGGCTTTGAATAACCTGGTCTAGTCAAAGATGTTTTGGAACTAGATGGTCATTTAAGGTCCCTTCCAGCCCAAAACATTCTATGTTCTATGTTTCTATGATTATAATTTATTTTGTGTTAAATATGTTTTTATCTCGCACTCTCCGCTGTGGCTCCTCTGACTGACTGCATTCGGAGAAGGAGAGCTGTGGGCGACGTGTCCCGCGTCCCGCCCTCTGGGAGCACCAGGCCGGTGCTTTCCCGATTCCCGGGACCCCGGGACACTGCCGGTGCGAGGCCGCCCTCTGCCGGCTGCCGCAGCCCCTGCAGGCCCCGCTCCAGCAGCGTGATGGGGACCTTATCCCGCGGGGTGAGCTGTCAGGGACCTCCCTGAACGGTCTGATAAACATCTGATCTGAGAGATTCGCTTTCAATGGATCTTCAAAAAAAAAAACCGCCCCAAAAAATCCCCTCCATCTCAGATAGAGGTTTGAGATATGTGTCAGAGAACAGTTTAATAATTATTTTGGAAAAAATTTCATTTTAAAAGGCAGAAAAATATTTTGGTTTTAAGAATTAAATATGATTAAATCTTCTTAGTTTCAAATATACAAGCAATTTTAATTTTGCAACAAAAGAGAATACAGAGAGGAAAAATAGGATCTGAAACATAAAGCTTTCAGGAAGAGGTTAAAATAGGACCTCAGTACAGGTAAGAATTTTTATATTCTAACACAACGATTTACATGCTTATTTATCTCTCATAGGGGCTTTCTTAAGATCCAGCAAAGGAAGATGATTTAATCGTCAGTTAATAATCCTGGAAAATCATTTCCAGAACTGTGATGGTACGATTTAAACACTCCTCAGTCAACAGTGCAGTAGAAATGAGCTTACTTTCTGCAGAAATTAGTTGGCATGTTGTGACTGAAAGACTGCTCAGTGGGTATGTGTTTGTTCTGGCAGACTATTCTAGCCCATAGACACCTCTGTATGTGTTTGAACACCATGTGTCTTTCTTTCTCTCCTCCAACATCTACCAAAGCTTAGGTGAGTCCTGTGTTAGTGCCGAGACTGACCTGTTGTAATGCAGTGTTTGTTCTCCCCAGTTTCTCTCTTTTATAGTATTGTAGTACGATGAGATTCATTGAGGATAAAGTTTGCCAAACTTTTGTTCATACTGCCTGCTTGCATTCAATGTAGAGATCTAGGTAAAAGCTTGCTGTATTTTTTCCTGATCTCTTATTTAATGTCTCTTTGTCCTAGCTTACATGACACAATCCAGGGAAGAATGGTCAAGAGAGAGGATTGGAATATATTTGGGAAAGCAAATATTTGTGGTTCTGTGTTTAATGAAATGGAAAACATACATGAAAACAGAACTGTGTTGTGAGTGTGGCTTCACTAACTTTCATAGCAATGCATATATAGTGCATTTGTGGCCTACTGTGACATTCATTGCAACTGACAGCATCCCCCTGATGACAGCCTTGGAATGATTTAATGAATGGATGCTTTGAATGATGATACATCCAGGGGAGGATATGGAAATCAGTGCCTGATGCCCTTTGATCATCAGTTATGAATAATATAAAAAGATGGAGAAAAAGGTATAGATAATAACAGTACTGGACATAAATATGGCCTGAGGTGATAATTTTCATTCCAAAGGTATAGATGCTGCTTCACCTCAAGTCTACAGAAATAACAAATACATATTTTATCAGTTTGTTTTTATGTGGTGAACACTGGTAGATAATAACTAACACCTGCACAATTTAAATAAAGAAGACGCCAAATTGCCGCAGGATTTTCAGAAGTGCTCAGTCTTCACTAGGTTTATTCACTGAAGTGAAGCACAAAATTCCTGCCAGTTTCAGCAGAAACAAAGCTTATGCATTGGGAATTAGATCCCTTTAAATGTTTCCTGCTTAGGCCAAAACAACTGGCATTAAGCACTGGCAGGAAAAAAAAAAAACAACAAATAAAATCATAGAACTAGTTTTATTAGAAAAATCAGTTTTTTCTGAAATTGGAATACACTGAATTTTCTGAGATTTCAATGGGAAATTAAAGACTCAACTTAATTTTTCTGAATATAATATACCAGTGATTTATTTTAGAACATATGCTTTATCGTAGTTTTAAAACTATGTTAAAGCAACACTGAAGGTTGTAACATTACCTTCTCTAGAAACAGAAGTCTCCTATTTTATATCACGTATGATACAGTTCATTATCTGTTCTGTTTCTTTTCCTACAATATTCCTGGCTCATCCATTGGAGAGCACAGAATTAGTCTGGCTTTGAACCAGTATGGTACTGAAGAAGACAATTATTTTTCAAGTCGTTGTCTCATTTGTTGCTGTAGTTGAAAAGTGTAGCAAATGAAAGCTTGCAGAAGTAAAAATTACCACATTGCTAAAGAGTTAGAGAGAGATATCCCTGTCTAACTTGCCATTCTGGGGATGAAGAGTAAATCTTCTCCCAGCTTCGAACTGCCTATTTATTTTTCATGAGCATTACCTTGATCTGCAGACTAAGGAACTGTTTATCCTCCTTCTCTCCACTACTTGGTGCTCTAAATATTATCAGGATTTGAGTTGCTTGTCCCTTGCCTACTGTGCACTTCTTTGCTTTCTCTTTATATCAGATCTCTTCCCTGGTCCTAGTCATTCTTCTTTGCTTTCTCTGGCTCTTCATTACCTCAGCATACTCTTTTTGGGGATATGTGGCAAATACTGTTCACAAGGCCACACCATTCATTTTTCTTGAGAACACAGTTTTATTTTTTAGCTTGTTTTCCTATGAAAATGACATCTATACATCGTTCACAGTGAACTGATTAGTTGATTTCTACCATTTTTGACAGATTAGTCTTAAACCATATTTAATATCTTATTTAAGTAGTTAGTAGTAGAGTAGAAAAAAAAGAGACATGTCCTGTCTGTATTATATTCTACATATAATATAATTACTTTTCCCTAGATGTGTCAAAACACAGGGGGAACTTGAGTCGATGATTACACATTCTCAGACAGAAAATCAATTAGTCGTGAGATGCAACTGTAGTAATCCAGTCTGTGTTAGATTCAGTACCCTCTGAGATTGCTAGTACGTTCGTTATCCTATTTCTGCATAAACTAACTGTCTTTAGCTTTTTTGTTTGTTGGTTGGTTTTGGTTTATTTTGACAGTCTCACTTATGTCTGTTTGGGGCAAATCTTCTTAGATCTTATGAAGAAGTACTGGGATTATTTCTACTCTAGTGGACATATTGTTTTACACTAAGCAACATTGCATTTAGTGGGATTTTAGAGAAAAAGCTAGAAGATTTTAGCAAAGTAAAAAATAAAAGGGAAGAAGGAGACAAAAGTGGATGCCTCAGAAAACCTTCTGCCTTAGAATTCACAGAGAACATGAATAACAGCTGATAGCAATTAATCCTTTACAAAATTTTTCTTATATTGTCCCAATGAAGCAATCTGTTTTATCAAAATTACTTACCTGCAACATCAGCTTCCATGGGTTTAACATCTACATCTATTGGAGGAGACAATAGGCAGATTGGATAAATATTACTCACTGAAAAAGAATGAAATGTATGACGGCTGTATGATTGTTGCGGAATGTGGCTGCCCACAAAGCTTTTGGTGTTTTTGTCATAGACTGGATATTAAAGCTCAAATTCTGTGACTACAGGATCATGCAAGCTTCTTTGATAACTGATCAAGTGGTCTGTAACTTGCTTAGCAAGAAAACCCTAAGCACTTACAGAAACAAGATCAAAACTAAATATAGGATTAAAATTTCTCATATGAATAATAAAAAAAAGCACTTCAAATCTTTAGAAGTATTCTTGGAAAATTATAGTCAATATCTGAAAAGACCATCAGAGTGACAGTGCCTTAGGAACAGAAAGACAAAATGTATGTGTCCATACTGTGGTAGGAAGAATAGGCATGGAGTGATTATAGATGTATAGCATGAAATAATGCCTCACAATGGTAAAGAATATTATGGTGAATTGTAAAGTGTGGAAAAAATCACTTTGAGCCATATGTTCCCCTCTGGCATTAAACTGCATGAGGAAAACAAAATATCCAAGAATCATGTGATTTTGAGGGCAGCCATTGAACTATATTCTCCTGCTGCCTTTGTACACTACCAGGGTGGGTATGAGAAGTTACACAACACTCGAGCTATGCTGGAGAAAGAGGAGCATGGCCCATTCGTCTCCTGGTTCAAGGCTTCCTGATGCTGAACTGGCAAAGAACAAAAGAGCAAAGAGTGGGCAGGGCACAGATTCTGATACTCAGGAATTTCAGTGGAATATGAGTCAGGCACATGGGATGCCATCCTAGCCTAAAAAAGGCAGTAATAAACTGCTATTGACCTGACTGCCCAGAACTTCTGTCTCCTTATATCTTGACGTCTCCATCTTCCTGGAAGTATTGTGCAGCTGCTGCTATTGAGGTGTTGCCCTGGGCTCCCGTGCAACTGTACCCCACAGCTCTTCTGACAGCATCTAGAGATATGACACAACATTGAGTGGCTCATATTTGGAGTGGAATGCCTGAACTCTCCATTCTGTGTCTGTGGATTTGAGGTGATATCAGAAGTACGACACTGTGGGAATCCAGTAATTTGTGAGCTCTTCCTTTCCTGTCAGTATTTTTTGGTTTTTTTCCAAGTACACAGCCTATTGGCCATATTTTTTGCAGAAAAAGTTGGAGCAAACCCCCTTGAATTCCTTGTTTGCTGCTTTCTTCACCATGCAACTACCATGCAACCAGAGAGGTGGAAGCATACATGCAGAAAACCTGGAAGAAGTGCTTTTGTAGGAGCTCCATTCAAAATCCATGTGTTAGCAGCAGGTAGGGCATGTGGCAGTTCTGCTTACATAGGAAGTAGCAAAGGTATAACAACGCATCCCAATATGAAGGAAGCTGTATAGCATAACATCCTTTAGAAATAAGAGCAACATTCTTTAGAAATAAGAGCAGTATATTGAGCTATAAAGCTAGAAGAAGTAAAAAATTAACACACTGAGGCGATCTGAAACACCACAAGACTATAGCATGAAAATAAAGGACTTATATTAGGGCCTTTTCTTTCTCTAATTGTGGAATATTCCTTCCCCAGCAAATTATTTTCTCGCACATGAGTTTTAATTTCTCTGCTCCCTAGTCATTCAAGTGGCACTTTTTGTTTTCTGATAATGTTTATTACACTTGCAAAGCCTAATTTATCATGTATTAGGGAACAAATCTTTTGTTGACTTTCAACTGCCTTGGCATGGGGTGGAACTGAGAGATGGGTTTTCTGTGGGACCAGATACAGAGAATCAAAACCTCTGGACTGTGCGCAGTCCCTTGCTAATGATGGGTAGAGGAGCTGAGGAACTGAATGCCAAGGGTTGTAATCATCAACACTTAGGGAAGAAAGATGAGAGAAGAACTGCAGTAACAGATGTAGAAGGATGGAGTGTTGGCAAATTCAAAAACTATGAGAAGATCCAATCAGCAAGAGAATATGACATGCCCGACACTAAGCACAATAATTAAAAACCTATTAATTGCATTAAACTTCTTTTATGTTTATGTGGTGACATGTTGGAAATTATCTAATTAAAATAGGATATTCTGAGAAAATGAAAGACTTCTGTATCTCTGCAGAAGGCTGGTGCTGCTTTTTTACTGAAAGCAGTAGGCATTCCAGAGGACTTCTGCATCTGTGTCTGTGGCAGTAGTGACATACAAAAGGACAATACTGCTTGGAGAGCTCAACACTAGGAATTTCTCTTTGTCATATTAATTCCGGAGATTAAAGTTTTCTAAATAGCCAGGACCAGAAATATTTTCACACAAGTGGTAGATCGTAGAGAAGAAGCAAGAACCTTTTTGGTTCCAAACGGCACAGGCAGCACCTGAAGCAGAGGGAGAACAACAATCCTGTAGCATGTTTATTAATAGGTTAATGTACTCCTTTATACACAGCATGTTCTTGAATCACATAGTTCCTTAATACCAAGTACCCCACAGTCAATACCAAACAGGCAAAGCATATTGGGTAGTGTATTGCTAATACAAACAAATTCAATACAGAAACCCATACAAGGAAGAGATTCAGTGGAGGGAGTGATGCAGTAGCTGAATTTGTACATATCTTCAGCAGTCCATTCATTACATAAGTTCCAGCTCTACAACATTACCAGTTGTCAAAAGGAGAAGAAATAATGTGAGATTATGGAAAAGCTGAAAGGAAAACATGAATTCTGAGAGCAACAGATGGATAATGAGAGCGTTAAAACATGTACATTATTTACAAGATGTATTTATGAACTTGTCTGGCATGAGTTCTTCAGAAAATCCTAATGACAACTGCAGATAGATTTAAAGGGCCCTGACTTCCACAGTTAACAGAATGAATGAGGGAACTTGTACAGCCAACACAATGTCAAGATGAATGATGTAAAATGATATAAAAAATGCTGAACTGTGCATAGTAAAATGTTTCCTAGGGGAAGTAATAGGTTCTAAAGCATTGCTTTGCCAAAAGAAGTTTAAGTAGGAAACGGCCCATAGAGTTAGTAAAAAGCCATGAAAAGCAAATAAATGTTATAAAGTAAAACTAAAATGAAATTACAAGGCAGTGATACAAAAGAAATGCCATATCATGCAAAATATATGGAAGCAATTGAAGCAGGTTTTCATAGAACAATTCAGCTTCATACATGTATTTTTATCCTTTCACATGATAAAAAGAGGTCTAAATGTATCTAGCAATGGACATGGAGTTGTCCTTGAGCTTAGGATAAAGGAACATGGAAAACTTGCCCGGTAAAAACATTACAAAATTATGGTTTAAGAATTATTGGATATTGGTTTCGCTGAGATTGAACAATATTCTCAATGTCAAAGGGTTTAAAACATTTTAGAAATAAAATCAAACAATTTCTAAATTATGTGTGCTCAGATGCATATGTAAACTGTATATTTAAGTGTTAATTTGAAGATACCATCTTGGTCAATATACAATACTGCTGGCTTTTCCATATGGTTATAACAAATGGCAGGTGTACACTAAGTTGCAAATTACAAATGTATGATATTGAAAACTCTCATTCAAGTAAATAATAATAATAGCATTTTGTTCTGGCAGCCAGGAGGGCCAACTGTGTCCTGGGGGGCATCAAGCAAAGCATCACCAGCTGGTTGAGGGAGGGTGATTGTCCCACTGTGCTCTGCACTGGGGTGGCCTCACCTTGAACATTGTTTTGGGAGCCACAATATAGAAAAATATTAAGCTGTTAGAGAGCGTCCAAAGGAGGGCAATGAGATGGGGAAGGGCCTTGGGGGGAAGCTGTATGAGGAGCGGCTGAGGTCACTTGGTCTGTTCAGACTGCAGGAGTCTGAGGGGAGTCTTCCTCACGAGGGGAAAAAGAGGGACAGGCATTGATCTCTTCTCTGTGGTGACCAGTGACAGGACCTGAGGGAATGGCCTAAAGTTGTGTCAGGGGAGGTTTAGTTGGATATTAGAAAAAGGTTCTTCACTCAGAGGATGATTGGGCACTGGAACAGGTTCCCCAGGGAAGTGGTCACAGCACCAAGCCTGCCAGAGTTCAAGAAGCATTTGGACAATGCTCTCAGGCACATGGTGTGACTCTTGGGGATGGTCCTGTGCAGGGCTAGGAGTTGGACTTCATGATCCTTGTATCACTTGGCATTTTCTGTAGATTCTTAGCTGAAAAAGTTTTCCTCCTATAGTTTCCTAGATGGTTTTCCAATTAATTTCATTTAAATTTGTGAATGATTAGTGTTTCTAAAAGCTGGTCTCATGTGTAACTCAACTTGGACACTTGGATGATAAGGAATACATTACAAAAGGCTTCTTTGAAAACTTTGCTTTGCCTATCTCCCCCATTTTACTTCTCCTGAAGAATAGACAAGGCAGAAAGAATCGTGTCTTGCCAATACCATCCAAGGAGTCTTTCTGCTGTGCCTTTGCGACTGGACTTGTCTATCTCACATTGGCCTTTTCAGCCACCAGCGCGCTTGTAGCAAATGTGGGTAGAGCCCTTCCCAAATCTTTGTTCGCAAAGTCTATCCATGATGATGACTTCTCCTGAGTCTTGCAGCAGAATTAACTGTTTCCCTGAGTACCAACCACAAAGTAAGGCCTATACTTTTTGTCCTCTTGTAGTGCCTTAACTGCTTATAGTTTTCTTGTTTCTGCTGTAAACAAGATTGTTGACTTTAAAATTACAATCTTCCTTTTATGATCTAACATATTTTTTGGTTAGTTTTTATATCTGTGCCTGTTTCAGGACATCTCTAAGGGTGTAATAACACATGCCTACCTTATTTTGCTATATTTATGACAAATCTTAAAATTTCTTGGTCACATACTGCTTTTTCCTACAGATTGAGTAGCGAATTGGCATTTATTTTTTGCCTGACTGAATCTGCAACACAGACAATTTTCTTTTAGCACGTCTTCTGTTTGTTTATAGCCTATAATAGAAGGCATCCAGCATTTAATTCATTAACATGCTTTTGCTATATAATTTGCAGATTTATTATCTCTAAGACAATACCATTCACAGTAACAAAGACATCATTCTTCAAAAAATCCAGCAAGAAGAGGACAAAAGATGGCCTGGGGAGAGCACTGGAATGGAATTCGTACTTTACTCTTTTATAATATTTTCAATCTTCATTCTTGAAGTACTTCTACAAAGATGAATCACCGTTTCAATTTGTCTTTGGGAGAAACTGAGTCATCTGAAGAGGAAGTGATTTGCCACGCAGCAAGTCAGTGGCAGAGCCAAGGGCAAAGAACAAGACTCTTCCATTTCCTGTCTTATGCCCTCATGACATTAATTCAGTCTAGAGCTCTGCTACAGTCTTCTTTATGACCTTAGGTGAGTCACTTGGGTCCTTTACTCTCCTAACACTGAAATGAATGTTTAATTTAAGCTTTTTTTTTATGATCACAACTGCTTGAAAACCCTCCATAGTACATCAGCCATACTCAGGGATGGTTCATTCTTTCTCACAACGGTTACTTTGCAGGGGAGAATTTTTTTTCTTTAGCACACTTTTAATTGGGTAATATTTTATTTTTCCTGTTATGTTTATTTTTTCCCAGAAAGTTTTCACAAAAAGTAATTTTAGCCAAGTGGAACCTGTGTCTGTAGATGACAGAAAGTGGTAAGTTAAAGGAACCTCTATTCTTTTGATCAAAGGGTATTATACCCATGGGTTATGGGCCCATAGTTCTTCAGATTTGCACATGCTATTTGCATTTTTAAAAGGCATCTGGAGAGCAACTGTCTGCACTCCAGACGAACTCATGGTGCGGATGAGAGGAGAACTCACTCCTCCACCTACTGCCCCCTACACAGTGTGGATGAATGAAAAAAAACCATCTTCTTCCCCTGCCATATCCATATGCACATAAAGCTCCTCCAAACATTTCCTTTAGGATTCCTTGTAAGAACACCTCTGCACTGTCCTACAAAGTCTCATGGGATACAAAGTAGTCATTTCAGTATTTTGCTTTTAATTTTTTTTGTGTTACTACATTCCACTGTTCTCTCTGCTTTCTTCTGTTCCCATTTACCTTTCTTACTTCTTTTTTACTCTTTCTCCTATTTCTAGGAGAAGAGTCTCCCCCTGTCTCATTTCTATGAAATTTCTATCTATGTGGGATTTTTCCCTTTTAATGCTTCTTTTCCACAAGAAAAGGGAGGTGTCTCACTCTCTGTCAGCTCATCATAGAGGCATGGAGAGAACTGGCAGAAATCATTGCTCATGTCTGGCTATGCAGAGAGAGGACTAGGGATTTGCTGCTGTGAGGATTTCCCAGAAGTGATATTGGAGCTGTTCCAACAGTTTACAGTAAAAGGACTGCAGTTCTAAGTTCAGCAAGGTGAAGGCCATCCTTTTTCAGGTCAGGTACAGTAACAAAGAGTAGCTTGTCAGATGTGTCTCTGGTCTGAGAAATTAAACCTTTGAACAAGATGCTGCATAGTACACTGTGGAGATGAAGGATCCAGCCTTCATAAGACATCTGACACCAAAGAGGAGAGACTTATCTCTGGCCTGTAAGGACCATATGGAATGAAGAACAAAAGGCCCTGTAACTGGATTGCATTATTGTGGGGCCAGGCCATCAGTTTTTAGGTATCTCTACCTCCATTCTCTTCTAATCAAGGTGCTCTGCAGAGCTGACTCTGAAGAACACTGTATTTTGTTACATTTGGGTCAACCTAGAAGCAGTAGTAGGGGAAGAATGTGTATTATAGCCACTTTTTCCTGAGCAGAAGGGCGATACCCTACACACCTTTCAAAATGGTGAAATCTGGTCCTCTCTGCCATGCACTGCCCATGTTCCCTGCTGAGTGTCCAGGCATGAGTTCAGTACCCTTGAAGGATGAACGCAGTACACTGTTTGCCTTGCTGCCATGTCATACGCCACAGAGTAGAGGCTGAAGAAGCCATTAGCAGCATTGTCTGGAGAGGACAGCAAAACATTGTGAAGGAAAACTTTCAGTGTCTCATTCTCACAGAAGGAAACTGAGTGCAGTGGTGACATCCACATGTTAGGCAACCAGAGTGTATGGTGCGTGCTCCCCAAATCTTTGTTCGCGAAGCCTAGCCATGATGGTGCGTGCTAGAGACTGCCCTGATGTGTGACACAGAAGCTTCGCTTCAGGTAGGACCAAGCTGCTTTTGGATGGAGATGCTTGTGTAGGCCAAAAATTGGTTGTTGTTAATGCTTCCTAAATGTACTTGATTTTTACAAGAGCAAACAAAGTTCTAGAAATCTGGCATAAACTTTGAGCAGGAAATGGTAGTCATAGGGCCAGTGGTACTTTTTTCCCATTTTCTGTGAGTAGTTCTTATGGAAGTTCTCTCTCTTTGGGAGAAATTTTCTATGTGAGTGGAGTTATTGACAGTTGAAATCACACCGCTTAAGGAAATCTTTAAAATGTGCCAGGACCACACCACTGAGCACTAGAAACAAAAGGATTGATTCAATACTCAGTAAGAAGTTGAGAGTAGGAGAGACTGAGATACCTGTGGCAGTCTGCACTGCTGAGATGTACAAGTGCTTTCCATAGAAACACAGAATTTTCTAAGTGCTGTTGGCTTCCTACTTATGTACCTTGCCTGCAGTTCAGGTGGGAAGTAGTGGAGGTAAGTGTGTATTCAAGAGGCAGGGAATATCTTCTCTTGTGTTTGCACAGAGCCAGTTACAAAAGAGCAGTGACAATGGGTCAGATCTCCAAGTGCTAACCAAGCACAGACAGTAATACTATTACTTGTTTGAATACACTGAATTTAGTGCTTTGCAGCAGCAAATAACACGGACTAATGACATGGACAGAAAACAGAATGGTGGACCTATTCTGAACTTCTTGGCTTTGATTTTTTTTGTCTATTGTATGACTTTACACTCTGCTTAGTTATTGAATAAATTGAAATTAGAACTTTGTGGCACAGGAAGGCATTACACAATTACCCTTGTATGAAAATGTAAATGCAAACTTCATTTTTTCTGTTCCATGAATGATGGCTCTTCTTTTTAACATTATTAGATGAATGAAATAATCATAAATTTTTAAGACATTAGCTTTGGATCCAAGTCAGTGATGTAATTGTAAACAGTGAGCTCTTTGTGGCTACATCTACATGGCCCTTCACTGCAGCCTACAGTGCCACACCTACAGCCATATCAAAGGTTGTTTAGGGCATTGCAAAAAAATTTCATCAGGTGTAGTCAGCGTATCTGCATCCTGTATGGTACTGACAGGCATTTCCTTATGTAAGAAAGATACAAGAATGTAAGGAATCAGGCATCTCCAGGTTTTTATGGTTCTATTGATTTCAGAAAGACAGAATCCCTTTCCTGTAGTTCTTCTCTTTCCTCAGATCTTGGAAATACTTGCAAGGGATACCAAATCATAGGAAAGTAGATGCTCAAAAGCCGAATAGTGCATTGCCATAACTTTTGGCCACAACTGTGCTTTATATACATAGGGCATTATACATGTAGAAGCACCTCTGCCAATTTCACATGGCAAATATGTGCTTTACCCAGCCAGAGTTTCTGTATGTTAAGAGTAATGAACTATTAATAAAAATACTCTGCCTGACTACCAAGCTCAGCTTCACTTTTTGCTTTTCAAATTTAAATAAAAAGCTCTGCATGTAATCTGTGGAATGCTTTAGATAATTAATTACTCAACCGATTTGCCACCCTTCTAGAACTGTCGATTACAACATGCAGTAGTCTTCTAGCAACAACTACTGAGATATGAGATAGCAAGGCAAGAAAGTTTTAGGGACCAATGGCTGTGACATTTTGATACTGTACTACTTAGGAGATTTATCCATTCTCTCTGAATAGTTCAGGATGGTGCTTTCAACCATTCATCTGCATTCATGATTTCATCCATCTGCCTCTATAACTACATTTCTCCTTCCTGAAAAGAAGAGGCTGGAGGGTACAAATTGACTACCATAATAAGCATCAGCTTTTAGCCACTATTATTTCTTTGTTTCATTCCTAAAGCCCTTGTCTCTATTGTTTGGTTCTTTTTTTTTTAAAATCTTATTATTTTTCACACTTTGTCATGAAATCTCTTGTCTTCTGACAGCTGGCATTCCTGGCATTCTTCTTTAAGCTTGGTTCCTGGAGAGTTGGACAGCTCAGGTTCAGGTTTTAAAACAAATATACTTAGCCATTCTGGCTCTCGAGAAAAGAATTGAACACAGAAAGCAAATTTAAGTGAAAAGTTCATATGTAAATAAACTGTCCTTTTAAAATAAACACAGTTTTTTAAGCCAGTCTTTAGGATTTGGAGTTCTGCTTTGTGTTTTTTTGTTTTGGGTTTGGTTTTGTTTTTTTTTCAACATACAGAGCCAGTAGTGCCTCCAACAGCTCATGGAATTGGCCAGTACCCAGGAATACAGGCACCATAAAGTGAGCAGGAATTATAAGACCTGATCAGGGATGACCACCCAATTGAGAATATGCTACGCTATGGGTCAGGACAGGTTACATAAATATTGAAGTAGTGACTGTAGGAGGGGATTCTGTTGCCTTTATGAAGTCTCAGAGTTATGAACTAAGATGGTTCACTTTTAGCAACAAGAACTGCATAGTCATAGCAGGTCATCACACGCTTTGTGGGAGTGGAACTACTGTAGGACATTTAAGCAGGAACTGTAACCTGGAAACACAAGGCCTCTTTGCAGGAGAAAGGGTATCCAGCACACTGTGCTCACGCTGCTGCAACATGCAAGCAGTCCAGCAGCACATGGGAAGCGTGGGCAATAGATACCTTGCACATGGCCACATCTTAGCCACAGTAGCAATGCAAAAGCAAGACAGCATTAAGCCTTTTGAAAATGAACAGGATGCCCACAGGAAAGAAAAGCACATCAGCAAAAGATGTACTAGCAAAATACATAGGCTCACATGCAGAATGGCATGATAAGTACATAAACAAATGGTACGTATTAGTATTGTCACACCACTATTAACTTTAACAAAGATGGATTCACTCTCATTACAAAAACTCATATGGAAGTTGTAAGTAGGAGAAATAAGAAATTAAGAGGGATGTGCAGGTGTCTGTTCACACAGCACTAACCTGGTGACAGCAACTCTAATATTTCAAATGAGTTTTCTTAGTAAAAAGCCCATTCGGTTTTATAAGCAAAAAGTTATTTCATGTTCATCAATGCAGTATTTGAAACAACTGGATAAATCAGAGTAAAGAGGTTTAAAAATAGGTTAGTACAGTTTGTTTTCATAGCAAAGAGTGATTTCTTCCTAGGCATACTGCCCGAAGAGTAACTGTACTAGTTCTTTGAGGTCTGTGATTGTGATAATCTCCACTTCTGTTAAAAAAGAAAGGAAAAGCACGTTCCTACTCTTCACTAACATTCACATTCATTAACATCACATTCCTAAGAGAATGTGATCTCAGCATACCTTAAGGCTCAAAAATCAAAAGCTAAGTAGAAATACACCAGAATTTAAAATACTGGGAGTTTTACAAGAGGATAATATTAAGTTTAGATGTGACTCATGATTTCTAAATGCTTCAGGTATGCAACAGTGATTTGTGTAGAGACTGAGTTGCATCAATGGAAGAGGCAGTTGCAATGAGAGACTTGCTAACACTCAAAAGGCAGCTGACATTCACAGATTCTAAGAACTTACAAAAATGCATAAATATGACACAAATTTGGAATCAGGAAAGAAAGGTAAAAGAAGTATTAAGATACAACTTCAAGTCCCAGTCTAATGAGGTCACATAAGTATGGTTGCTAGTTTCCAGAAGAATACCTTTTCACCCAATGGAAGAACTGGTAGTTTCCTGAGAACATCAGTCTTTTAAGGATGACAAATACAACCAAAAATGTCTTATTCAAAAAACAACCACCATTTTTTTTCCTGATGAACAGTCTCCACACTCCCTACAGTCTACCTTTACCTTTAGAAAAGTATCTACTTTCAGTATTGACTTAAAAATTGACTATGTGGAGGTATTGATAAAAACAAGACATTGATACTATTGATACTAACATATACTGTTAAAGAAATGTGGTGATTTTGGATTGGTAATGGAAGTATCCTTCCTTCAGTACAACCAGAAGACATATTTTTTAAACATTTCAAAATATTTTGGCACACAGATCTTACAGCATGACTTGGAATATGCAGACTTTTCAGTCAGCTGTTCCGTATCTACATGCTATAGTTTTGCAGGAGATGATTCAATTGTTAATAATTTATAGTATTTACTGCCCTCCTGCTGCTAAGTAAACAGTTTTATAAACTAACTCATGCCCTTGCTGTAATAAACAGAGAGAAGACAGGAGTTGTATTAGTAAGAAGACAGGATCTTCACTTTCTTGCAGGACAGCACGCTTTCTGCTAATAGAAAGAAGGTGCCCAAGCAGGCACTTGGCAGAAGTGTGCTCGTCAGAATGGCAGAAGTGTGCTGGTCTAGGACTGACTGCTGTTGCTTTGGCTAGTGTCACAAGCAGCTGGAGGTAAGCACTGAACATGGTGGGGAATGTTTAAACGGGTATCCCAACTAGCTGGTGGAAGGCGTGGGTTTCTTCTCACGGAGGAGGAATGGAATGTCAGAAGCATTTCTCATGGCATTTATGATATTGGCTAGTATAGACTGGGAAATAGATCAGAACAGGTACATTTACGTTAGTGGTTTAATGTGTAATGGAGGTCATGTTGAGTGTAACCATCCTTACAGCTGGAGTTCTGTGCATTGTTCCAATGCACTATACTGCTGTATGTGAAATGGCTCCTCTGCCAGGGAAATGAGGAGGCTGTACACAGTGGTGCCACATAAAGTACACAGTAATACAGACCCTTGTTTAGTGCTTCTCAGCCTCAGAAGAGCTGTGTTAAAGTATGTTTAGATGAACAATAGCATGGGGTTTGCACTGCCAAGTGTGGTTGGCCAGAAATCGAGGGTGGGGTACTTGAGTTAATCATCTCCATTCAGTATCATCACCACCACCACCACCAAGAAAGATGGCTTCAAGCCACTCCTCTAGCTGTGTAGACTTGGCTGGATCTTCACACATAGCTGCCTCACAGCACCTTAACTCCTGCTCTGCAAATGTTCCTCAGTAACAAAATTAGCAACTTCAGTTTTGATATCAGCAGGGCACATCCACAATATCCTCACTGCAGCAGATTGTGAGGGGGAAGGCAAAACTGTTTCTGCAGTTGGATCTTGTTTCTGGACCACTTTTGCACATGATGCTGCAAGACCAGTCAGAGTTAGGTCCAAACTGGAACTCAGCCTCCTTTGTTTATGATACGATACAAAGTAGCTGAGCCCAGGGTTTCGTCATTCAGGCTGGATAGGTAGAGACAGACAGGTCAAAAGGAGATTTTGAAGCCTCCGTATGAGGTTCTGTGGCCAAAGGGCCAATCCAGACAGGCCAGTGCACATCAGGAAGACATCTCGTTATAAAGGCACAACCATTTTGACAAGACCACGTTTCTGTATACAGTTCAGCAGTTTCAACTGCAATATATATGAATGACTGTATTTTCCAAAAGAAAAGCACAAAATACACCCAGGTAATTACAAACTTAATCATACACAGAATCACACAGAATCAATTAGGTTGAAAAAGACCTCTGCGGCCATCGAGTCCAACCTATGAGCAAACACCACCACGTCAATTAGACCACGGCACTAAGGGCCACATCCAGTTTTTCCTTAAACACCTCCACGGAAGGTGACTCCACCACCTCCCTGGACAACCCATTCCAATGCCCAATCACTCTTTCTGTGAAGAGATTACTCCAAATGTCCAACCTAAGCCTCCCCTAGAGCAGCTTATGTCTTCTCAGATGTATGAGAGGCTGTGTCTCCTCACAGCCGAGATGTCCTGATGGCCGGGACTTCCGACAGAGAAAGGTTCGCTTCCACCAAGCGCATCGGGAAGGACCCGCCAAAGGTGCACACGCGGCCTCTCCGAAGTTCTTAGGCTGAATTTGAGACCTGGAAATGGCATTAAGAGGTTCGGTCTGACGCGCATCCCCGGACGCTTCGCAGCCGCCGCCGCCGTTACATTGTCTGCTCGCAGGCGAGCCCGAGACAGCGCCTTTCCGACCAGCGCTGCCCTCCAGCTCCGACAGTGGTCTCCGCGGCCCGCACCTCCGGGCTCGGCGCCCCGAGCCCCGCCATCTCCCCGCCGCCGCCGGGAGCGCAGGACACCGGCACGATGCCGGGGGCCGCTCGTTCGACGCCTCTCCGGTCACCGCGGCGCCACCCCCACCCCGGGACCCCCGCCGCGAAACCGGGGGCGGACGGGGGAATCCACCGCCCCGTCTCCCGCCCGGACGCTGGCGCGGCCCCGCCCCGCTCCCCCCCCGCGGGCGGGCGCCGCGGGGTGACGGGCGGGTCTCGGCCACAGCCGAGTGCGGCGTCAGTTCCGGCGGGGAGCGCGGCGCGTGGGTCGGAAGCGCCGCGGCGGTGGCGGAGCGGAAAATGGCGACGGCCGCGCAGCTCACGGATGAGGAGCTTTTCTCGGAGCTGAGGCGCTTCGGCTTCTCCCCGGGGCCGGTCACCGAGAGCACCCGGCCCGTCTACCTGAAGAAGCTGAAGAAGCTGCGCGAGGATGAGCGGGCCGGGGCCCGCGGCGGCGGCGCCAACAAGACCCGGAACAGCAACAACAATAACACGGGGGCCGGAGCGGCGCCGGGCGGAGGCGGCGGCCGCGGGCGGGCGGCCACGGGAACGCGGCTGGCCGGCGCCGAGCACCCCTTCCTCCCCGGGGCTGCCGCCGGGGGCGGCCGGGGCCGCGCCGCACCCCCCGCCGGCGGTGGCAAAGTACTGCTGGGCTTCAGCTCGGACGAGTCGGACGCGGAGAGCAACCCCCGGGGCCAGGCCGGCGGCAGGAGGGAGCGCGCTGCGCCCCTGTTCCGCGGCCTCAGGCCCGCCGCCCCCCACGGCGTGAGCAGCAACTCCCCCCCGGAGGAGGCGGCCCGGCGGAAGCCCAGCTCCTGGTGGGGGGCAGCGGCCAGGAGACCGGCGGCGACTCAGGGCGCGAGGGAGCTCGGGGACGGCGAGGAGGAGGGAGGAGAGGAGGAGGACGACGAAGACGAGAAGGAGGAGGAGAGCGAGCAACAGCGGTGGAAGAACCGGACCGTGAACGGGAACCGGCTCCTCTCCTACGGCGGCAGCAGGGACAAGTACTCGGACTCGGAGGAGGAGGAGGCGGCGGGGGCGAGGGCCAAGCAGCAGGGACCGAAGGAGGAGTCTGCAGTTCGCCGGCCCAGACGGAGCCTCAGCAAGTCGCCTGCTCCATTCATAACAAGCAAATGCGCTGCAGCCGGCGCTGGCGTGATGGAGACGGGCCAAGAAAGGGCTGGCGGAGGCTGCGGTGCTGGTGTGCTCGTAACGAATGACAGGGCGGCGGGGGCGGCTGCTGCCGGCAGTCTAGACAGGGGCAGAAATGAGGAGGAGGAGAATGAGGCAGCAGCGGAGGGAAGAGGAGGAGGATGTGAAAATCTGGACTCTAGTCCTCCCAGCCCCAGATACCGCCTATCCAAGAAATCCCCATCAGTATTGTTGCTGCCACCACCGCTTACGGACGTGGACAGCGGTAAAATCACTGACCCCGCAGGCACCATTAGGAAAGCGACCAATAATCATGTTCTCAGCGGTGCTCCTGGTAGCTATAATGTTGAATCCAAGATCTATTCAGCTACTAATAGCCTTCCCCCGAGTGGAACCACCTCCTCCCTTAGACTCAACCACTCCAATCATACGGGTTCAAATCATACCTACCTGAAAAACGCCTACAAGAAGAATCTCTCTGAGCCCGAGGAGGAGCTTCTCCAGCAGTTCAAAAGAGAGGAGGTATCCACCACTGGAGGCTTCAGTGCACATTACCTGTCCATGTTCCTCTTAACTGCTGCATGCTTGTTCTTTCTGATACTGGGATTCACATACCTGAGAATGAGAGGTTCTGGAGTAGCTGAGGATGTGGGAGCCAACAGTAAGTATTAGGTGAAGGGTAAGAGCAGTTTCTGCAACTGGATGTAACAACTGTTAATACGCCTTTGCAATCCCAGACATCCCTTACTGAACAGTTCTGGGCTCCAACTTAGTATAATCTCTCTGTAGAGGATGGTGCACAGAGAAAAATTGTCTTTCCTGAAGTATATAACATTGCAAGCTGGTATAAGCATGCAAGACATTTGAGGATAAATTCAAATCCTGGCATTCCCTGCTGTAATCTGTTAATACCTTGTTTTCTAGCAAGTTTTCTTCCCTAAGGAGTTGTATGGTTTTGTCCAATATAGTGGGTGTATGGTTAATAGAGAATTGACGAGGTAAGCCTTTATGCTAATCTCACAGGAGTAATCATGCACATTTAGATACCTGGGATTCCTGCAGGGCTAAGATTTGATTGTAGTTGTTTGGTAATAAAGTGGGTTATTTTCATTGGTGTGTACTGAGGCTTGAAAAGGATCTTAGGTTAAGATGATGTTACACAGTACCACAAACTTTGTGCAGTAAATTATTTGACCTATTGTATGTTTTCTAGTAGGCACTTATAAATTCAATTGACAATAATATTTATATGTGAAATACTGTTGTGCTTCAGCTCGAATTTCAGGATGTTCGGTTTTTTTAATCCTGAATTATTTGGCAGCTTCTTTAATATATGAAAGTAACTTCTTGGAATGGATATAGAAACTACCATTTTCTATTACAAAGCATACAAAAATGGAAATGTGCCACCTAAGGGTAGTGATTCATGCTAATTCAATTCTTGGCTGTTCTGAAATGGACAGTGAAGATTCTAACATCAGAAAGAAAAATCATGCCACTGCTGTCTTGTTTTTTCATTGATCCTGATGAAAAATTATGCAAAAAGCGTCTTGGGATATAAGAGCATTAGAAGGGTCTTGGCAACTTGCATTTTTCTTGAAATGATCGAGAAAGGCATGTGGGGTGTACACACGTGTGTACATTTCTTTGTGGGCATGTATACAGTGCCTTGTAAGGAGCGATCAGACTGTTCTCTTGGGATATTCTAGATGTTACAGGGCAGAAGTAGCGGTGTGGGCTGCTTTTTTTTGGCTTTCTTTTTTTTCTATTCCCTTTTGAACGTTATTCATTACATTATGGTAGCAGAATAGTTCTTAATTGCTGTTTTGCAGTCTTTGGAGGGGCGAGTAAAAGATTTGGTGTTTAGGAAGGACAGTTGCAGCAAGGAGTTAAGACACTTGAAGTGTTTTAATTGCTATCCGAGTGGCTCTTAACTGCTGTTCAGTCTAGTTTTTTGGGAAGGCTGTGAACATACGCAGGTAGGCTAAAATTAGATACAGTATAGTGTGACTGTGGGGACTACTCATACTTTGTGATTAGCTTCTGGCCATAACTGCTAGAGACATACCTACATTTTGTAATGTACTCGTAAGCTGTATAATTGTACTGACGTATTACATACTTTTTCTGGTATTGAAATATGATGATTTTAATAGGGGAGAAGGTCTGTCAGCCTACTGGGGTAAACTTTCTGACTGCCAAAGTCAGTGGTTGAGTTAAAATTGGCCTGTCATCATGACTGATAAAGCTGAATGTCTCAGCAATGCAGATAGCAATATTACTTAAAGTTCAGTGTTGGTTTTTTTTTTTATTGGAAGAAAACTTCTTTTTGAATGTGTGAACTTTCCTATAGAGCATGTGGGATGCCCATGTTGAGTATATTGACCTTAAAAAATTAACCCAGCTGAAACTGTTGTACAGGGAAAATCGTCATCTTCTGCCCTTTTGCTTAGGTAGGGCTGCCCAGTCAATGGTCTGATAGCCCAGTGTTGCTTGGTAGTTCAGTTAAGCCAGTTCTTGACCTGTTCTTATTTGCTGTCTTTTCAGTGGAACTCCTGAAAGTGGAGTTCCTGGAGAATTGTTCTGGCAGTGGCACTGGCATTTCATCTGTCCTACTTCCTCACAGCCCCAGGCTTTGCTCTAACATAACAAATGGGAACAGGGGAATAGTGCCCTTTGGAAGAAGCAAACAGCGGGTTTTGTGTCTAGCTCCTTTGATTGAAAGAGGAGCAGGCCACTTCTTTTAAGTAATGTGGGAATGATCAGGAAATTACCTTTCCCATATGTTCAGCATGTGCTCACTAAATTCTTTCTTTTCAAATAGGCATATGGAACAAAAATACGGTAGGTCTGTAAAACAGGCAAGAACAGACAAGACAGGCCATTTAAGGCTGATTTTTACTGAAAAGGGAGAGAACCCTGTTTTCTGTTAGGTGATTCCTGAGCTTAAATATCATCCAAGTGAGCACTTTGGCTCTTATGCTTATGTGGGTCTATTGTCTGTTTTCTTTATAGAAGCAGAACTGATTCATACTTTTTTATTAAAAAGAACGGTGTATCTCAAGAAACCACCCTTTCATTTAAGTGATTGGATACTGAGGTTTTTCTTCTTTTAGATGGTTGTAGGTAAGACTGTTGAGTGAGAGTGATTTCATTGTGAAAAAAGTTATTTTCAACTCCAAACTATGTTGTAAAAAGTTTTAGAATTCATCAGAGTTGCACTATATCCAGCCCTGTAATTATTGTGACAAAACAAAAAATTTGTATATTTGGATGGCTTCTTATTTTAACTTTGCAGGGAATGATGCACAATGAGCTTAATGTTCATTTTCTTAATAGTTAATTACCTAAAATGAAATGCAATTAAAATAAGGTGATAGCACGTTTGTGACATTGAAAAATATTTATCACCAAGCACACTCGATATCAACACTTAAAATATTTGTCAGGCTGTAATCTAAGAACAAAGGAGGTGTGTGTAGTGAGGGGGAGGCTTAAAACTAGGTGTTGGGGTTGAGTTTAGCCAGGTATAATAATGTAAATGAGAAGGGATGAGCAGAAAACTTCAGAAGGGATTTGTCACTTATATCATGCACAGTGTTCTAATAATTTTTTTTTGTTCAGAGCTCTGAAATAGCTATGAAGTGCTTTAGTTTTTCCACACGTGGCATAAAATGTTCAAAGACAAATCAGAACTGGGTTAATTCTTCTGTATCTAACCTATAAATGGTCAATAGAAGTAAGGTTTTTATGCATTTTGCTGTCTAAAATATAGATAACTGTCTATTGGGCTTTTCCTGAACCTATTGAAATTGAACTACTCCTTAAGCTTGCATAGAAGACCAACTAATGCATAAGTGCATGTTGTGCACTTGTTGCTCTTGCTATAAAGCAAGTTTTGCTTGCACCTGCCTTCAAAATACCATGGAATTGTATCAGCTTCTTGCCAAACCAGCATAGTATTTTGTCAGGAACATGGTTGACTTTAGTCTACTTTCTAGAGTTCTTCAAACCCTGAAGAGTCGGATATCTCTTCCGACTTGTGTGGTTTTGTGATATTACTCTGAGCACCTCAAGTGGCTGCTCCTGGGAGTTAATTCTGAAGTTATTTTTCATTAAAAGTTGATAACTATATCAGATCACTTGATGTTGCTTTCAGATCTGGTTCACCTTTCTGAAGGATGTGGGCATGGTACAGGTGCCGTTTAAGGTTGTAATCTGAAATCGGTTGCATTTAAGTTACTTCTACTGTTTCTGCTCCAGCACTTTGTCTGGGAAGTAGCTGATGTGGCAAAAAAACCCCAAACCAACAAAACCACCACAACAAAAAACTGTTCTTGAAACTTTCAGGTAGGTCTTGTTTAAAATCCTATGTTCTTATTAGGAGTGGCTTTTTAAAGTGACATCTGTTGCTAGTAATTTTGGTCTTCCTGCGATACTTGTAACAAAACAACTGCTAGGAGGATAAACTTTACTATATTTGCTACAATTTGTGTTTTTGAAGTGTTAGTTCAGGGAGATTTAGTAGTTGTGTATATTGCAAGTGGAAGCTTATGCAAATCACAATTCTAAGAGTTTAATTCAATTCCATTGATGTTCTTTTGTTCTTGACTTCTAAATCTCTTAGGTGTTAAAACTTCTGTGGTATTTTATGCAGGGAATTGAATTGGTAAGAAGTTAACTTGCTGGATAAGGGATAAGATGATGACTGCTATGCTCACAGGCCTGCAAATTACTATTAAAGTGATGTGGTATTTCACAGATAAATCTACTTGTTATAAATCTGCTTGCCATCTAAGATCACCTTCTCAGAAGCGTCTGTATTCTTGACAGTGTTGGCTTTAATAGAAGAAAGTTAATTTTGCATAAGAAGTATTTATAGAAGAGGAGATAGCAAAGGGAGGGATTAAAATTAAAAGATTTGCAGAGTTCCTGTGTTGTGTGGATATTAATGTTGCTTGTGGTTTGCAAAGAATACTCTAACTTGTATTTATGATATAACAACTTCTATTGAAATATTAGCATATAGCTGTTTCATTTTCTGTATGTTACCTTAAACCCTAGGTAGCAAATGTTTCTCTTCTAGGTGATATAAAAGAAAATCCTGATGTGTATCTTAAAGATTAATCTCAGTTGTAGCTATCTCAATTCTGTGGTTGGGTGAGATTTGGATCAAGATCAGTAGATTAAAAAAAAACGCCTAGGCTGTCTTCATAAGGTAAAGCCAGTCAGAATAGTTAAATTTCCTTAGGATTCCTGATAATTTTAAACTCTAGTCTTCCTTATGGTATGTCAGAAATAATTCTTTAAAATGACAAACAAATTTGGCCTTTTATCTAGGAAAGTCCGAGTAGTTATTATATAGTCCCTTTTATCTAGACTTTTGTCTAGGAAAGTCCTAATTGCTATATAGTACAAACCAGTTAATTTTAGCTGACAATTTCAGGTTCTTCCTAAAGGATAATGAACAGTCTATTTACCTTTGCAGCAGATCTGTAGTATGAAATGTAATATGAAAATTACTCATCAATGTTCAAAACAAAAATTATCCAAATTCAGAATTCTTGTTTTTAGGGGGGTTAGTGATGTTTGACTCTTTGTTCAGAATATTTATAAATACTTTGCATCCGTACCTTAAATGTGCTGCTGTTTTCAGATGGGCACAAAACGTTCTTTATGCCATGATTGCAGATTCTTACTATGAATTTTTTTCATTGTTAATATTTTAGGCCATACTTTTTTGTGAAGTAAGTAACGGGAAATCGGAACTAGAATTACTTGCCCGGGGAGCAGGGATGCAGAAGAGCTCTGACAGAGTCTGTTTTCATTAGGTATCAAAAACTAGTAAAAAATTTGCACTGCATTCCATGGTGCATAGTTTTCTCAAAAGAAAGTTTGGTTTCGATGTGAGAAAATTGAAGGTGATCTAGAATCTGAAAGCAGATCTTGTTGCAACTTTTCCATTTCAAAAAACATTTCAGACTAGAAATGTGTGGAAAAGCAGAAAGCAAATTTATGTTTCATCTGTAAGAGCCTCTGCCACTTCTAATACTGTTCAAACACAACGCAGTATTTCTGTTTAGGACAGATGAATAGAGTGATAGTGAGTGCAGTGGAAAAACTTTAAAGAAGAGCCCACAGTACACAAAGACTTAAATTTAGCATTGTAGGAGCCCCACTTTGCACTGCTTCATAATCCATAATTATCCCAGTACAAGAGGAGAATCAGGCCTGCAGTCCTCCTATTTCTGGGAAATAATTGTGTTTCTAAAAATCATGTACATTTGAATCCTTTTGAAGTTTATGTTTCATCTGAGAGTAATAGGTTGCAAAACTTTGACTCGACTGCTTACCCAGCTAAGCTGGCAGAAGTTGTTGAGTTGTACTGAACTGCTACCTGTTATGCTTCTAGACTTGTGCTTCAGAAATAGTTTGAACATGTGAACAGGCCAGAGCTGCTGTTTGAGAAAGTTGTTTGGTCACTTCACTAAAAAGCTTAGGCAAGTAAATTAAGCAAGTACATAAGTTTTGGTTGATGAAAGTGCGTTTCCAATGCCGTGGAGAATCATGAAGTCTGATTCCTTTCACCTTTAAAGTTCTTGTGGATAATTGTATTTTCTGGTAAAACTAGTTGTCTGTTGTGGTAGGTTGAGGGGGAGTAAGTTGACTGGTTAATGGATTGTGAAATCAAAGTATATTAAAAAGAAAAACAGATTTTTTTGGGAGACTCACGTGTTGCTAAGAACTTCGTTAGTACTATCTTTGTCATTACTCTTCTTTTCTTGGCTCCTACTGTTCCTGCTGGTAGGTCTAGAGTTGTGGGAGAAGGTGGCAATGCCTTTGCTGTGATTATAATAAATGAGGACATGGTGTAACTCTGCCAATGGTCAAAGTAGCTTCTGTCCACTGGTAGTGTTATTGATGGAAAGAGGCGTACTGATGGGTGCAAGGGTAGATTGAAGAGCCACTGCACATCTTAAAGCTGATCTCGTATAGAAGGCTTGCTCGAGTTTATAATGTCCAGTGTCAAGTCCTACTGTGCTGTACTTCCCACAATGCTATTTAGTGCTGTTTCTCTATTCTGAGTGTTCACGGTCCACCGTGGAGGGTGAGAGTAGGTGCAAGTTAACCATGAAACAGGCAAACATGGTGTGCTGTTGGGCCCAGCTTGCTGGAGGAGCTGTGCTGTTATGGCTAGCGTTTTGCAGAGATTAATTCTTCTTTTTTGCAGAGGAAAGGATCAGATTTTCTGCTTACTGAGAGTCATATCGTAACATTGAGGTATCTTGAATAATGCTGCCCGTTTAGTCTTGCTTAAAGTGAACTCCGAGTGACAGACTGAATTGATGCAAAAAACTGTTTAATGTGGGGAGGAGAAGAGTAGGGGCTTAAAAAGAGAGGTCTAACATTGAATTAAGTGGCATTAAAACTTACTAAATAGTTACAGAATCACAGAATATTCTGCGTTGGAAGGGACCCACAAGGATCATCAAGTCCAGCTCTTAAGTGAATGGCCTGTGTGGGGATCAAACCCATATTAGCAAACCCTTTTTAGCACCATGCTCTAAGATCTGTTGAATTCTAGTGATGCTGTGCTAGATAATTAAGAAATAAGTCTGTTCATAAATGAGAGATTGTAGAACAATTCCTAGGCCAGTTTTTCTTTGTCTCAGAGAAGGCCGTTTACTTAAATGAAAATTGGAAGATGGCTTGTTAGAGAATAATTGTTGTATATACATAGTAAGACTTCCTTCATACTGCCTTTATTCACTTAAGTCTTAATACAGGGTCACATCCCCTTAACCTTTTATTTATTGAAAAATAGAAGAAACTTTTATACTCGGAGTGTCTTGGGTAAATGCAGCAGCAGCCTGTCCTTGCTGGGCATCAACTGAACAAAACTTTATTACAGGAGGACTGCTGGGGTGAGGTGGATAAATGTAGTGTTGTTCCTGACTAGATTTTAAGGCTACATCTAGATCTTAATTTTACTTTTGTCTGTAGAAAAGCGTGTCTTTGACGGTCAGTTTAGTCTCTGAATTTGAGAAGCCTCAGACTGTCCTTTGATTTCATAGCTATTTTTGTAAGGTTTAGAGTATTTTCAATAGGCTGTGTGTCAAAGCCACTCTACCTAACAATATGTCCCCTCAATTCTCGACCATCTCGCTATGTGGTTGTACAATAAAACATTCCACAGCACTTGGTTCAGCAGAACGTATCCTAGTGTCTGTTCAGCATCATCAACCTGCACAGCATAAGCCCTTAAGTATCCCCCATCTTGCAACTTCATCAAACAAATTTTTGTCTGAATATGTAGATGTTGGCCATAGAGAACAGAATTCTAGCTGTAGAACTAATCCAAAACCTGTCAGTAGATACTGAGCGATGGAGCATTTACTGGGAATGACAGGTTTCATATATCAAAAGGTAAATGTGTGAATTTTGTTGTTGTTGTTGTTTTTATTTTTTTATTTTTTTTTTTGTTTGGTTGGGTTTTTTTTGTTTCTTTTTTTGTGTGTGTGTGTTTTTTTGGTTGGTTTTTTTTGTTTGTTTGTTTGTTTTGTTTGTTTTGTTTTGTTTTGTGTTGTGTTACCTGAAACTGCGCTTGGTTTTGGTGTGAGGTAGTTCAGTGTTTGTTCTTGCCTTTTTTTGTTTTTTTAATTCCCAGGATATTTTCTGGGAAATGGTAAAACATTATAATGAGAATTTGTTTGTGTCTCACTATATCTGAAAGTCAGTGTGTTTTTTATTCTTTTTCAGATGTCATGCCTTAGACAACCAAAGAGGATTTTGTTGAGTGACAGATTGGGTGGGGCATGTGTGGCAAATGCCTGAGAGGCCTCTTTCACAGGCTGTGGAAGTCCACAGTCAAACCTAATTATGGGGAAAGGCCAGTCTGGCGGTCTTGCTTGTTCTGTTTCTCATTCTTGCAAATTCCTTGGAAATACTTTACTGTTACTTTGTAAATATGAAAAAAATAATTTACGAAATTCCTTGGTGCTATCTTGAAAAGGAGAGTATGATATCTGGTTCATTGTAATCTGTTCCTGTATTGGTGTGCACCCAAGAAAATTTCTGGAGGTGAGAAGCATAGTGAATTTGAAAGAAAAAGCTAGTTGATTTTGTTGGTTGGTTTTTTTGTTTTGGTTTGGTTTTTTTTTAGGGGTGTGGTGGGGTTGTCAAAGGAATTTTATGCTGTCCTGGCGAGACTTTGCCTAGCTGAGAAAAAGAGGGCAGAGATGCAGATTTCCTTCTGGAGAAGGAACTAGTATCATTACTTATTTTTTGGGTTTTGTTTCTCTTATCTGTAAGTATGGGAAGTACTTATGCTTTTACATCAGCTTATGTAAAAGCAGATGTGGATAAAGGTGTTTGTAAATCACTAGGGAAAATAGGGAATCTGAGCTATGTTGGGTACTTTGTATCTTGCATATAATAACAGATGAATGTTAATTTTGATATAAACTCAGAAAAAAAAAAATAGTGTTGAGAACACCTAAAAGAGCCATGCTGCTATACTGTCTGTACAGTGTCCCTTGAGCTAAGGGTTTTTCATTTCACTTTGAAAAAAAGAAATACTAGTCTTTTGAGTACTCCTGAGAGCTCGTTCTTTCAGAATGGGCAGGTATATATGCACAGTCCAATTTGATGATCCTAGGGGTGTATTATGATCAGTACCTGTTAAGTTTGACTTCCATCAAAGGTGGTACTCCCTGCAGAAATGCTACAGACTGTTTTTTAGGTTGTTTACATTGAGCACAGTATCTGATGCTTAGTATCATCACACTGAGAAACTAAGTGCTTATGGGTTAATTAGGATCATTTTTGTTTCTGCAGCTGTGGCTTTACAGCTCCTTAAAGTTGCATCGAGAAGTTGCTTTTTTGTTTATTAAATCAAGTTATCTGTGCATTCAGAAATACATTATGGCATTATTATGGTTCTGTTAAAAATGTCAAAAATGTTGGGGGGGACATATAGCTGCAAAAAGCTTCAGAAGTTGCTTTCATAACGAGGAATAGGATTCGTGGGAAGAGTGAGGAAAGTGGGAAAGACTGAGGAATGAAGTAAAGGCATGAATATTGTGGAGAGGCTAAATGGAGTGATTATCTTATTCTGATACAAAGGTACATGTTTCTGAATTTGACAAGTGGCATGTTCAAAGGAAGCAGAAACAGGTTTTTCACACGTGTATTTAAGTTGTGGAACTCTTTATGACCTTAATGTTGAAGCCAAGAACTTTATGTGGTTCATGTGGGACTAGACAAATTGGTAGGGAAAAATACACTGGAGTTGATACTTCAGGGAGGAAAAAAACCTAGCCACTTCTGTCTGTCTCTGGAAGCTTCTGAGGTGCAAATTTTTTTTTGACAGGAAGACTATTCTGTGTCAACATATACTTTATATAGTTATGTTCTGACACTCATTTTTGCCACTGTTCTGTTTATTTCCCCCTTCCAGTTAGGAACAGGTGTCTCTGAAAAGAGTAAAACTTATTGCTACTGCTGGAGGCACGATTCTGGGCTAGTTAAATTCTTGATTTGTCTTGATGCAACTGTTCCTTCACACTGAGGTTCTGGTGTTGCCTGTTGAAGTGTATTGAATACAGAAACTGCAGGAATGGTGACACTATTCAGGGCAAGGTGCCACAGTATCTGGGAGATAGCTGTAGTGGAAGGATTAGCTACTTTTTGGCATCCCAAATTGTGTGACCGGAGTGTAACTGAATCACTTATCGCTTATGTCCTAAGCAATGGTATTTTTATTTGTGCATATCTTCTTTCTAGGAATGACTGCCTATGGAGCTGTATCAGTCTTTGGAACTTGTATCATTAAGACTTTATGAAAGTTGACTTATGTGCTCATGAATGTCTGCAATTAGGCTGTAACTTCATGTCTGTTATACTGTGCTTTGAAAAAGAGGAGAAATTCCACTTTGTGCTCCCTGTCTATCTTACTGAAGAAAATTAACCCTTCTAAGTACTGTGTCTATCTGCAATTATTACCAATGTATTAGGGAGGAAAATGAGAGGTGGTGGTGCTGAGCAGTTTTATTTTTAAAGATAGCAGCTGCAGAATTCTAGTGCACATTAACTTTGTATGTTGACACTCTTGTTCCTAAAATTGAGCTTCTCTGTGAAATGGCTTGGTATGTGCATTTCTCTTGACAGCTTTGGCTGGAATGCTTTGGAGCTGTGTGGTGACCTTTAGCTTTGTATTTGTTACTTTTTGTTTTTTGAGACTGACCAATTCTGCTACTCTTAAAAATTCGAGTGGTCTGTAAGTCATAATTTACAGCTTGTCCCAACAGCAAGATGTGTAAATTAGTTACTTCTGAGGTTCATTAGTAGTCTTTTCCATCAACCTGGGACAGTATTTGTCTGCTGCTTTGATTTTTTTCACAGGCTTTTTGGTAATCTTGTTACCTTGTTCTTGATTAACTAGCATTTAAATAAGATAACTTCTTAAAAATATATTTAAAAATATATTTAAAAATATATTTAAAAATATATTTAAAAATATATTTAAATAGTATACCTCTTCCTGTTCTGAAATCCAGTTTCATGTGAAGATGTCATCCCATGATGTGCTTACTTTTTGTTTCCTTCAGTGTCTGGCCAAAAATCTCATTGCCACTACACTTTTCCAGGAGTAATGCTCTTCTCCCATTGTGTCAAGCTTCCAAGCTTGGAATGTTTAGGTATTAGTGGTTTGAGGGAGTTGGTATGGTGCCCTTTGTCAAGTTTTCGAGGTTTTTTTTGCCAGTAAAAATACTTCTGCATGTTTATCCTGCAGCTAGTATTGACATGTACATGTGGCCAGGTAAAACTGCCATGCTTCTCAGTTTTGCTGCTATCTGGGGAGTTCTGATGGATTGCCATGTCCAGGTAGTTGCATCTCCCCTTACTTAGGAGCTGTGGATGTGGCTGTTAGTTGGCTAATCTGGAGAGAAGACCCTCTGGGACAACACTCAGTTTTCTAAAACAGGAATCTCCTACCTCTCTTGTTTTTAGCTTTGTAGTATGAGTAGATGATAATTTGTTCTTTGAAGCCATTAGAATGTGAGCTTGATAGATGACTTCCAAGGCTGGTAATTGTTGTTGCATAGTAGAGATATCAAACCCCTTTTGAGGAGAGCCTTGGAAGTATGATATACTCACATAAGAATGTCTTCTATTAGTTATTAATTTCATGTTTGGTTTGGTAGAACAAGAACTTGTCACTCTTACAACTATAGTTACATATTTTAAGAACTGTCAAGAAAGCTTTTGAACCAATAATGTTGATGGAATTTGTTGAAATACTTTAGACATGTTGGAGTAGATGGGAACTTTACATCTGTGACTGGAGCATGTGGGAGGATTTGGTAAGAGCTTAGACTCTGGACAAAAGAAAGAAGGGTGGATTCAGAAGAGGAACTACTGAAGTAGTTAAGGAGTGGCCCTATTAACTCAAGTGAATCAAGGTTATGTGATAACTAGATGCAGATAGATTAACAGTTGTTAATTGCATATGTAGCTGCTGATAAATTGCTGCAGTTGAACTTAGTATACTGACCTCTTAAGGCATCAGTTGTCCTAAACTGTATGACATCTTATATAAAATGTATAAAATCTCACTTATTCTTTAACTTGCCATAAAATCAGTAACTTCAGAGGGATTTCATGGAAATCCTACAGTGTGAATTAAAATAAGAAATTACAAGGATTTTTAAATTTTTGTGATACGTAATTTTGGAGGAGATGTGATTGGTTTTCCTGGGCGCTGTAACCACTATGTATTTGTGAAGGAGAGGCAAACACTGACGTCTCCTTTGGTTTGCTTCCTAAATTTGAGGTGTTAATTTATCTAAATATGAAGTTGCCCATGTGTGAGATTGATTTTACTCTGGGATTGTGATGCTGGAAAAATCTAACCAGCACCACTGTCTCCACTTAATTGCTGTGCTGCCCTAGCATAAGTAGAATTGCAGCTGACAGTTTGCATCTTTGCAGTCATGAAAGTATTGCATATGCGTTTGCTCCATGGCTTTCATCAGTGCTAAAATATGTTAGTCAGGTATACTGAAATTTACACATAGTTGTGTCTCGTGTGTGTACCCTCCTTCCAATGAATCAAGATTTCCTGTATGCCCAGTGAGACTGACCTTGGAGACTGTAATTATCCTTGTCTGGATAAGTAACAATCAAACTGGGAGGTTGGCAGTCATCTTAAGACTTGGTCTGTTCCTCTAATCCTATTTTAGGCTATTCAGATTAAAAGTTTAGTGTACTGGGCATGTTCTGTTGAGTTAATGAATGAAATACATAAAACTTTGTTAAGTTGGTAGCTCGATAATCCAGTAGGTTATGACTGTGAATTTGCTCCTGTATAATGAAATCATGAAATGCTATAGGGCTTGGTTTGCAGGAGTCTTCAGTATCTGCTTCTAACATCTTTAATTAATCTTATATCACTATCAAGTATTTGGGTGTCTGTGAAAACCAGTCCCTGTGTTTGGGTGGTTTGGGTTTTTTTTCCCCATTTGCTGTATTGGAAGAACCTGCAGTGTTTATTGCTGCTGGGTAGGTAACATGATTAATTTTCCTATGAGCCCAGGCACATGGACAGACTGTTGTTTGCAAAGTTACAGAGAGTCAAGTTTTCTTCATTCAGAAAGCATTTTCATAGTCCTTCTGTTTTATACATCATTTGTTGGTTGTAACTGTAGAAATGAGACCCTTACCATTACTACATGTAGGAGCAAAGAAATGGTAATTGTTCCTGCTTCAAAACTTTCTTTCAAAACTAAGGTAAAGGGGTCAACATCTGTCTGCTGCCGAGAGTGCTATGGAAGTTTGTGCAGTTAATAAAAATCACCTTGTTTTACAAATAATTAATTTTTTTCTTACAAGGGTTTTTTTTTTTTTCAGTTTCTTATCCAGATGGAGTTACACTTGGCTAAGGTTAGGGGATGCTGGTTTTTAAGTTGGTCCCTAGTTTCTTTTCTATCTTCCATTTCTCCTAAATGAGAAATCTTGCCATGATTTGATCTAATATGTCCACCTTTATATTCCTCTTACATTTCCCATTTATAACTAAATGAATGGATCAGTTTAATAATGGTTATGGTTCAGAAATCAAGGTATTGTCAATGAGATGACTGTTGGGGAGGCAACTCGATGTTTTGTGTCTATCTTTACACATAGGAGTGCATGAGCTCTCAGTGTGTTGTCTCTTGTTAAAACAGAAAATGCTGAGTTGTAGAGCTTTGTTGCGTGCATTAGTGCTTAGTCAAAAAGTGGTTTTACTTTTTTAAACTGGACACTAAAATGTAAAGCCTTCAAATTTTTATTTCAATGCAATTGAATTATTAAAGCAAGAGTTTGGCAAATGGCAAGCACAATTTTTTTTGGTGGAAAAAGCTGTGAAATTTGCAGGCATGCAAAATTCTGGTTTAACTTTAATGCTATTACACTGCGTTATCAAATGCAGAGTTAGGGCAAAGGTTAATAGATGTCTGATTGTTATTTGTCATATTATGGACTTTGTTTTTATCTAACTATTATATTGTTGTCGTAAAGCTACAGTGTTGATATACCTTTTTAGTGTTTTCAGACTCTATAGAGTGAATTACTTCTTTTCTTTTTTTGACAGTCAAGAATCCTTTTAGTGAAGAACCACAGAAAATACAAGTAAGTAAAACCACTTAATAGTGCAATTTTGATCTTTCACATGATTGTATAAAAGCAATAAAATCTGTTCAGAATGTTGGAGTTTTAGAATATTTTGCATGAAATAAATGCACTTCTTGTAACTGCTGTTTTTAATTTTTTGTTTTTCATCTTGGGCAATATAACTAGAATTACAAAATTTGGCTGTGGCATGCTGGTTGCTTTATATACTTAGAAAATATTACATAATTTGTGTTGTAAAAAAAAAAAGTGTTGTAAATTTTGAGACTAAATTTGGTAGTCTGTCTCTTACTGTTACCGTTTGGCTTCCGAACATTGAAAGCACAGCTGGTAAGAGATGATTGACATGAAACTCCAGAATCTTATTTAGTGCTATAAGAGAGAAAGGGTTAGCATCCTTCAGAAAAGGGATTAAAAAGTTTGTCTTTTTCACTTTCTGTTACTTGTTCCTATATTCACTTTTTCTTCTGAAATATCAGGCTACCCATTTTTAAGATCTCACCATTGAAGCTATCTGTATTATTCTTAATTCTGCAGCATGCATTCTGGTGATTCTCTCTTCTGACCTGGACTGTAAACATAATGATCTGCTTTTGCTAGGCATATATGAGCAAGTATTGCAAAAGAATTGTGGAGGATTTTGGGGGCTTTTTTTTTTGTTTACTGCTTGAGATTTGTTTTTTCTTGTTTGGTGTGAGTTGTTTGTTTTTTTTTTTCTCATGTCTAGGATTGAACTCTCCAGAAGTGAATAATAGCATATTAAGTAGGTAGCCTTGGCTAGTATTTTGGATAGAAAATGTTTCTTTGGAACAAATGAATCTTTTAAAGAAATTGAATTCTGTTGGGTAAATTCTGGGCATTCTTTCAGAATTACTTTAGTAGTGCAGAGAGAATACCTCTTGTATACTGGACTTGACAGCCCTAGAACCTGTCCTGTATGTTACTTTCTCCTGTTTCTACGGCACTGTTCCATAGTGATTGTATTCCATGCTTGACTGCTAGCTATGAAGATTATACTGTTTAGTTCTGTCCTTTATGTGGCCCAATCATTAATTTGAAAAAGGAAGAAGTTGGTCACAACAATATTTCACATGTCCATTTCAGTGTAGCTATTAATGAAGTCATGGATGTACCTACTGGCGAATAAATGGAACTTGAAGTACAGCTGGTGGGGGGTGTGTGCTGAAGGACTGTTTTTCCTCTTATGCCGTGCCTACTGTTTTCCAGCCAGGAAATGAGTTAGTAAGGTTGGTTTGTTTCCTGAGGCACCAGCTGCATCAATTTAATCTCAGTGATGGTTTTGTAGTACCAGAATAGGGAGAGGGAGTGCTGTTAATTGTTGGTAATGCCGATGGGAAATAATTTGTCAATCGTTTGATCAATGAAAGAAGTATTCTACTTTTTTTGATATCGGTTTTCTTACAAAAAAGAAGTTGGACCATTCACATTTTAAAATTATGTCAACAGTGCTGGTGCATCAGAGAATTGAGTTTAATATGTGTTTTACTTTTTTTCCAACGTGAGTATAATCAGGAGATGCACAAACTGGAAAATTACTTTTCTTGCATATTTTTTTGAATGAAGGCTCTGGTCTTAACCATTTGATAAAACTTCAAGCCCAGCATTTCAGAATGGCTTTTGGTGGATGCAATTGTATGTGTATCTAATTGCATGTTCTTTGTCTATATTTTGAGTATTTCCTTCTAAATAAAATGTTCCTGGATATATCTTAATGAAATTGCTCATATCTTGGTAAGTTTAACTCCCCTGCAAGTAACAATTATATCTTATATTCATGCTTATTTTGGGAATTAGGCCTTTTTATATTAGTGACATATGCAGGAAGTATCAACAAGATTATATAGTCCACAGCTTTCTGTTGTGGTTTGCATTTGTTTTGTGTTTTGTTTGTTTGTTTTTAAATTAAGTTACTGTAGTTTGAAGGTAGACAGTAGAAATCTTCCTTTGCTTGGAATTTTATGCCAGAATGTGACCAGTACTTTAGTGTGGCTTGTATGAAACGTCTCTGCACATTTAAGAGTAAAACTCTTATTTTTACATAGTAGTTATCAAAAAGCCACCCCAAACAAAACAGAAATTTCTTTTGGGTCATTTCACTGTTCTTTCAGTAGTATCAGAATAACCTTTTGATCAGTTGCTTTTAACTGGCAGATCCGTCGGAGTCCACGCTGCAATCTAGTTTAGTTTCAGTCAAGACCTGAAAATTCAATGGAGTGAATACTTAGATTCAAAATACGTTGCCTGCATCATTGCTGATGTGCGAAACATTACAGCTTTCTACCTGTATGTGTAAAACCCATTTTTTTTCTCATGGTATATGAAGATTTTTGGAGTAAATGGGAAAAAGTATCTCTCTACTACTGTTTGTTTTGACATAAACATGTTTTTCTAATTCTAGGAACAAGAAAGAAACCTCATGAAGAGCTTGTATGCGCTTCATGACAAATTGGCACAAGTAGCAGGTAACACTTTAAAAATATTGTGATACAGTGTTTGGCAACAGCTACAAAGAAGTCAATGCTCACATAGTGATTTGCAACAAGTGATAGCCATTTAGAGTTCTGTATTGGGAAACTAGAAATCCTGTTTCTAGTTCACTTAACAACTTACAGAGTGTGACACCTTTTGTTGCAATGTTTGTTAGTTAATGGGATAGGCTGTTGAATATTGTGATCCCGTGGGGTTTTTGATCTAATACCTTAATGCTTTATTAATCTGATTTTGTTAAAAGGCTTAAATTTGCTTTATATGGAGAGGAATATGGGTTGTTTTTTTTTAAAGGTTGTTAATTCACTAAGGTGAAACCCAAAATATTTCTCAACAATGATAAAATGGTTACTAATAGAGTGAATAGTAGTGGTTGAACAAGTTTGCCTTGTTAGACTAAAAGGTCCAACTTAACCATATTAATTACATAGTAACGAAAAGTGCTGTGTATGGTAATGTCAGAGATGGTGTTTAGGATTAGTATTATTGAATATTCAAAGTACAAAATAGGGTGGTTTTATTCAGAGTCGTAATGAACACAGTTTTAAACTGCACAGATAACTTACACATTGCAATCAGGAAATGGTAAAGTTAGGGCTGTGTTTATAACTTTGGCCTCTGGTGAATGCGAGTTACAGTCGAGTCTATTACATGACTATTAAGCCATTTTTATTATTCCTGCTTATTTAATTCATAATGTGTTTCGGAAACCTTACTGGTCTTTGTGCCAACTATTTGTTTTGCAACAGCAGGTTTCACCAAGAAAGCTTTGTCATTGTTATCAGGTGCTACAGACATTTCTCAAACATAAAAAAATGTGGAAACTACTCTGTGTCAGATATGAAACCAACAATTCAATATCTCAAGGCTTTATAGAAAATCTGTGAGAAAGTTGAGCACCTTTGTCATACCTTTTACATTGCAAGAATAATCTTCCAGCAGAAAGTTTTTGTTTCCAGAGCATTTACAATATCTGCAGCACATAAATGTATGTTTGGACAAACCCCACACATTTCTTTTTGTTTACATTACGGAATCACAGAACGGCCCACAGTGGGTCTTCTGGTCCAACCTCCCTGCTCAAGCAGGGTCATCCTAGAGTACATTGCACAGGATTGTGTCCAGATGGTTCTGGAATATCTCCAGTGAGGGAGACTCTACAACCTCTCTGGGCAACCTGTTCCAGTGCGTGGTTACCCCGCACAGTAAAGAAGTTCTTGCTCATATACAGGTGGAACTTCCTGTGCATCTCTTTCTGCGCTGCCTCTTGTCCTGTTGCCTGGAACCACTGAGAAGAGCCTGGGTCCATCCTCTTGACACCCTGCCTTCAGATATTTACAGATATCAAAAAGGTCCCCTCTCAGTTGCCTCTTCTCAAGGCTGAACAGGTCCAGCTCCCTCAGCCTGTCCTCAAAAGAGAGATGCTCTAATCCCATAGTCATCTTTGTTGCCTGACATACAGCATGTTTCAGCTCAGTGTTCAAGCTGATTTTCTTTGCTTGATCATTGTCATGCTGCTTCCCTCTGTTTTTTGAAGAGAGTGTAACAGCTTGCTGATTTTGCTTAGTGTGTCATGTGGCCCTCCAAGGACCATACGGTAAACTTGCCTTAGGTTTGACACCTAATTTCTACATCTGTGAAAGGAAGGTATGAGAGGAAGAAGTCTGCCATCCATTTTTGAATACTATATTGATGTAGACATGGCACAATATCTGGAAGCTGTTTAAAAGGCATAAAACAGAGAAAGCTGCAAAGGAAATACAGGATTTTGGTGTACTTAGTACCCCACTTCAAAAGAGACAGAAGTTAAGGAATATAGTTTTAATAAAAATGGTGCTTTTCAGGTCTCTCTGCATACTTGGAAAAGTTTCTCTCATTTCATACTTGGCTATGAATCATTTGTTCATGTTATAACTATTAATATTAAAAAGGCAGGCTGGAAACCTGAAGTAATCTGTTCTGTTATTCAAGATCTTGACTACCATAAAGATGGTCCCTTCAAAATTTGATTTTTAGCTCTCCGTTTTATTAGATTTCTTATAATTTTACTGAACTAGTTTCTTGCCTTGTCAACTTGAATTGGAGAGTAAGTGAGGGGGCTTTTAGAAGGTAGAACATGAAGAAACAAAAAGCGTATCAGTTCATTAATTTTATTTGACTTAATGTACTGTGTTCCAGCTGTAGATACCTATTCTGTACTGTGATGCTCTAATATGATGTCAAATTATTTAATTATCCTATATAAAAATAGATTACCTTTTAATGCATCACTGTTCTTAGAATTACTCGTCTGCCAAACCTACAGTGCATAATGTCTGCCTCGTAAGATACTAAGGGGAGATTCATCCAGGTCTCAGTTGAAGTTTGTGTTCTTGTCTTGAATAGTTTAGCCATTCTTCAAAATCAGCAACTTTTTATAGACAGTATATATTTCAGTGCCTAACACTTTCTGCTAAACCAAAATACCTGCTTTATTTAAATTAGACTTTCTTCAGGCATATGTTAATTATGGGACGTCTTAGTCTTTCAAGGAGAGATTAAATGGATCACATCCATTTTCACTCAGACTTGCAAAATGAATAAACCTAACCAGTGTATCCACAAGAAGCAGCCTTCCTGTGGGGGATGACCTCCTTCTTTCTTGTAAATAAAGGATTTTTTAGTTAGCAGTTTCTTTTGCTTGGCATTCTCTACAGTGTGATCACCTGTTGGATTTAGATGTTTTCCTTCTAAGCTAATGGACAGCACAGGTCCTTGAGATGCAGGGGTGAATTAGGCTTTCATATGTAATAAGGCTTACTGTTAAATCCATGGCTGTAAGAAAATCCTGGCAAAACACTAAATATTACTTAATATTAATTTCAAGCATCAGCTACTGTATTTGATTGCTGTCACAGGCTCTCTGTTCTGTCACTCCTTAATCTTAAGTTCTTCAGGTAATTGATATGGTAATTGATACCAGTGATTGAACAAATTTAGCAAGTTCTGGTGTTCTGCAGTGTTACTCAGCTTTTGAGTTTGCCTTTGGGAGATTGGGCATTCTTGCTCTTGCAACATGTTCTGCTCCTGTTTTTCTTCAGCTCCCCACTTTAGTATCCTGCTGCAAGTAACCTGCAAATGTGAGACCTTGGGCATTGCTTATATTTTGTATTGATTGACTGTATCACGTCAAGCTGTAAGCTAGGGATCTGTGCTTAAATCCATGTCTTCCTTGAAGAATTAGATTTCCACTGGGTTTTGGTACTAAATGAGAAAATTATTTACAGTGTAAAGCAGTTATAGAAAACAGAATATTTCTGTTTGAATATGCTGCAGTTCATAAGTTAATTGCCTAAATGAAAGTCAGTTTCAAATATTATAATCTGCATGGGAAAGGAGATCTGACTTGGTTTCTGTATTAGAAGCAATTGAGACAACAGACTTAAATATTTCTTTAGAAGTTTTAGTTGCTTTTTGGTAGTATTTCTAGGACAACTCCTCAACTTCTTATGTGGCTTGCCCAAGTACACTAACATAAACTAAAGAGTAGTTTTGTGATCCTTGCTGGGATGTTACTTTTTGCCTCCCTATGAAAGCAAATAGAATGGTTCTTTGATTGAAGCTGAAATTAGTGATCTGTGCCCAAGAAAAGTTTAAGCAGAAAGATCCATGCTTTCTGTAAACTTGCAGTAGACATTTTAACAGAGAGGCAGTTTTTACAAAGAGCTCAGATGTATCTTGCAGCAAACTTTTGTGAAGTTTTTTTTTGTCTGAGCTTCAGTTTTATTCCTGGATATAGGGCCTCAAATGGAACAGCTGGGAAACATTTTTGGCTCAGACTGTGGAAAGTGGGTTTCCAGGCTAAGTGGTTAATGATTGTACCTAAGTTATTCAAAGTAAGCCTTCATTTGCAGAACTATTAGCGAAAGCAGTGACTGAAATGGCATATAGGAATATCCTGCTGTTGCAGTAAAACAGAAGGTTGTCTGACTTGTGAAATGCCTAACTTTCTGTAAACTTTCAAATTCATTAGTTTTTTAGAAGAAAGCTGCTAAATGGTTCTTAGCAATAAATGTGTTGGAATGAGAAACTGTATCTCCAATAGCTTTTTGTATAGGACTGAAACTTCATAACTCTGATTAGCTTACTTGTTTTGAGAGTGGGAGGCAAGATGAAAGGGATTTTTATTTCTCTCCTGCGCCCCCCCCCCCCCCCCCCGTATTGTGTGAGGGAAATTTGAACTGATGGGCCTTAGACATTGTCAGAGCCCAGGCAGCAAAGGCATTTTTAACTGTTAAACTCGTTCAGAGGGAATATAATCTGAAAAAAATTTCGGAAGCAGGACTGAGAGAAAACTGTCTTCTGATTTCTCAAGATGAGACCAGAAGCTGTGAAGTCCGTGTGCTGGTTGTGTGCTGCATAAACATAATTCTTGGAAGAAGGCAAATAAGTTCTAGATTTAGAACAGTGTGTTTACACCAGAGACTGTATGAGTATGATATAGAATTATTTCAAGTCTGCTAATCTTGAAACATGAAATCACTAATGATTACACATCTAAATTTATAGGCTGTAGAGTTTATACTGTACAAAAAGAATGTCTGCCTAAATTATGTACAAGAACAGCCCATAACTCCAATTCAGGTGCTGAGTTCTAAAAGTAGAGTGATTTTTGGCAAAACTGGTACCAGTTTTCAACAGTAGTTTTGATCTCTTTAGATTTGCTCTAACAGTAGACTCAGGCACTTTGAACATCTAAGATATTGCATGTTAATTATCAAGTGAAACATCTTTCAAAGTGTTCTGCTCAGCGCTTGATTCAAAATACATGCGTGCACACAGGCTTAGTTCCAGCAGCACTTCTAGGCCGGGTAGCATCTGAGCATTCTTTAAAATGCTGTTCCTATTTCTCTATATCCCAACGGTAAGAGAAGAGCATGCCTGTTATAATGTGCTTGCAAGACCATGTTCCCTTAAATCTGTTGAAGTGTTCTTTAACAAGACTTTAGCAGTCTGAGAAGGACTTTGACTTCATAGAAACATTTAGTTCTCTGGCACTCCCTACTGTGAATGAAACATGAAGGTGCTTCTCCATAACTTGCTACTGTTTCCTAATTTTTGCTTACATTGCATTGCATGTTCTCATTTGTGTAGGGAATTAGTACTTGAAGCTGCTCTTTTTAAAGAGTATTCCAATATAAGCAAAGGTTTACATTTTATATGAGCAAAGGTTTACATTTTATATGAGCACAAGTATCTTAAATTTTCATAGCCTTGCTATTGCTTTGGGAAGAATACAACTTGATATAGCTTCAAGAAGGTAAGGCAGGCATAACCCTGAGCCTGTGAAAAACTGGATTTGTTGTTTCCTGTCATTTTTTTGGCACAGTAAAAGCATAGTTACAGATGTCAAGATTTAGGTTTCTTTTTTTTTTTATGAAAGATCGGAAAACAGTGATTTGCCGCTTGCTGATAGTTCTTCAGAAATGATGGCCTAGTGATAGATGAAAACCTGGTGTTAGACCTTTTCCTTCTCTGTATGACTTTGTGTCACTTTTTATGAATCATGTACTTTTAGTTTAGCAAAGAAAATCAGATATATGATGGCATGTTGCTATGCAGACTGACTATGCATATACCTTATTTCCTGGCTACTTCTGCATACATTCAAAATCAATTAGGAGATGGTAAAAGCACCAGTTTCAGGCCATAGTGGGATTCTGTGTGTGTTCAGGCAGATGATGAGTTACTGTGATAACTATACCAATCTAAAATGTAGTAACTTCATAGTGCCTGAAATACTACTATGGATGTGTTGTGACTGGAACCTGGTCTCTGTAACAGATGATACACGTTTCAGAGTAAATGGGAATTATTTACAAGTTGAGTCAGGATACAGCAACTGTTTTGTGGTAATGTCCTTTTTGTAGTTCTTCATATTACCTTTTTTTCTACTTTTGGTGTAAATACTGAAATACACTTTTTGAGCAGTACATGAAGTTGTATTGATGTGATTTGTACATATTATTAGCTCTGACAATCATCAGGGTTTTTAGACTTTCTTTGAAGGAGAAATTTATGCAGAGAAATTTATATATTGTTAATGAAACTTATGAGAATTACTGTGCTACTGCTGCTTGTGTGAATTATGTTAACCGGAAACTTGCGTTTAGGTGATTTTATTTTATATAATGCAGTAATTACACATCAAAATAAACAAAAGCTTTTATTTTACCAGGGGAACATGAATGTGGCAGCTCTGTTCAAAGAAACCTTACCGTCCAGGAGGCAGCTGCATATTTAAAAGTAAGCAAATGAGGTACTTTTAATTGGTTGTATATAAGATTTGTATAAGTTACAATTTGTGAGGCCCTGGTTTCATATCTAGTGTGTTGACTAAAATTTTACTTAGTATTATTTGGAAATGTTTGGAATTGATGGCTTTAACATGTGCTACATATAATTTTTATTTGGGAATGTAGTGAATATTTGAGGAGAGGGAAGGTGAAAGAAACTGACTTAATTTCAATGAAAGTGTAGCTAGTAGTGCTTCAATGGCATGCAGGGCTTTTTTCCCTTTCATTAAAACACCGGGACATGATTTGGATTGATGGAGATAGTTGACCAACATAAAAATAATAAACTTATAAAATTCAAATATCTAGAAGCTTCTCCAGAAATGAGTATACTGGTTTTTGAGACTTAGTATAAAGAATACTGTCTTCCTTTCTTTGTGAAGAGGGGTCGACATGTGGATCTGTGCAGAGAGCCTGACAGGCAGCAGATGTGTGGAGAGGCCATTTATTGATGGCCACTAATTCATTTAAATAGAAATGGTCAAAAAAAGGCCTTTTTGTTAATTTGATCAGTGTGTAGTAGTATGAAATCCCACTCCCTGCTGTCATTCTCCTGCCTTACTCCCCAAATAAAAGATAACTCTTGCCTTGTCTTGACAACTCTAGGGTTTATTTTAGCCCATATTGGTGTACCCTACAGTGGAAAACTACTTGAAGCGTTTAAGAGGCTGAGAGTAGATTTCTTTGATTGGATGAGGAGGAGTTAAGCTGATATATGTAATATACAAATGTATAGGAATTCTACATTTTGGCAATCCTTTACTTAGTAGACAAAAAGGGGCAATGTTTGAGAGCATCCCAAAGAAGTTGCTAACACTAGTTTATAGTTTGGCAATTGTAATCTACATCTGTTAAAACCAGTTGTATTGTGGAAAAAATTAAGTTGATGCCACAGAACTGATTGTCTGTTACGCTGAAAGAATTACAGTTGTTATAACTGTTTTAGCTCTGCTAGGAAGCTCAAATTTAATATGAAAATTTGTCACTTTGCAGGAAGTCTCATTTAACCCTGCAGTTCCTCATTTTGGGAGTATAACTCCTTTACAGAATTTCTGTGTTCAGTTACTTTTTCATACTTTAATCTCAAACTGAAATAGTTACTGGTTTTTTATGTGCTTATGCTTTAATTCTAGGCAAGTTACATTATGTGAGGTTCAAAGGAAAGATGGAAATAAATCTTTTTTTGGGAGTGCAATTTCAAATATAATAGTAACTTCCATTTTGCTTTTCTTTTTCTGCAAAAGAAGACACAAGGTGAGCTATGGAGACAGCCTAGCTCAGACAGCAGTGGATGCTCTCCTATCAGAGTTGATACCAAATAATTAAAAGTAAAAAAAAGTCAGTGTCTAAATAGTGATGTCAGTTCCTGATCTACAAACACTGAACTGTTTGCAAAATATGAGCAGAACCTGATTTTACTCAAGCTTCTTAAAAAAGATCAGAGTATGGAACTGCTTTTACAAGACCCATTTCCAGCAGCGTTTGGATCTGTTTGGAGTTTTTACTCTTGGAGTAGATTTTTTTTTTTTTCAGTGAGCGCCGCCTAGTGGCTGAATAATTGTTTTCTTCTTGTAGGTTAGAATTGTTAATTAAACAGTGAATGTGGCTTGACTTTTCAAACAGTCCTTAGTTTGAGGGATACTGGTGAGTCTGATAACTGCTCATAGCATATATAAATTTACTTTGTGCAGTGAACTTACTCAAAATCTGAAGAATCAGGAACAAAACATCATTGTTTTGGCTACTAATCTGTGCAGAATCTGAGTTTTTATTGTGGCATGATAACTTCCCGGTTATTTATGAAATTACTCATTAATATTGTATTTTGACAGAATTTAGATCCAGAATATGAAAGTGTACTTAACAAAGCATTACAATGGATCTTGAATAGTGGGGAAGATGTTGGCATAAAGTAAGTGGTATTTATTTCTTAGCTTAATTTGTTCGAAGAGAATGTATCGTTTTTCATAAGTACTGTATATTTTTTAATAGGTGTCTCAGCAATGACCCTAATGAGATGAATGTCACCAATGTGACAGATGTGAAGTATCTGGAATCCACTAGTCCAAAGATGTCTTTCAGGTGTCGTTTTCGCCGTGCGTTTGTTAATGTAACTCACAGATTATTGATATTGTTCCTGGGTAAGTTAATAAAACAGTCAAGATTTTTTTGTTGTAACTTGTATTTATCTAAATGCACAAGGAAAAGGAAACAGCACGTTTAGAGAAAGTTTTTATTCAACCATAGAACTTGGAGTTTCCATCAGTGTCTTGATTAAAATTCAATTTACTTTGCACTTCTGTTGCGCCACCCTGTCTTCACACTGATTGCTATCATCTGCTTCTGTAATCAGTTGAATATACTCATTCTTTGGAAACTCTGTCTTTTTCCCTGTTCCCAAAGCAATATCTTGTGGCTTTCAAAAGTTCCATGTGGAACTGATTGGAAAAAGCAGTAAAAAGACATAATAGATGTAATTTTGAGGATATTTCGCTGTTGTTGAACTTCAGAAATGTAACTACAGAAAAGATGATCTTCCTAGTTTTAGGAAAGGTTGGATATCTGACATGGTTGTCACCAAAACTTCTTGCCTCTAAGAGTATGTTGTAAAAAATGTATGTAATCCTTCAGTAAGACTAATTAATTTAGTCTTTGATAGTTCTTTGATTGAGTTTCAAATTCATCCAAGTTTATTTTATTCTGAGCCATACTGAAAACTATGCAGCATAAAAACAGGGTACAAATGAGTGCAGACACTTCACTCCTTTCCATGTGTCTGGATAATAATATTGAAGATGCACAGTTCATCTCACCTATTGAATATTTAAAAAATCATTTATCCCAGTATCTTAACAGTGTCTTGCATATGAGGAGAAGACTTGAGACCTCCTTCAGTAGCCTTTTGATGAACCAAAAGAATCAAAGGCAGACTGTCCCAGATTGCTGTCTTTCTGATAAGTCAATACAAGGACTGAATTGGGATGTGGAGATAAAACTCCGTATCCGAGTCAACCGCTGGTCTTAATCATGCTGAGCAAATTGCTTCATGTCTCACCTGTAGTTAACATGAATATGGAGCACCTTTTGAAAAGTGAACTACTACATAAATGCTAGATGTGTTATCATTAACTGACAGTCATTTTGGCCTAAAATGATGTCCATCAGTCTCTTTGATATATCAGTTAAAACTGCCTTGTGGTTACTGATATATGAAACAAACTATGTAATTATAAATTGTGTATGTGTGGGTTTGGGTTTGATTTTTTTTATATTGTTAATTGATCACAGGTGTAGTGGTGCCCTCAGCAAGATAGAAGAAGGAATAAGAACTTTGTTTTCAACTTATGCTGCTGGCCTTCCTAAACAGATTGTCCTTTTTGGAATAATATTCAAAGTAATAGAAAAAGAGCATGAAGTACTTCATTACAATAAATACAAATCTGTAGCTGAACTGAAGCAGTCCAAGTTAATTTGTTTTGACCAGTATATCTAAAGCATATGACTTTTCTATCAATCAAAGAATATTGTGCATTTTAAAATCTAAACATGTTCTTAATTGTCAGTTTATGTGACTGTTAATATGACTTTGAATTTTCCCAGTGTAATTGTTTTACTGTTTTTCTTCACAAATGGGTAAAATTTAAAATCACAGTCCTGGGAGATACCAAGCTGTTGTTAAAACAATGAATGTTTTTCTAAAAGTAACTTCTTTTCAAAGAGGAAGGAAGAGTTTGTGTTTCTGTGTAAAATACTGACAGCAAGTACAATGTATTTTACTAGTTTGGGAATGTACAGTACTTGTTAGATAGTTCAACCAACTTTTGAATTTTGCCCTGTAATCTTTGTTAAATAACTGATGTTCTAATATTGTTTAAAGAGTATTGTGCATCTTAATGCAGGTATAGTGATGGTTTGGGGAGTCTTACACTACATGAAGTACCGTTGGGCAAAAGAGGAAGAAGAAACGAAGCAGATGTATGATATGGTGGTAAAAATCATAGGTATGGCTTCTTGAGTCACATCTGATGTATGTATAAGCTTTCAAAGAACTGGCACTCATTCAATTATATTTTCTTCCTGTTTGATAGCCAGTGCTGTTAGAGTTCTTGGCAAATGTGTGATTCACATGTTTTTGTTTGCCTTTTTTTTTTTTTAAAAGACACCAACTATCCTTTAAACCTAATCAAAGCTTTTGGTATAAAGATTGTAATTTGTGAATTGCATCAATATGGCTATAAAATTCCTGTTGACTTAGTAGTATTTTATCCTATATTGAAAACAAATACAAATGTGATGTTTGTTTACTAGAAGTATGGTGACATGTTGCTTTCTGTATCTGTTTTTTCAGCCATCTTCAGCTAAAATATCTGCTCCAAAAATGTGTTAGCCCTCAATTCTGTCCTTAATGGTTTTTCATAGAAAAAGCAGCTTTTTAATGAGTTACTTTGAGCAGAAATTATGTTGCTAAAATAGAATGCATGATTGAGTTCTGAAATCCTGCCTTTCTACTTGAAGCCACAGTGTTTGCAATAGTTTGTGTTTGTAGTTTTTAAGCTCTGTTTTGGGCTGCATTTTTACTTAAATTGTTCTATTACTTTCATCTATGGTAGGCACCATAAATACAGAGATGGTAGATGAATCAGAACTGTTTTCCTGTTTTTACCATTTTCCTACATTTTTTGTTTGCAAATCAATTTTTGTTGAGGTGGAGGGAAAGCACTTTATTTTTAAAGATGGCTGTCTTTGCTAACACTTAAAAGTACCAATCAAGAGTAAGAGCTCTCTTCCTTTATTTCACAGTTATTAGGATACTTGAATGCACTGTGCTTGGTTACTTTTCTTAATTTGCCTTCAGCATGGCTGGGAAAGAAAAGGTTTCAAAATACCAGAAAACCTTAACTACTAAATTGGGAGGGATCTTGAGTAGGTGTTCATTGCCAGAATTGATACTTTTTTACTGTTTACATGAACTACATAGTTACCAGTTTGGGTTTTTTTTTTATGACATCTTCAGATGTTCTAAGAAGCCACAGTGAGGCATGTTCAGAAAATAAAGAGTTGCAGCCTTACATGCCAGTTTTACATGTGCGTGATTCTCTAATACCTCCTCAGGACAGGTATGTTCTCACTAGAAGTAATGTATTTCCTTATGTGTAAAGAGGGAAAATCAGTAAAAATAAATGGGTCAATTAACGAAGTTAATTTCAGTAGGTTGCACACGGTAATAGTTGGATATTCTTATTGACACAGGTGGGGGGAAAAGCATTGGATTTCTCTTACATGTCAACTATGCAGATTGTTATTGCTAACTTTGTAATTCTTGCTTCAATTTTTAAGGAGGAAAATGAATAAGGTCTGGAATCGAGCAGTTGACTTTCTTGCAGCAAATGAATCTAGAGTTCGCACAGAGACACGAAGAATAGGTGGTGCCGAGTTCTTGGTTTGGAAGTGGATGCAACCTTCTGCAGCATGTGACAAAATTTTAGTAATACCATCAAAAGTGTGGCAAGGCCAAGGTATTGAAGTTATATTTTGCAACTATAGTTGTTTTAATTTCTGCATCTAACTTCTAAATAGTACTTTGTTGCTTGAACGTGAAAGACTTGTTTTCTCTTACACGTTTAAGGATTGTTATGAACTGTTAGTGTTATTTCTCTGTTATCTTGTTCTATAGATTTACTTTTTCTGTGCATTGTGTCTGCCTTGTTTTCAAGAAAAATGAGCTGTTCTGTTATAGCTACTGCAGAAAGACACAGAGGGCAAGTAGCCAAAGTGAGTTGCTTGTTCCTTTTCATGAATTAAAAAAAAATACTCTTTAGTTGGTCAAATTCTGACATGCCTTATACTTACTGGAAGTAATGTAATTTGTTGTATCTGACAGCAGATAAATTGCATCTTGCAGGCTTGAGTTTCTTACTGTTATCAGTCAGGTACCTAAAGATGGAGTTAGGAGGAAGAGATGTTAATTTTGAAAGGGAAACTGCTGGGACAAAAGACTCCTCAATTAGGAGAATGTGCATTTTGAACATCTCGTAGTGCCTCCACTCTGTCATAAATGCTTTTCTACACTGTGCATTTGTTTTTCAAGCTTCATGGTGTAAAGCAATTGCTTTAATAGAGAAGGCTGTTGTCATAAATGGGTTTTGCAGTGTTCTGTGACTTTTTAGCTTTATTGTGAAACTAAGTGGCAAGAATCTAGTGAGTTTGCAGTTGTCTGTCTACTGTGGTCATATTTTCCTAGTTCTTTTTCTTTCTGCCTTTCTTCATGTTAAGCTTCAGGTTTTGGGGTGGTTGACTTTTATTTTGGTCAATGAAAAATTGAAACTGTAAGTCTTGAATTCTAGTTTGCAGTAAACAAGGAATGTTCATTTCTATCTGTGCCTGAGTGTGAAAGCAAATGCTTAAAGTCTTTATTGCAAATTGTATAAATGTTGTGACTTTTAAGAGTCTCTCACCTTATGTTCCTCTATAATGCCATATTTTCTCTCCAGTTGGACTAAAATAAAAACTGTGCAGAATCCTAGTTTATAAACTCATCAGCTTCTTTTGATGGTCATGGAGAGTGGTTGCTTCTCCACTTTTTTGTTCAGATTTTTTAATTGGATATTATCAAGGTAGTAGTGTGTGTTACTTCTATGGCTTTGGACTAGATGATGAAAAAAACCTAGTCCCACTTAAGTTTTTTCTAGGTGAAAAAACTAGAGTTTTTGCCCTGCCTAGTCCCACTTAAGCAAAAATTCTCACTGGTAAGCAACTGCATCTCTTTGTCTGGAGTATGCTAATTTTTATCTTAGTTTAACTAATGCAAGTACCAATAGACTTCCTACTTCTACTTTTTACTGGTATACATTTTTATTTTTAAGAAACATTGTTTCCCCTAAAAGAGGATACAGTTTAAAGCAGCTCTTTCCAATGTGATTTACTTTCCAAAGGCAGACAGAAATAGCTTCTTTATGGCTTGAAACATTTATGCTGTAGCAAACTTGATCACCCAAGTACAAGTACTGCTAACATTCTGGTTTTGTCTCAGGCATGTTTTAGTAATTTCTATGTAGGCTTTCAGCCCTTGGCTCTTACATTTTGCATTTCCCTAAGTTTAAAGGAAAAATGACCAATTCTCTCTGTCAATATGAAAAGCCAAATATTTTGAGGCATTTGCAGATATTTGACATGTTAACTGATGAGGGTCTTAGTAGTCTTGGGACCCATTTCTTGCTTGACTATGCAAAATGTTACGTTGGGATGTCATTATATACTTCCCAAAGTTATACTACTGGTTTTAGCACTACGTTCCTCATTTTAAATAATTAATTCAAAATGAGGGCATAAAAATACCTTGTGAATCCTACTGCAACCTAGAGGTTCTGTAGTCATTGTCTTGCAGTAATGTGGCATTCTGCTATGATAACTGTACTGTTTGATTTCAGTTTCTCAGTTTTCGTTAGTAAGATGTGTTTATTAACTTTAGTACTAGAGTTGCAGAACCTTTTCTGTCTAGGACATTGTACATTAGGAATGTGCAGGTTCTTTAGGTACTACAAGAAAGAAATGGTGGGTTTTGTCAACAGCTGTCTGTTCCATCTCTCATTTAAGTTGAGCATAGCTTCTGCAAGATATATATGTATATATATATGTAGTTTATTGTTCAATACAGGCTGTGAAACATGACACTCCAGTTCTAATTTACTACTCATTTGCTCTCAGTTTTTCTTGTCCTGTTTGACAGCAATATAATCATGCCATGACAATTCTGTCCTGTATTAGAAATCAGACTGGATTTTCCTTCACCTGGTAAACTTCTCAGTGTGTGATAGTTCAGGCAGTGCTTTCCTATGTGCAGTATACATTGGAGACTCTCAATAGAACAGCAGTTTCCAAAACTTCCCAGAAAGACAGCTACTGTAGTAGCTACTGTTAATACCATCCAAATTTGAGCATCTGATACCTACTTTAGCATAGTGCCAATGTGGACAGAATAACTTAATCTCTCATCTGTGTCTTTTATCTGTGTGTTACTGATTATTATTATGCGCTTAAGACTCTTTGCTTTCTATTGAATAGGACATATCAAAATCCATTCTGTTTCAGTCAAGTTTAATAGCAATTTTCCTAGTTTTCTTGTTATATTTGCAGATTAGCAAAGATGTTTGAAGAACTGAAATTGCATACTTGGGCTCTATCAGAAGGGCATGGAAGTAGAGTGGCTAGAATGACAGGGATCAGTTGGGCTCTTGATAGTCAGCAAGCAAAGGCAATTTTCACATGCAAAAGCTCTCTTTATTTTGTGCTCCTTGTTTTCAAATGACTGTTTGAAATAGTTCCATTGCATAAGTCTCATACTTTTTGCACAGCTGCTTCTTTCCTGATGTTAGGAATTCTACATGATGTGTCACTTTCTTCCTTTTTTTGGAATTATACATCAACTGCAGCTAAGTTCATACTCCAGTTTTGATGTGTGAATATAGAAGTTCATAAATCTAAATACTGTTCAGGACTGCTAGACCCTGAACAGACTCTGTACATAGAAAATCATAATGAATTCTTGGGTTTGAATCCTGTGAATAAATTTCAAGGTCACAGGTTTTTTACCTTCTGAGATCTGATAGTGCTCTGTAGCTGAGCACAACACCTGAGGATGTGCAACTGAAGAAGAAAGCCTCTTGATCTGTCTGCGTGTACTAGGATGTCAGTAGATGATAGCATGCCTTTTAACTATGGGACCTGGAGCATGCCTGAAATCTAAGCTCTACTGTCCGTTAGCAGCATGTTTAAGCATCACTGTGACATTTTGTTCAGTCCTTCAGGATGCAACCCGTGTTTTGACAGTCTGGGTGGTTTTTTTAATAGATCAAAATAAATTCTGGTGCTGTTCCTTTGAAATATTATCTACTGGATACAGCAGATGTATTTGTAAAAAAAAAAAAAAAGCCCATGTTAGGATGGACAAATACAATGTTTTGAAAACAGTGTACAAGAGGATAGTCAATCGAGAAACAACCTTCATCATGTCAAGTGTAATTTAGTTAAATCAATGGAGAAAACCCCACATTCCTACTGTGTTCAGTTTGCTTTTGAAAGAACAGATACAATTGTCCTGTCAGGCCCTTGATAATGGGAGCTCTAAAGAAAAATAGGTAGGCAGAGCTCCAGTGTAGCTAAGCTAAGAGCAACAGCTAAAGTTCTTTGACAGCTCTGGAGATGAGATAGACTTCTCTGAAGTACCACATCTAGGGTGATATTTCATCCTGCAGCATGGAAGATAACCTGTTACCTCTTGTGAACGACACCCTTCCTCACTAGCTTGTGAGAACGTAATCCTTTCTCCAAACAAAAACAATCAAACAAACAAAAAACCACATCCCACAAACCCCCCAACTCTACTCTTCAACTGTTGCAAGAAAACTCTTGGTTTCATGATGCTGGTAAAATGCTGCATCTGTCCCATGCTTGTCTTCTATTGCTGAACTTAACTGTATTAAGTCAACCGTACTCTTCTCCTTGGTAAGATTTTGATTTGGTATCTTTCATGTTTACTAAAGAACCTCGTGTTGTGTGAAAGTGCATCATTTCAACATTTTCAGACAATTTTATCTTTTTGTTCTTGCCTTTGATTAGAATCTGTGGCTTAACATTGAAAAATCTGTTCTTCAGAAACATGGTTACCTATATTTGATATGAGTCTTCAGCCTTATCAGATGCATCAAATCCACATCTAAAGATCCTTTGGGCTGTCTTATAACCCCTGGTGATGATACTCAGGAATTCCTTTAGCAATAATATATTAGTCATTTAAGAGACATTGAAAACTTAAATGTTCCTTTTGAAGTCAGGGCAAGAGCCACTTCTTCCATCATAGACATGTTCCAGTCACAGTGATAGAGGCTGATGAAAGCACATGGTTTTAGCTGCTACTGTTCTTTGAATCTGATATGATACAGTCATACTCAGTTTAATGTAGTAAAACAAAGTACACTATGAATGAAATAACAAATAGCTTCCTTTTCTTGAAGGTGCTCAGTACCCAAGGGGAATTTATGAAAGTCCTAAATTTTTTGTCAGTGACTTATTGCATGAAGTTGTGGTTTTGCTTTCCTGTTTCATCTTTACCTTTTCACCCTCATCTTGTAAGTCTTACTCTTGAGACCTATTTAGAAAAAGGTGTGAAGTGCTTAGTTAATCAGCATGTAGCTTAGACTGTTGTCTTGCATTATGTCTACTTATGCCCTGATTGTGAGGAGAATTATTTTGTATGCTCCACACCAGTGTAAATTTTCAAATAATCAGTACTGTAATCCGAACGGCTTTGTCACAGAAGTTTCTCTTTTGGGGGAGAGGAGAATTAATTGTTACAGATGTGTAATGAAGATCAAGAGACATCTGTTATGCTGTTTTGAGTTCTGCTGTGTAGGTGCAGCATTAACTTGCCTGTGTCTTCTCTAACCTCCCCTTTTGGTCCCATTTCTGGTATACATTTTAATGCTTACTACTGTTCTAGCATTAATTTTATACCTCAGTGATTTCCATGGTCATTTTTAATCCTTACACATAAAAGCTTCATCTGAGTTGCAAAACTTACTTTTAATGTACCATGAGTCTGAAATGTTTTTTGAGGAAAAACAGAGCTCATCTTTATTTTCATATGCTGCACTGCCCTGGGCACACTTGCCCTACCAGTAGGATGTTACTTAATGTTGGAAGCAGTTTAGTTTTCTGCTGGTGGTGTGCTCTGGCTGAAGTCATCACCTGGAGCACATGAGATCTTCCAGTCAAAAGGACATAAAACTTATTAGAAACTGGAACAGGCAAAGTTTGGTTTATACAGGTATTGACACTAAAGGGTGAATTACCCATTTAGTTACTTCTGCATAGCTCAGTGGTGTAGCTGCTGCCATAAATCTCATTATGAATTTTTTGGAGTTCATATAAACAGCTTGCAGAAATGTCGATCCTCTGGGCCTGGGGTCTCTGAAAATAACTACTATTCTTTATCCTTGGATTGAAACCATGTGCTGAATAAACCTAGCTATAAACAATCAGCACATAATTTCCTCAACCCCGCACCTTTTCAGGTCCAGGTCCATGACTAGGCCACCCCAGATCACCTTCTCCACTATGGTGTGGTGCCCCAGTGTACAATATGCTGGTGACATTTCACCCCCCCCCTTGATCTGCTGGAGCCAAACTACATGAGTAAGGTAAGTCCATTTATTTTTCAATGTTGCTTAGTTCTGTAAAGTTTTTATTGTATACCCTATGTATAATTTTTAATTAGGGGCAAAAAACTTTACAAAACCATGTGCTATTGAAAAAGGACTTGTCCTTAAACTATAGGCAGCTCAGAGATAGATGTAGTGTCACCAGCATATTTAGAAATCTATTCCCAATTTAAAAACAGGTAGTTGTTACAGGTGTTGGTGACTTGCACTCTGTGTGTGTGTGAGAGTATATACTAGTAAGAACATTTTTAGTTATTTGGGGAACTTAGAGTATGTTCGATATTAGAATTGGAGGCCATTTTTTCTAATTTCTGGTTGGTAATTGTACTTTGTTTTTTTGCCTCAGAAATTTACATAAGAAGCAAGTTTGTCTATGTCATATCTGCAGGCAGTGAATTTTCTCTTGGCTGGTGCTTGTCTTTCACAAGCAATGTCTTCCACATGACTGAATTTCTTCTATGACTGAATTGCTTCTATGTGACATGGTTTTTGTTCTGGTAACATACAGAAGAGCAGCAGTGTTCATGTATTTTAGATATACTTGAAAGGTCAGCAGTAAGAAGCACAGATATCTGCCCAAAACTGAGACTTCTAACCCTGGGAATGTAACATCTTGAATCTGTCAAATTTTTCTAAAGTAGGGAGAAGAAGAAGCATTAGCATCAGTTTGGAACATGATTTTGCCTTGTTGAGATTTTTGATCTTATATTTAAGCTCTTGAATCTACTTATCTCAAGTCTTCAAAGTAAAACTTTCTTCAAGCCTTGAAAGTTGTTTTACCAGGTCATCCCATTTCATTTCTGTTGCTGCTTTGTTGGCCCTTCTCAGGGCACAGAGCTGCCTTATCTGAATCTGAAGGGGGCTCCTTGACTCCTTTTCTCGTGGTCCAGTCTTCTGTTGCAAACTCTGCATTAAAACTCCAGAATGTAGTTCATGACACTGTTTAGCTTTGAAAGAGTTACTCTGTTATTTTTTATTTCCATCTTTCTTCTTATTTTATGCTCTGGTGTGTTTCATTTCAGATTTTTGCAAGCTTCTGATCATTTGTGTAGAGCATTTAGGGTTACAAAAGCTCCATCCTTGTCTAGTATTCTTGACATGTCACTGCAATACAAGTGCAATGCAACATCCATCTAAACGGCTCCCTATTTCTTAGTCAGATGGGCAGCAAAATGCCCCAAAAGTGGAAGAAATGAGATTTCATTAGGCAGTTAGAACTGAATAGTTAACCTGCAGCTCCAAAAATTTGCTCCAGACGTGTTAAGTATATCTGTCTTTTCATGGAGATGTAATGCAAATCCCTTCTCTTAAGTATATGGTATTTTTAAAAATACCCTGAATCCCTTCCATGTACTGTGGCCTGGACATAAGAGAGTGACTTAAACACAGAAGTTGTAAGTCTAAAAAAATTCAATTAAGTATGGTACACTTTCTTCATTGTGGTAGAATACTGTGGGAAACTTAACGTGCTTAAAACTTTTTCATAAGTGAAGGAAACTTTCTTTTGAGTAAAACCAGAAAGGTATTAATGTATAAAGTTGACACTTGTTAACTCAGTGGTATTATGCCTGTCAATAATTAGTATTAACTTTATTTTTCTCTGTAGCATTTCATCTAGATAGAAGAAACTCACCACCGAACAGCTTGACACCATGTCTAAAGATTCGCAATATGTTTGATCCAGTTATGTAAGTAAACGTTATCTATCTGTATTTCTGTATTCTTTTGGAAGAGGCCATTTCTTTCCTCTGAGAGGGGTTTGGAAGAAGTGAGGAAACATGAACACCTTAAAAGAAATGAACAGGTTGTAGAACAAAAAAGATCTTTCTCTTAACACCTATGAGAATAGATTAAAAAATCCTTATTTTCTGTCTTCTGTCCTTCATTGTCTTGCTCTGTGTTTTTTGTTCACTTCTTGAAGAGCGCTGCATTTAGTCAAACTACTTGGAGCAATGACTGGTCTTCCTCTATTAATTAATTTTGTAAATGTTCAATTATATCAGCTGACAAAGGAAACTAATGTGGCCTAACAACAGACTGTAAGTTTTTCAAGTATTGTAAAGTATTCTGGAGTATTTAGTCTGTTACAGAGCTTGCAAAATTTGCATTTAAAAGGCTGAATTTACTACTTTATGGCACTGTAACTGCCTAATTTTGAAGCAAATGGATTTTTGTAGTGGGAACAAGTTAGTGCTGAGTACTGGCTTCTAATGCTCATGTGTAATTCTGAAGTATGTACTGTAACAAGCCTTGTTTCATGTGCCAAGAATTAAGGAATTTTTTGGTAGTCTTTTAGAGTCTCATCCACTGCGCTATTCTGTTACATCCCCTTTGGCTGTGGACTAGATCATGCAAGGAGTTGGGGACTAACACATAGGTTATGCCCCCTCATCCTGTCAAATCTTTGAAGTCTGGTTTGTCCATTGTAAAGAGATACAGGACTCCAGTAACTTCTCTGGAGTAATTTATTCCCTGATGCGATTATACAATGGAAAAATGAAGATGCTATACTGTCTTACAGGGTATGCGTGACATGCTACTTGGGACTGAAGAATGTGAGAAATTGAGTGGAAAATAAAAGCTATTGATTAAAACAGGGAATAACAGGAAGTAGGAGAGGACATCACAGTACGGACACAAGTGATTGCAAAGTTTGGATATATTTCTTCAGCCTTGTTTCTAGCCACACTTAATTAATTTAGTTCCTTGCCTTATTAATTTAAAAGCGCTTAGCTAATTTAGCTTAGGACAGTGTTATTCCTAGCACAGACAAGTACTCTAAAACATTTTTCTCAGTGGCTTTAAGACTTAATGACTGGTCAAAGACATGAACTGTAGCTTCTGTGATAATTTTCAGGTTGCAATAGAGTGAGCAAGACTGAAATTTTTAGGCATTGTTCTTGAGGCAAATTGATCTTCCTGTAGGGGGCTTAAATAAAACATGAGATTAGCAGAGAATTTTGAGTGACATCCTTACTGTCCTTGCTTCAAAGAAGACTTCATGAGCTATATTGGTTAGTCTGAATAGTACTGAAATAAGTCCATTCCTGAAGCTTCACTGTAATATTTGGTGTGCTGTATTGGTTATTTTCCTGTTTCAGAATTAGCTGTTCAAAATGTCTGCTGTCAATGGAACTAGTAACTGAGATGTTATTTTTGTCAGAACAATCTCTCTTTACACCCTATATCTTTGCTGTAAGCTTCAGTGTTTTTCAGTGCTCACCCAATCTAAGCCCAGCAAGTGCATTAAAAAGACCCCACATTTATAGACTAGGAGTTCTTCTGTTTTGACACTTCTCTTTACTGTCTGCGTCCAGTCAGCTATTTTGAACATTGCAGCTTCTAATATATTCACTTTTTGTAGACCTTTTCTTTTGGAAGCTGACCTAGCTCCATTACTGGACTGTTGGATTATAGTCATAGTGAGATACTTCATCCAATTACATGTTGCACGCCCTAGTCCATTCCTCCTCTATGAGCTGTCTTTCAGAGGATTGCAGCTTAAGGAAGTACTTTTTATCACACCTTTGGAGTTATCTTAAACAAAATTCAAAACCCTCAGTGCAAGACAAACTATATTATTCAACTGCTTGTGTCATTATGGGAAGAAGGGTTATGTTCTTGTCCCACAATCTGAAAGGGATGAATGCTTTCACTGAGCACCTGAAACAGAGAACGTACCAGTGTACGCAGTTAGGTTGGCATACTGTTTTGACATTTGCTGTGAGTGCAAAGTATGCTTAACAAAATTAGTTTAGCTGCTCTTTAAGTTATTGTATACTAAGATTAATGACTAAATACTTTCTGGCAATATGCCAGTAGCTGTAGAAGCAGCTCCATAATAGAGGTCTTTTCTCTTGACCTGAGAGTCATCTGGGGAATATACCAGTTAATTTGTATTTATCAATGTTAGCACAGTAAATAATCATCTTTCTACTGCCAAAAGTCAGGACACTTACCAAGGGAACAACTTGTCCAATTTGTTCACTTGTACATTGTGAACCCTCAGATCACAGCAGCAGACTTAAATCTTGGTGTGTGTTCTAGACCATTTACTGTACTGGACAGAAATGTGTTTTTTTTAAATATCAGTCCAAACATCACTTGCATAAGCCCATTTTAGGACAACGCCTTGCTCCCCACATACAGATTATTCTTTTTGATTCCTAGGGCTCAATTTTCTAAATACACAACTTATTGTACATTCAGTAGTAAAAGTCCTGAATCTGCCCCAGAGGCATATACCAGAAAATTATGTCAAGTTGCACAGAAACCAGACTCAGTGGGCAAGGATGAGACTGTTGTGAATGTTAAAAAAATTATGTACCTAATTAAATCTTTCCTTGTTTGCCTAGGGAAATAGGTGATCACTGGCATCTAGCAATTCAAGAAGCAATCTTGGAGAAATGCAGTGATAATGATGGAATTGTTCATGTTGCTGTTGACAAAAATTCACGTGAGGTGACTGTCTTTCCAGTAACATATTAATACTTTGTTCATCCTTTTCTGTTGGACTTGTAAAAAACCTAAACCCCTCTCTCTCTTACTTTAGGGCTGTGTATATGTCAAGTGTCTCTCTCCGGAGTATGCTGGAAAGGCTTTCAAAGCATTACATGGCTCTTGGTTTGATGGTAAGGAATGCGAGTTTATAACAAAACGTGGGTAGAAATGACAGAAGATGGGTGAAGTTGGAGTTTTTTTAAATGGTGAAATTTTTTAAATTATTTGTATTCAAAGTATTGGGCAGTAACAAAAAACCTGGTAAACTAATTTTGATGTAATGACACGTTTGTGTTTTACATTCCAAAGCAAAATACAACAGTAGTGAACTAGAAGGTTTCTCTTTTCCTATTTCTTTGCTTCATAGGAAAGCTGGTAACAGTAAAATACCTGCGACTAGATCGGTATCATCATCGTTTTCCCCAGGCTCTTACTTGTAACACTCCACTGAAGCCATCAAACAAACACATGAACTCTATGTCACATCTGCGTCTTCGGACAGGCACAACTAATTCTCAGGGAAGTTCCTGAGAAGACTTTCTACAACTGCTAGGACTGTTACTCGCAACAGGAATTTTCCTGTTTGGCTGCCGTCTTCCTTTTTTAGTGCTTTTTGTATGTAATACTTCAGTGAATTAAATAAAAGTTTGAACGTTCCAGAAATCATGTTTCCAAAGGGACTTAGCAATGAGGCAGTAATACTGAGCTGACAAAAGAGAAAAAGAGAAAAAGTTGCTTCACAGAGTTTTCCGGGGCTATAGTAAACCAATGCATTTAAGTTTTGCATGAGGACTACCGAATTCATTATACATTTGCAGATGTGGTGACTGTATTTTTGCACCAAGAAGTGTTTTTGATAATACAAAAGCATGGAGAAAAGAAGACTTCCTATATTCCCATAGTCTCCTGTGAAATAATCTTGTGGGTATTTTGTAACAACCTCCAGTTCCTGATGGTGAATAAGTTAAAAAAAAAAAAAATCAGTCCACATTAGTTTTTTGTTGCTGTATAAGAATCTTCTTCTGCAGCTGGGGTATGGGGAAAGTGAATTTGGCATAAGTGGTTGCATATAATTGTGAGGGAAAACAAACTGAATGTGGATGTACGGGGTTTTGTATATAAATGTAAATGCTGGTGGTGGCAAAAATGGTTGTGTTCTGTGAGGATGTCTGCATCGAAGCAGCGAATAAGCTTCCTATTTTATTCAAAACCTAATGTTTTATATTATTTTGGCTGTACCATGACAAGAGGCCAAATACCTAAAAGTGTTGGATACAGGTAAAATATCTTTTATAGGTTTTTTATTAAAATGCCTGACTGATTTTGTGTGAAAGGTCTGATACCAATTGTAATGAATTCAAATTTATGAGCAATAAAGAAGCAATTGGCAGATACTGGAAAAATATTTTGTGAAAAGCTGTATTTATTGTTACAATTGTCAGGGCTGTGACAAAATACCATTGGGATTAAGTGACATTCCCAGTACATTATAACTTCTTTTAGTAAACCAGTTACCTGTTAAAATTTTAAAAGGTACATAGTTTCTTGCAACAATTTCAGCTGATGCAAACTAGTACAGCTGACAGTAAATCTTGTGGTTCCAAGCTTGTAGATTGACTAACGTTTACCTAGAAGTACAAAATTGTTGCTGAGAAGCTTAGTTGCAAATCTAAGATTATTGGCTTTACTAATCCCCACTCCTACAATTTTATCTAGTTATCCAGCTGAACATCCTGTAGGAGGTGAGACTGGGAGCACATCGGTCCCACAAATTTTACTGAAACTCACTTTACTTTGTAGATATGATGGATTTGCAGCATGAACTTGCACAAATAATGCACGTTTTTTTATGGTTAAGTAAACATGATGCACACTATTCTGCAACAGGAAATCCTATTGTGCCTTACCTTTGTGCTTTTGTGGGCACCATGTTTATTATTGGAGAGTTTGCTAACCGAAAAATTTTAAATCGTCAGTTTTATGTCTCAGATGCTAATGAATGAGTATATATAATATATAATCAGCCATGCAGAATTCTACTTGCCAAGGACAAGTACATATTTTTGATGGGTAAGTAGATTGTGCCAGGTCTGGTAGATTTTGATGAGTTTTACTATATACATATATGTATATGTATAATATACATGTATATGTATTATATATATGTATATAAACTAATTTTGTTGTATTTGATGTGCATCATAGTGATTTGTTAACCTTAGTGACCCCATCTTGTGACCTGTTGCAAGACTGAATGTAAAAATAGTTGTGGCATTTTAAAAGGTTGCCTCGATGCAAATGCATCAATCTTGCTTCTAAAATATATTTCTTGTAAACACTGTACATTTTATTATTGTAATATGTACTATTATGCAGCTTATTTTACCTTAAATTGTTAAGTTGACCAATATCCCTTCCTGCAAGACAGAGGGGAACGTGTATAATACCTGAACATTTGAGAAAAATCAGATTTTGTTGTAATTTGTCACCTTATCCTGTAAAAACAAAAAACCAAACCAGACTCAAATTAAAGGTTTATTAGGGGGTTTTATATGTGTCTCACCTTCTAGATATTTGGATGTCTCTGAGTCAAATACTTCTTTCATCTGGGCGGTGATGGGAAGATTAATTTGTCACAGCCACCTAATTTTTAATATTTGTTAGGATTTGAACAGGTGCTGCCATGAGCTGACATACACAGCTGAGCTTCACTTGACTGTCTGTCAGCTTGACTTTTGCCCTAATTTTGTGCACAGAGAGTGCAGAGGCATAACCTTGATTTCTAAATTGCAGAGATGCCACATTGTCTGACCTGTTAAAGGACAGGGGTGAAGAGTCTTAGCCTTGTGCTTTCAGCTTATTTCTTATATTTTGAGCTATAAAAAGTCTTCAAAGGCATTTTGATAGGCTTTTTTTCCCCCCTGTCATTATATTATGTTGGTTTAAAATTGTTATAGTGACGATTTGAAGGGTTGTGGGGCAGGAGGAGCAAAGACGGGTGTGTAAGTCTGTTATTTACATGCATTTGCCCCGCCTGCTCGTACATGTTCCCTGTGGAAGGCGAGCGGAGGAGTTAGAATTTCGATGCCGTTCGGTTCTCCCCTTCTTTGAAGTCAGGCACGGTGGGCACTAAGTGCTGTCGTAGTTTCGCGGCTGGTGCTAAAGCCACGAGCTGACTTCGGGTGGGAGCCGGAGCCGCCGCGATGCTGTCCCCGCTCCCGCCGGCGCTGCGCAGCCCGCTGAGGGTCGCGACGGGGCTACCTCCCCTCGGCCAGAACACCCTGGCCGGGGCTGTGCTTCAGAACTGCGGGAACGTCACTTTAAAAGGGCGAGGGGCCGCTCCCTCGGCCCGCCCGAAGCGCACCTTTAGCCCGAAGGGCGGCGCGCTCCGGCCGTGCCGCAGCGGCGGGACGGGATGGGGTCCCGGCGGCCTCCCCGCGCTGCCGGGCCCCGCCGGGCGGGCGGCGAGAGACTCCCGGCTCCATGTTCATATTTGGCGTTGGCCGCCGGTGCCCAGGAATTTCCCGTCATGCTCGCCGGGCGGCGGGCCCGTCACTGCGCTCCCGCGGGGGGGCCGGGGCCGCTCGCTCGCTCCCTCGGGCCGCTCCCCATGCGCGCTGCGCCGCCGCCGCTGCTCCCCGCGCTCTGCCTGGCGCTGGCGGCCGCCGCAGGAGCAGCAGGTAGGAGCCGCAGGTAGGAGCTGCCCCCGGCCCCCCGCCTGCCCCCGGGACCCGCTGCCGCGTCGCGGGGAGGCCGGGCCGGGGGCTGCGGTGGGGGCGAGGGGAGGAACGGCCCCGGCAGCGCGAGGGGCCGGGCCAGGCCGGGCCGCACCTGCCGGGGCTGCGGAGGGGCGGGCGGGGAGCGGGTGCGAGCTGTGGGGGGAGCCCCCGGGCCCCGCTGGCGGCGGAGAGCTGCGCTGGGGTCGGGGCTCTCTTGGGTCGGTTCCTGTGTCACGGAGCGAGTCCCTGACAGCGATCGCCGTCCCCGCATCCCGGCCCCATCCCAGCCGCATCCCGGCCGTGCCGCCGCTGCGGCCGCCGCAGTGCCTGGATCCACGGGCACGGCGCGGCTCCGGGCGTCCTGCGCTCCAGCCGGGGCCGGTCTCAGAAGCGGGGTGTCTGATGTCGGGGTGCACATGGGAATAACTGCTTCGGGGAAGCAGCGCTTGACCGAGCTCAGTTCTGCCGCGGTCGCTAGTTCGGTAGATTGTGCTGCGCTGGGACAAAAAAGGAGCTTAAACCTCACGTATGAGCTCTGAATTTGGTCGCGTTTCTCTAAGGAAGCTCAGTGTGCTGGCTAGTTGGGTTTGTTTGATGTTGCGCTACTGACAGATACAGTTGATGCATAAGATAAAGTATAATTTATTTCTTACTGTCCCCTTCCCAAGTTAATGTAGCTGTACTTAGTGCATCTTAATATTCCTGGAAATAGAAATGAGACTTAATTAAGCTTCCTGTAATATTTGACAAATTATCTATAAATGCTGGCTTTCCTGCTTGAGCCAAAATTTCAGTCATCACCCTCTTAGCATAAAGACTACTCTGAAGGTGCAGTGATCTTAAACAGGGATAACCATGTATTAAAAATACCAAATCTATCAGTGGTTATCTACAGATAAGGCCAGATGTCTACTGTTATCTAGCAATAAACGCTGTAAGGTGATCTCTGCAAGAGTTCTGACCTTAAACACAGCTTCTAAGTAAGTATAGAACCTTATATGTATCACACTTTTAGCTCTTTTTCTTTTAAGCTTCCTGTTGTTACTATTAAAAGTTATGAAACTGCACTTTCTTGACAGGTAGATGTCAGAAAGAGATATCTCCAATAGCCAGATACTTTGCCTTACCGATACGACTTGTTTATGGCAAGTGGTCTGTAAGCAGAAGAGCCATGTCCACTCCCACTATGGTACAGTGCCACTTATCTGAATCCAGCATTTAACACTTAGAATTTGTCCTGCTTATGTTCTTGCCCCCACTGAATTGACACAAGTGCTTGCTGTCTTATGTGCTGATGATTCCCTACTTTTTATTACACTGCTGCGTGCCTTTGCAGTTCGTCATGATTCCTTGTCTGCCAAATTTGGTTGGTAACAGTGCCCTTTAAGTCTGATTCTGGAAGTAGTTTCCATGTGGCTTGTCATCTTAATCAGACGTTTGCTCATAGTTTCTAAAAGAGTCGCCTGCCTTGCTGTAGACATGGCTTATTTTAGAACAGTATTTCTTAACTGTCTTTTAAAATTTATCTAGGGAATTAAAGACAGTCAGTAGCTTAACCAGCGTTACTAAATAATCCTAGAATTCTGAGATGAAAAAAGGATTTTTTTCTAATAAAGTTCTGCACGGATTTCCCAAAACCACTAAAATTAGTGCAGTTAAGTCGTATATAGTTAAGTCTAGAATGTGGTTGGTTGGTCCTTTTCTTGTCTGATGTTCCTTGGATCTTTATAACACACATTTGGAAAGATTTTTTAGGAGGAAAGAAGAATTCTATTTGTCTCCCAAAAGCATGATCTTTAAAAATAATGCCTTTGTAGATGGAGTAATGTTTCTGTATTTGGTAGCAAAGCCATATAAAGTAGTTGATCCTAGACAAAATTAAAATCTTTTGACTGAATGACCTTGCTAATTTTTCAAAGTGGTGGCAGTTACACACTCTCGCAGGGGTTTGGGTAATTCAGATTTTTATGTTTGTACATACCATAAGAATTCCTTATTTTTTGTTTTCACATACCATAAGAATTCCTTACAGCTGTTCGATAAGGGCAACTTGGGCAAGAGGAAGATATTTATTTGGTCCTTTGCCGTGTTATTTATGAAGGTATGGGAGGATCTTGTTTACCTACTACTCATGTTTTGTCAGCTTTGTAAGATGATACTTGTTTCTGTATCATTGGATGTCCAGCCTACTTATTGTATTGGAAATGCTAGAAAATGGAATTTCCCTTTTAGATGGATTGTTAATGGTTCTTTTGTTGTTTATTTTAAAAGATGGGGGAATAAGAGGAAGAAGGGGGAGAGCAGAGAACACTGCTAAGGATTTAATCTTCTCAGATGGAAGGTTAAGAAGTCTGCCTGTCTGCGTCTGACTGGCATTGCTACAAGCCAGCAATGCAGGAAAGCCATCCAATTTTGAGACAGCTTTGTTGAGCTGCATAATTCAAATGTGTGTGTCCTCATTACAGAGCAACTCTTAAGCTACATGCAGCACTATATTAGTCATAGGTAGGGAATATGACCTTCTTTTCCATTTTCTATTATTTCGCTTTTTCATTAAAAGCTGCAGTTTCAGCAGCACCCAGGCTATGCACAAACTTAAGCTGTGGAGGCTTTAGCTGATGGGAAAGTGGGATAAATGTCAGCCTAATTATAGCTTGGTCTAGCTCTAGTTTAAGGGTTCCTTTAGCCAAAAGACACCCAGAAAAATGGACCCTCAAATTCCTGGTCTATTTATGATTTGTGATTAGGAATTACTGTAGGATACAGTCAGGTGTGGATTTATCTTTCTCTGAGTAACTCTGAAGTTGGAATGCTTATTTTGGAACAGACTCCAAGGCTAGACGGAAGTAGGGTGTTTCTTGCTCTGGAATAATCGTGTCCATACATGGAGTTATTTCAAGGTTACTTTCCCTACACAAGGCAGAGGTCTTTAAAACACAACAACAAAAAACTTGAGAGCTTTTGAGGCTTTTTTTTTTTAGTGCCTCATTGAGTAAGAAGTGGCTACAAGTTAACTTTCCCTTCCCTTACTCATGTTGCTTTGGTAGGACTTATTATTACCTTTTCAAATGCTTCATTTGCCTCAGAAGGATCTTTGGTTCCCAGTAAACTATTACTGTGTACTAGTTTAAAAAAAAAAAGCACAAAACTAGAGATTTAAATCATCTTCTGTGGAAATTTGTGAACGTGTAACCAACTAGCAGTGTTTTTAAAGTAATTTTCAACCAACCACTTAAGAAAAGGAAGGGAGCGCATACTGCATCATTAATTCCTACTAGAAGATGAGAATGTAATTCTGGGTTTTAAAAGGGGTTTTTGTGTCCTTAATCTGTGAACATGGTGATCCGTGTATTTTGTCTGAACATAGGGTAGAAGAATTCTTTGGGAACCCCATTTATGGTGAGGTAATTGGAAATTAGAATTTATCTGCTTAGCTCCAGCCTTCTGGTCCTCATTTAGCAAGCTCAATTCCAACAGCATTACGTGAAAACCACACAATCTAGCAACTGGAACTGGGAATAAAGAGGCTTTTTGCAGTAAGGACTTTAAAACCTGAGGAATTGAGCGATACTAGCCCCAAACAGGCAAGAACAATGCTTAAACTAATAAGGTGCTAACACAGTTTTGCTGGCCTCACAGACTTAAGTTATAGTTTTTCGTTGTTTTGTAAAGTATTTAATAGCATAAGCACTTCTTTATTTCTAGAAAATTTGGGATTTAAACATGATTCAGTTTTTGAGTGTTGCACAAAGTCTAAGGATGGGACTTCTGGAGAGCTCCCCAGTTCACTCTTTCTTTTCAGTAGCATCTGAACATCAGGAATAATGATTTCTTTGAAATGTGAGCAGCAGCTTAGCAAAATGTATGTAGTGTGCTAACACATTGTTTTGTTGAGAAGTGTTACCACATCCAAGAAATCTTAAGAGGAATGTTGTGTATGGCATTTAAAAGTATTTCCCCATGGGTCTCTTTAAGTCTGTATTCTTCCCTTTGGGAAGAATACAGGAACGCCTTTGCATTACACCTGATGGAAAACAAATCTCTACTGCCAGGGAATAACAATAGTGCTGATGGAAAGTAGCTGCCAAATGCCACCACTTTCACTCCCACCACACAATGAAAATGGAAAAAAATAATTCAACACACGGAACCTTAGCAGCTTCCTGGGGAAGTGATCTGTGCCAGTTGTTGCCGAAAGAAAACAGCCCAGAAAGGGGTTGGTCTGTCTGAGGGCTTGGGGACTGGCCTGTTCTTGTTCCTCTCCGTTCCCCGGTGCAGTGCATGGTTCTCAGGGATATCCGCGGGCGAGGCTGTACTCCAGCGGCACACACGGAGAGTAGAGGTGATTTTAACCACTTGGAGGACCTGTGTGGTGGGTTGGGTGGGGTGAGAGCCACATGGATGTCTCTTTTGGTTCATGCAGTACAGTGACTTTGGTCTTGGGGCTGCTGCAGCTGGTTCACGAGCAAGCATTAGTTTGATGTAAAGTTGCTCAACTGGCTGAGAAAAACAGTTAACTTCGTACAAGCAGGCTTTGCCACCTGGGTCAGATTGTCACCATTCTGCTGCTGGGAGGAAGGTTGATATTAAACATGAAACCAATGCAGATCCCTCCTTATGTGTCCTGATGATGAGCAGTCACAGCCTACACAGCCTACACCTACAAATTCAAGTCAAATTTGTACTAATGAATGGTTCAGCAGGGCACTGACCCAGTCTGCACGATGCTGAAACCAAGGCTTGAAGGTCAGAATTGGTTAGGCTTCCACTCCTGCACAGCAATAGCACTGTCAGTAGCCATAACAAAAATGTAATAAAGAAAAGGGAGTTAAAACAGGAGCAGATGCTTAGGCTGTCAGCTCAGGGACAGGTGGAAAAGAAAAGGTGGATCAGCCACTTGTGTGAAGATACAGCCCTGAGATGCAAATTCAGAAACTCCACAAATAAAGTGACTTGGGTTTTCTGTAGCTTTTGAATGGCTGCAGAAAAATAAAATCAGCCTTGTTGGTCAAAGCCCAAGTGGGAACTGTGGGAACTGTACTTTTAGACTGCATCCTCATTTTTTCCTATTTTTGCAGGATTAAAATCAGTGCTTCATCATTGGAAAAATACTCTGTGCTAACAGCACACCTCTTAACACCTCTTTTCATAAGAGAAACCAGATTGTCTGTGTACATACTTGTTGTATGTACTTCTGCTTTTTCCTAAAAGCAAGCTCAACTAAGGGACTTCACTGACTTGTGTAGCAAATTGGCAGCTCACTTGGAAAGGGACCCCCCAGCTACTGCTGGTTTCTAAACTGCTACCTGGCACCCCTCGTCCAAAAACACAAGGCAGCTTTGCTACTTGCCTCTGAACTTAAGAGAGGTGCTGGATTGTACCAATTTATTTTAGCAGTTGTTGAACCGTGCTGGGAAGGATTACAACAGATACTTTGCAAAACTCTAGACTCTGCCCATGAAGTCTTTTAAAATGTGAAATACAGTAGCTGTCTGGGGGAAACAAACCCTTTTTGTTGCTCTGTTACATATGTATGACAGACCGGTACACATTTTTCTCTAATGACAGTCAAGTAATAACTTTGGCAGTAATAAAGACCGTGTAATAGCTGAGTGATGTAATGCTATTTAAGATGAGATGCAGATTTTCAGAGCATTATCCCATCTCCACAATCATTCCTGTAGACTAAACAAGCCAAGTTCTTAAAAATTTTTTTACAGAGATTTGGTTTTCTGAACCACTCGGGTTTTTTTTACTTCTCTGGGCTTTCCTCAGTTGTCTCTGTTCTATGCCCCAAACCAGAAGGGTATTCCAGCTGATACCTCACTGCTACTGAGGAGAGCAGACTTCCTCACCAACCCCTGATACTATGTATTATGTTTCTCTATTTAATAAACTCCAGATTGTTATTTGCCTTTTTTTTAAATAGTTTCACACTGTTGCCTCAATTTATCATCACAGTAACCTTGACATCCTTTTCTGCAATACTGCTGCTGTTCTAGTAGTCTTCCTTTTGGTTGTTTTGTGCATTTGAAGATTTCTTTTAAAGTCCAAGCATGATTCTTTGTACTTGGCTGTATTTAATTTCATTTCGATGATTTTTCACCATTTCTCCAGTTTATTAAGACCATCTGCTCAGGTTGTTTCAGGGTGTTTGACACTCTTTGCAGGTTCGTGTCTCTGCAGATTTAGCAGAACTACTTGCTGGAGTTTGGCCCTGGTCAGCAGGAGAAGCGCTGAACGAGTGTGTTTATTCAAGCAGCTCTGCACCTGTGATATTGCACCTTGATCCAAAATGAAGGTGCTTTTCCAGTTTGGTCTGTCAAAAAATACTTTATATTTGAGATGTCTTTGATTTACTGCCTTCATCCTGCCAGTAGAATAGAACAAAAGAAGGAAATTACATTGGTTGATGGGTAGATTTTGGCAAGTTCATCATGGTGGCTTTTTGCTTTTTAATTTTCATTGCCTGTTTATGGATTATTTAGTAATTTGTTTTAAAAGCTTTCTGGGTGTTGAAGATGGGCTTACGGCCATGTAATTCATCAGTCATTTTTTCCTCCCTTTTTAAAAATGGACGTTGCTATCTTACTCCTGAGTTTTTGTAAAAGGCAAAAGCCTTTCAAAAATCCTCCAAGATGCATGCTCTTTTCTGGATGATTGCCCCATCTTATTTCCCAGACACTGTAGGATAAATTTCCTAATCTGTCAGAAGAGGAAGAGCAACCTCAGGGAAAGGTTGCAGGCCCACAGGATAGCTCCATCATCCAGGAATACAGTGGTTCAGCATTACTGTGCCTAATTTCTGATAGTCTCCTATCTATCCAGCTAATCACCTGAAGTGAGTTCCTAAGAGTGAGACTGAAAGCTTGATAGACTTCCACAAAGATCTCTCTTAAAAAAATGCAGCTTTGACAACTGCATTTACAATTTGTGTGCAGAGCAAGGTCTGTGCATCAGATTTCAATGGTTTGAAATTAGTCACTGCAACTTCTTCAGATGATTGCCTCTGCTGTTTTTTTAAAAAGTCCCTCAGCTATACTGCCATGGAAGGTCATCTGGGCACTCAGCCTATTTCCAACCTGATAATCTGGTGTGCATGTTTTGTTTTCTTTGTATTGGGTTACAAATAGGAAAATTTGTGAATTTGCTTAACTGATCATAGCTTATGGTTTATTAATTTTCTTATTTGTTTTGCCCAGCAACTACATAGAATTCCAAATGTCTAGATAATTGTCAATTATCTAGAGATTGTCAATCTCTAGATTGTCAAGAGATTGTCAATCTTTCTGTACATATATACCAGTGCTCTAAAAATAACATATTAAGCAAATGTTAGAATTCTAACCAGTAGTTATTGTTTCAAAAATCCTTAAAGTGGACATAGAGCTCGATGTCCTTTATTGTTTTATCTTGATTGGGGTTCTGAGGGCTCGCATGCTGGCACAGAGATGTGCCTAAGTGAACTGTGGGAGAATGGTCCTGTGCTGGGGATAGAGGATGCTGTGGGGGCATGGCTGAGTTGCTGAGGAATTTCTGATGTCTCTGTGACAGTGGTGTGAAATGTCAGGACCAAGAAGGGAAAGAGGGACCCTGATGCTTTAAGTGCAGGATTTCCTTTTTTGGAGCACAAGTCCAAGTAGGACAGAAACAAACTGCATTTTGGGGCTATGCTTAATGAAGTTCCTGACAGGAGGCTGTGGCGGGGGGGCTGCCTGCGGGTGCCTGCTGCTGCCTCTTCTGAAGGAAGTGGAACAGATATCACTTTTAAGGACAGATTATGCGAAGAAAACATCAACATTTATCTTAGAATATTGATCGAGCTGGGAGCTGAACTACAAAGCCTTGAAACTAGCAAAAGGCTGAGGGAAGAGGAGAATGAACTTGGTGTCTGCGTTGTTCGCCTATGACCCCCTCCCAGCCAGCCGAGCTGACGCCATTGGCGTGCCCACCCCGTGAGCCAGGTGCACCGGCACGGCCAGCCCTGGGCTGCGTGTCTAGGGTGGCTCCACGCAGAACTGCGGGGCTGCTGCCAGCCCTGGTGCTGTTGTAAGGTTGCTCTAACAGACCAGGAGAAAGTATTTATGTGGGTTTTTTTTTTTTTCAAAGGTAAGTACTTTTTGCCCTGCAGAAAAGATTTTGCATGGTTTTTGCAAGTCCAGCTGCAGGGCTGTAGGATGAGTATTTTTGTCTTTTGAATGCATGGCTGGGGAATGTGGATTGACAAATATGTAAAGTTTAATAAATATTTTTCAGTCACTTAAGAAAGGTGGAAGAGACATCTTCGTATTCTGGACACTTGAGAGACAATTAAAAAGAAATAATTGAAGCAGATTTTGAAGTAGTATGTTTTGCTAGAATTAATACTTCTTTTGTTCATGAATTGAAAAATAGCTTTAGGATGCCTAAAGGTGCAAATCCTTGTGCTGCACATAAAATGTAAATATATTTAGCTAATTAAAAAAAAAAATAAAATGCTTTGTTTGTGCATTTTTAAACTGCACTAGAATGAAAATCACAATTCAGGTCACACAGATTCCATGTAATATTTTTCATTGAAAAAGTTATCTTTGGAAGGTATTCAGAGGCTGAGCACCTCTCCTGTGAAGACAGGCTGAGAGTGCTAGAGTTGTTCAGCGTGGAGAAGAAAGGGCTCCAGGAAGACCTTAGAGCAGCCTTCCAGTACCTAAAGGGGGCTATGAGAAAGCTGGAGAAGGAGGACTTTTAATAAAAGCCTGTAGTGATAGGACAATGGGGAATGGCTTCAAACTAAAAGAGGACAGGTTTAGATTAGGCATTAGGAAGAAATTCTTTACTGTAAGGGCAGTGAAGCACTGAAACAGGCTGCCCAGAGAAGTGTGGATGCCACATGCCTTGAAGTGTTCAAGGCCAGGTTGGATGGGGCTTTGAGCAACCTGCTGTAGTGGAAGGTGTCCCTCCCACAGCAAGGGAGGCAGGAGGGTGGAACTAGATCTTTAAAGTCCCTTCTAACACAAACCATTCTGTGATTCTATGATCCTATGACATTTTCTCTTGGAAGAAGGAGAGTCTTGAATAAATGTTTTTATCCCTGTAATTACTAAGTACAGGTAGATGTACTTATAATCCTGGTTATTAAATGACAGTTACATATTTTTAGCTAATCAACATATTAATGCTAACCCAACCAAATGAAGATTTGTTTTACAAAAATGGTGTTACAGAAATTTAAATTAAAATATTTGTTAAATTAGTCCACCTTGGATAGTGGTTTAAAACCAAATAATCTTTATAATTGAATCAAATTTATTGTTGTTAGGAGAGAAATAGTTTTGCTTGCGCTCTCATTTTTCAGTCATTGACATTCAGTATTCACTCATCTGGTCAAACAGACTCATCATCTGAACTGTAAGTTCAAAGAAGATTTAAGATATAAAGACAAATACTCTTTCCTTACTTGCCGTAATGTCTTCTCACTGTTATTCGTAAAAATTAAAGTGCACCTTTGACGAGAGAACACTTAGGAGTTTCTGTTTTACTTGATGGAATTTTATTTTGGTATGGATTAGATGTTTTTGCGGGTTTTTTCAACTGCATATAGCTCCTTTGGTTTTTGGATAATTAATGTTGCTATTACAGTGTGTGTGAGCCGTTCCTTTTTCTTTTTTTTTTTAATTTGTGCAGTGTCAGAATTTCTATATGCTATAATTTTAAAAAAAAGTTTTTGGATAAAAGGCTGAGGTTTTCTTGTATATTCATAAGGCTGCTCTGCATGCCATCGTGACACTATTTATGTGATCAAAGGTACATTTTTAAAGGGTGCTTTCATTCTGTTGACGTACGCGAAGACCTGTGTGTGCTGAGGATGTTGTTTGAAGGACAACTCACGGGGCTGTGCAGTGTGTGACTGTACGAAAGGGAGCTGGCGCCGCTCGGTGGTGAGGAGTGGTATTGGTTTACTGAGAAAGCCACGCAGAAAATTTCCTTGTAAGGGAGACTGCTGCGAAGAAAGTGGCAGCTATGATGTCTTTAACTCAAAATGCTTTTCTAGCAGCTGGGACGATAAAAAAAGAAATCACCAGCCTGAATTGTTCTAAAATGAATTTGCGCCACCTGACAGATCGTAACTAAATTTTATAGACCCCATTCTTTACTTACAAACTTTTTTACAAAATACTAAATACTCAGTCTGATTTAAAAGTTGTATTTTCTCAAGTAGTAAATTATAAAAATACAGGGAGATAATTCAGCTTTCAAGTGGTTTGTACTGAAAAATTGAATGCAGAATGAAATGACACAAGACAAATGTGTCTTTTGCACCGGTAGTTTATTTTCCTAATAGGGTACATGGCATCTTATGCATGTATATGCACATAATATGCAGACAGATATTAGCATCAGCCACTTTTTCAATTAAAAGAGTTTTAAATATCTTAAAAATCTGCTGACCATAGACGGACTGATTTTTTGTTGATAATTTCCTATGAAAAACTGTAATAATCCCATGGCATCCATTGAGGATGCTTTAGTTTGCTGCTGTGGTAGTGCGTGTTGGGGTTTTTTATTCTCTGATACAGGTTTTACTCTGAGAGCTCATTAAACTGGAGGGCAAAACTACAGCTGAAATCACAACCGTTTTAGCTCTGATGTGTTCAGCGACCTTGTCTCCTTCAGTGAACTAGTAAGTGTCACTTTTACATTTCCTTACAGTGCCTCATAAAAGAGGGTCATCAAATTTAACCGATCTGCAATGTTTGGGAATTCAGCCTCTCTGTGCAGAGGAAGTGGCAGTATCCTTCACACCTCCCGCACCACATCCTGGCTGTGCCATGCGGGTCAGAAGTGCATGCTCAGCAAACCATGCAGGGCTGGTTTTCACTCGTCTCCTTTTAAGAACGAGTGAGACAATGCTCTTTTGAAAAGAGTGTACTTTTTTGTTGTGTAATGTTGGAAGTCCTGTTGAGTCATACCAGTTAGCTGGAAGCTTTCTCTTTACTGCATTTGTGTGAGATACTCTACCTAAGAGGAGCTGCTTGTATCACATATCTATTGTGTATCGTTACCCAGGCAAATAGGCTTCATAAGATGAGGAAGAAGTCTACTGAGTTACAGAGTACTATGTAACACAATTTAAAAGAATGCCATTTCCAAATATGTATTTGTTTAATCTTCAAAATTAGTAATTTTTTTTTTCTTTGAGAAGTGAAAACTAATATGAAGGTGTTTCAGAAAAGCAGAATAGAAATTTCTATTGAAGGGCTTCTGTTCACTGCTATAAAAGAAAGTTGTATTTAACCTTCTGGTAAATGATGCATGCGATTTGTCCCAATTTAAAAACAGACAGCTTGTTACCTCTGCTGTCCAAATGTTAGTGGATTTGAGTAGTTACTCAAATCGACCTCATAGCAAAAATGGGTTTCATGTCTTGAAGTGCTGGGTACCCCTTAGATAATTCTATTCACAGCAGTAACCAGAAGTTTTTAAAATTTGGGGTTTTTTTCTTCTAGTATGATAATGAAGCCTTTATTTGAGAGCAACACAAAAAGGTTTTGGGCTTGCCAATAGGAATTGTTAAATTAAAAGGTTATTCCCAGAACACTTGTATCTCATCATCTGAGCACCAGAAGCAATTAAATCTTTACCACTGTCCTGGAGAGGACTGCCTGGAATGGAAAAGATGAGAAATTTTTCAAGATGTTGAAAGGATCGTGATTCTCAGAAAAGACACATTTAAGAATAGTTATGACCATTGCAGTTATAAACTCACTGCCGTAAAAGGAATGTGCTGTATGCTGGCAGACTACCAAGTCAGGGAAAATGAAAGTGCAGTTTTAGCGCTATTTTGGTGCATTCGGATCTGGGAGGAGCTGGAGTGGGGGGAGAATCCCAACTGACTGATATTTACTTTCCTCTGGGAAGTATTGCCAGTCATAACTATTAGGAAACAATCTGCAAATGACAGATGTGTGAGCACTTGCAAGGCTGAGAGAGTCACTGGTTTCTGCCCTTAGCCAAGCATCCTCTTTTGTCCCAGGCTTGGGGACTCCTTACTTGTCTAGTCTCTTCCTCTCCTTGAGGTCTCCACTTTTTCTTTGCAGTTTCACTTTCTCTTTCCATTTCATCTGTTGCCACAAGGGTTGCAGTGTCTTGTCTCTATACTAAAAAAATCTCCATCCATTTTACACTCCTCCCTACGGACCAAGTTAGAGTACCTTGAGCAAGGATACTCTTAACTTTTGTATTACTTAAAGAAGAATTAATTGCCTCCCTCCTCCCCTTGTACTCAGTGTAGCAGGAATGTCCTCTACATCCTCACAGGCCATGTCCTTTGTCTGTTCAGAGGGGACCAGGACCACTGCCCTGCTGTGCAATATTAGGTAGTAAAATAAGAAGAAACCAGCTTTGCAATTTGCTGGTTCATGGGAGCAGTTGCAGAACAGGGAGGCAATAATGTAACTTTCCCCTTGTTGCTTTTTTGGGAAGGTACAGCCTTCAGAAAACCCTTTGTTTTGATTATCCTCTCACTTCTCAGGCTTTTTTTAATTTGGCCACTGGACTCACCCCTGGGCTTTAGTTACACCAGCACATCAGCCTCTTGTTGCCAAACTGGTTTTTCACTAGCTGGTGAGGGAACAATGCAGTGGCCAGTTCAGCATACAAAAAGGGTTATTCCTGTAAGGGATTTTGAGCTTCCAGGTTAAAGAGGATGTTAACTCAATTTGGTATTTAGATGAAAATTAAATATACTTCTTTGTTCTCTGCTCAGATGTAATATTTTTCTCAGTATAATAATTTTTTCTATTCTGGATAACCGTTCTAATATAAACGGAAACAGACACATGGAGCCTCCTTACATAGAATATCTTTTGTCAACAATTGAAATCAGTGAAATTACACTGAATTGTGTACAGAGGTTTCAGAATCTGGTTTATTTCCCAAGATTTTTAATAACTTCTTGGAAAGATGATCATTTTAGCCTGGATGGTAATGTAAAATCTGTTTTGGGAATCTCTCTCTCTTAGATGGAGGACCAAAGTCTGGGTAATAAAGCTCAGACTAAAGGCTGAACTCCTAAAAATATCTTTGATTCACCTCAGTGGGAAACTTTATGCATTCCTACTCATCCTCTTTTCCTGCTTTCCTGTGGTTTTTTTTGTCTGATCTCAACCTTTAGACTTTTCTTCTTTCACCCCTACCCTGTTAACATGATGAATATAGAAGGCATTGCTACCGAAGCCTTCCAGCTTGAACACAGAAAAGATACCTCAGTAATATCAATAGACCAGGCTATATAACCCCATTTCACAGGAGAAAGAAGGCTGGCCTGTGGGCACCACGAGGAAACTGTGGGACTGGGGAGGGCCTCCTGCACCCCTTGAGCTTGAGCAGCCCTGGTGCATGTCATGCTTGGTGTGCCCAGGTGGGTGTCTGCCCACCTCCAGCCCTGCTTGCTCTGCAGGTGCAGGGACGCTGCTGTAGTTCATGCTATGGAACACTGAATCAACTCTCCAGTTAAGCACTTCTCTGGTTCCTTTGCAAATGATAATTCCTGTAAGTAAGGGCTATTAAAGCACCTGTAGCTGGTTCTGTCAGTATCTTAAAGCATATGTGAGCCAAACCAATTCTTGAAAATGTCTTATATGTTAGATTGTGCATTTTGCAGGAAGGTTTTTTAGGTTTGAGTTTCAGTTGCTATGGGAAGGGTTTAAGAACAAAATGCAGTATCAGTGAATATGTAAAGTTCAAGAAAGCAAAAAGGTTTTGAACGTCACTGTTTAGATTCCTTTCTAATGGTAATGTTAACTTCAAGTTTCGCGGTTGATATTTCCTGGTCTTCCACTCAAATATTACAAGGTATAGCAGTAATTACCTCTTTTCTTGGGGCACAATGTAAATGTCCTAAAAGTAGGCTGGACTGCCCTTCAGTTTGCACATTGCAGCACAGACAGCTAAGGAGAATATGCTTTAATTGAGAGTCTTGAAAGTGAAGTGGGAATTCAGGTCTAATACTTCAGATTTCTGTGGCTGTAACTGAGAAGCTAATATTGTATGGGGGGAGACTATATGCAGACAAGCATGCAAGTTAAAAGCTACAGTACATCTGTAGAGCTGTAAGGTTAATGCAATGAATTTAATTTAGAATGCTTTATGCCTCTTCAGTAAGTCTTTGAGAAGCTTAAATTTATAATTATCTTTATCATTAGCTTAGCTTACTAACTTATCTTTCTTAGAGAGTGTTTTACTCTCATCAGACCATGAGCTTTTGCAAGGTATTTTAATAGCAAATCATGAACTTTTGAAGACACCTGGTTTGCATTAGCAAGCACATGAAAATCCAGAGCCTAAAATCTCTCTTTAAAGGTAAATTTCATAGAATCACAAAATGGTTTGGATTGGAAGGGACCACCCTGCCATGAGCAGGGGCACCTTCAACTAGACCAGGTTGCTCAGAGCCCCATCCAACCTGGCCTTGAACATTTCCAGAAATGGGGCATCCACAACTTCTCTGGGCAACCTGCTCCGGTGCCTCACCCACTGTCACAGTGAAGAATTCTTCCTATATCTAATCTAAATTTACCCTTTCCCAAGGTTTTACCAATTACCTTTACTATTTTGTGCCAAATGCTTCAAATACAGTACAGCACATTGAAGTGTTCAGTTGTCTAAAAAATATAATTATAAAACACAATGCATATTCACAGGATGTGTGTTTTTTGAAGGGCTGAAGGCTGACTCCTCATTGTTCTATCAGGCTGTTAGGAGGCCAGGACAGAAGGCTTGGTTAGCCCAGGTAGTGAAGTATGTAAGTGGGAGAATACCTTGTGCACTGCAAAGGATGCTAGTTTAAGGATCAGAGGTCTTGCATCAGAACTGGGAACTGGAACTCTTCCCTTCCTTCTCTGATGAATAACCAGCAGTCATCATACCCCTGCTGAAAAGTTTTCCTGTGCTCTAGTCTCCTGGCAGCTTGGTGATGGTTTATTAAACATCTTCGTGCAAGCTATTCAACATTGCCTTTGCCCCACCGTAGCATACACCTTGACAAACCTGAGACATTAACTGCAAACAGTGAAGTCCCTAAAAAACACTAAGTGCAATGCAGGGAGCAGGAAAGACCAAGGGCTTTGGCATTAGCACAGAATGTGTCAGGGGAAAATGACTAGGGAGTAAATAACTGTTTAGACACCAAAAGACATGATCTACTGAAACACTTGCTCATGTGGTTCTCTCTCTAGGCTGCATTTTTGTTCCTGCAGTGGCTAGGGGTTGATTTGTCCTGTCTGCTGAGTTTGACTGGCAGCGGCTTTAGGTGAGCAAAAACCAAATTAAAAAAAATATCCAAATGATAAGGCTGGAATAAATGTATATACAAAATATTCCACTAAGCTTTATCTGGGAAACGTTTGGTTATAGTTTGCTTTATGTCAAAATAAATAAGTAAACCCTTTGCAAAACAACTGTTCGAACTTATTGCTGGACTGAAAAATGCTTAACAAAACAAACATTGATAAAAATGAAACTGTTAATGTAACACTTGAGTATAGTAGACTCCTAGGCCTTTACTGCCTTCTGACTTCTGGTTGCTTGGTTTTCTTCAGTGTGGCAATATTTTTGCTCTTTGCTTTTTCCAGTGACACAGGACTTCCTGTCAAGAGCCTGGGAGCCTGGCTCTCTGGCTAGTGTATACCTATCTCTTAATTGTTTCCTGCCTCCAAATGAGGCCAGAGACTTGAGGGGGAGGGGGAGGGAAATTGGAAAAAAAGTAGAAGCCTCACACTATTAAGGTCTCATTATTGGGGCAAGAAAAAAATCCTGATTCTTCCCTTAAGAATTTGTGGCTGTTTTTTTAATTTACTTGTAAAGAGCTAAAGCTTCACATTTTTTCTTGTGAGAGCTGGGATTCTCATGTAATTTTAGGAATTCGGGACCTGAGTTGTCAGGAAAAACATTGAATACGGAAAAATTTAAACAAGTAGTGTTATGAGCTCCCAAGACCCTTGATGTTTCCATTACTGCTCTTAAAAACAAGACGTGGTAATATCAGAAATTAATCTCCCAAGTTGTCCTTCCCCCGAAGAAACTTTTCTAATTGCAGACAGAGGTTGACAAAACATAACCTGAGTACATAAAAAGTTCTTAATTTCCGAAGGACAAATTTGAGAGACCACCTATGTTACTTTATAACTAATCATGTTTGTTTTGGGGCTGAACTTAGGATTTCTGAATGTCCACAATGGACAACATAGAAGCTCTTGAAAGCTAGCACTTCTTTCATATATGCCAACATTAGGATCCTAAAAGGAAGGCTTTCCTGGAGTTCCAATGTGTACCCTAGAAAACAGCTTCTGAAGTCCACCTAATGACATAGTTATTGCTGTATTTGTATTAGCTGTATTTATAAGTTATTTATAAGTTATTTAAAAGTTATCGCTGAGCATGGTGTCCATCTTAGGAAAGACGGACAGATGGAAGTTGTGCTAGGTTAAAGGGTGAAGTGCAGTGAAGGGGCTCCAAGAGGTCTGATGACAACTGATGAGGAGCCAACAACTGCCTGGGTGTTGCAGGCAGTGCATCAAGCAGCATGTGTTTAAAAAAAACCAAACCCGCAAGCCACCAAACAGTGAAACCAAAAAGTGATGTGTAAAAGAATAATTCGCTTCCCAGGACTGTGAGGTCTGTTCTGACCTCTTTGTGGAGCATCTGTCCTTCCAGAAAAGTGGCATGTTGCAGTGCTGCAATAAAGATGTTGGGTTATCAATGACTATGTGGTGGAAGTGCAGCACTGCAGTACTCACTGTGGCTCAGGCGTGTGACAGTCACGTTAACTGGCTGTACCCAGGCCACCGAGCCTTGACACTGGCAAGGTGGGATGTGAGTCAGCACAGCTGGGCTCCCTCAGGGCTCAGGCAGGTGCCTCCAGCACCAGCATGTGGGCTTTGCTTAACCTGGAAAGGGTCGGATACGTGTGGTATGGTAGTTTAAACCACTAGCAATGCTATTCCCAGGATGGTGTTTTCACAGAATCACAGAATCAACTAGGTTGGAAAAGACCTCTGAGATCATCGAGTCCAACCTATGACCAAACACCACCTTGTCAAGTAGACCATGGCACCAAGTGCCACATTCAGATCTTTCCTTAAACACCTCCAGGGATGGTGACTCCACCACCTCCCTGGGCAGCCCATTCCAATGCCCAATCACCCTTCTGTGTCGAACTTCTTCCTAATGTCCAGCCTAAACCTTCCTTGGTGCAGCTTAAGACTGTGCCCTCTTGTCCGGTCACTAGCTGCCTGGAGAAGAGACCAACCTCACCTGGCTACACCCTCCTTTCAGGTAGTTGTAGAGAGTGATAAGGTCACTCCTGAGCCTCCCCTTTTCCAGGCTAACAACCCCAGATTCCTCAGCCATTCCTCATAAGACACATGCTCCAGACCCTTCACCAACTTCATTGCCCTTCTCAGGACTTCTTCCCATGTTTGTTGTTGTGCTCTGGCTGTTCCTGTTAAATAAGTCTGAGGCATAAACATGGCACCAGAGCCTGCTGAACGCTATGGCCAAGCTTGCATGTGCCACAGAAAGAGCAGAGGGAAGATGCAAACCTGTCATTCTCCCTCAGTCTCTTCTTTGTACCCATGGAATTGGCAAGCAGGGGTGAAGCACCTCCAAACAAATATGTGAATTGCAATGAGTCTGACTTTGCGCTTCTCTTTACTGATTCTTCACAAGCCATTCTTACCAGAGTCTGTAAGCTCCCTGCAGCAGGGTTTGCGTGTGTGCATACAGTAACTGGCACTGGGAGGTCCTCTCCTACTGGAACTACTGGGCACTGCTGTAATGTACAGAGTAAATAGAAATAGCAATCAAAGCCTCAGCAATAAAAGAATAAAATACGCTAACTGCAGTAAAGCACTTCCATGGATGCTCAGTGATATTTTATTGGGCTTTCAGGACTTGTATACACTCTGAGTCTTTATAATACTTGAGAGTAAATAACAACATATTGGTGAACACTGAAATACTTGACATTTTCAAGAGGCCAGGATCTATTTTAATAATCCTCGGGAATTTCCAATAATGTCCTCCAAGCTGTTTACACTTGAAGGAGGGAGAGGGAGAGGGAAGAGGAGAAGGAGGTGGGGGGGGGGAGAGGGAGGAGGTGGAGGAGGAGGGGGAGGTGGAGGAGGAGGAGGAGGGAGGCAGGGAGGCGGCGCTGCTCTGGGCGGTCAGTGCGGCACCTCGCAGGCGTGGGCCAGCCGGAGGCCGCCAGGCGGCGCCGCCTCGCTCGGGCCGGGCCGGGGGCGGTGCGGGCCGCCCGCCGGTGGGGGGCGCTCGGAGCGTGGCCTTGTTGTGCGGGCCGGGGCGGGCGGTGGCAGGGCCGGCGGCAGCGGGGACAGCGTGGGGCTGCGGCTGCCTGCCCGCAGACCTCTTGGGGTCCCGCCCGTCTGCTCTGGAGGGGTTCGCGCAGGTTTTCGCGCAGCTCCGCTGCTACGCGAGACGGGTTTGTGTGTCTGGGTGTGAAGGTGTGAAGGTGTGAAGGTGCTCGCGGGCTGCCCTTCTCGCAGCGCCTGCCCGGCCCCCGCCGTCGGGCAGCACGGAGGGGTCGAGGGTTTCGCGGCGAGTTTGGTTTGGGTACGCCCGAGTTGAGGCGTGTTGATGCGGGCAGATTTCTGTCAGATACGCTCCAGACCGGTTTGGTAATGGATACGGCTGGGTGCTGGGTGCTTGTTACAGTCACGGAATCGTCATAGAACGATTGTCTCGGAAGGGACCTTTAAAGGCCATCTAGTCCAACCCCCTGCAGTAAGCAGGGACAGCTTCAATGAGATCAGGTTGCACAGACTCTTGTCCATTCTGACCTTGAGTGTTTCCAGAGATGAGGCAGTCCACCACCTCTCTGGAGTGTTCTACAGATGGCCTCTGAGTCTTACTCTTCAGGATGAGACCATGGGCAGTTTCTTCACCGTTGGGGAAACGCTTGGGATAGCGCCTGCGGTGGGCCACTGCTGGACGCTGCCTGCCGCGGCTCCAGAGCTGCCACAGACCAAAAAGAAAGGCCTGGGAGGAGGTTGGGAGACCTGCCCAGCCACTCCTCAGTCACACGGGGCCCGATCCTGCTTCCACGAGAATCCCAGAGAATTTCCGTTCTGACTTTGCTGTGGGTTGGCTCTGGTCCCCTGTCACATAATTCTGAAGTGAGCTATGGCTGTACATGGCTGGGCTATAAGGCAGCTGCATTTCCTCCCTCCCACCATGAGGTGAATAAAACAATTAGTATTTGTGCATGAAACCCTTCTGAAATAAAATCTTGTGACTGCCATTTCTCTGTTTTCTATATTTGAACTGGCCGGAAGATTGTTTAAATGTATCTCATGGACAGTTTACAACATGAATTACTTCCTGCCCTTGAAAAGTCATGGTTTTAAAATATCTGACAAGTTTATTACAATGAAATGTCACATTCCTCAAACAAGTCATCAAAAGAACAATTTTTTAGCAATGACTGGTTTCCAGCATTCACTATTCAGAAATGTTGCGGAGTTTGATTTTGTTTTGAATAAAATAAATAGAAAAAGCCTACATGTTTGCTCTGCCTAACATTCCTGGGTGTTCCAGGCAGGATTTCTGCTATCTAGTTGCGGTCCTAAGGTTTCTTCCTTAGTACCTCTGTACTTGTGACCACTTAGATTGCTACCCCCCAAGTAGCTCTCAGTTGGGTATCTAAAGCAGCTGTGAATGCCCCTCATAAAAATCCCCCTTTCCCTCTCGCTTTGTAGCACATAAAATGGTTTCACCGAATACTATGTAATATATATCAAAATGGTAGGGAATGGTGTATCAGAAATGGGCTAAACATACTAAGAAAAGTGCATGTAGAATTGTGTTCCCATGTGGTGGTCTTATAAAATTTCAATTATTGTTTTTTCTGTGACTGTATCTAACATTTTTGATGTTTTAATTTGTTCTCATCTTTTTTTTTCTTTTTTTTTTTTTTCTTCCCTACTCAGCTCTTGCCCCTGTTCTTTGCCTCTGGTTTTGTTGGTGAGGATATCACAGTGATGTCTGCATTCAACCTGCTGCATTTGGTGACAAAGAGCCAGCCAGTGGCCCTGCGAGCCTGTGGGCTTCCCTCAGGTTGAATGGGTGCTGCTTGTTGTGTCATGCGTAATGAAGGCCCTTGTAGGAATGGGTGTCTCTGCTGCAGGAAACAATGTGCTATGAGTTGCTGTGGGTTTGTTTAAATTTTCCTTTGAACTAGAAGTTTATTTGCCTTTTTTTTGGATAAAAGTCACTGGCTTGAGTGAGGGGTTTCATATCTGAGATTTCAAGAAGTTTGGAAATGCTAACTTCCTTGTCCAAAATATTGTCTCTTAAATTTTATATTATTTCCTCATTCTTGGCAAAAATGGTGAAATATTTTATTAAATGCCATTTCTACTTTTAAAAAAGATGCATAAAAGAATTTAGGATGTTGATTGCTATTAAATGATAGGACTTAAAAACATTTCCCAAAATCTTTAGTAGTATACTGTAGTTACACTCCATGTGTTTCTTTTCACATTTTTATTATAAATCAAATATGTTGTACTGAAATTTATGTACAAAAAGTGTGCAGATTTTAAAAGTTATTCTTTTATTCCTCTGACAGCATATTCCTTAGTTACGTGACACTTCTCTACATAACTAAATGGAAACATGCAATTTAATGCCCAGATGCAGCTGTACTTTCTCATGTAAGGTCCAGGTTTGTCCATTAGGTCTGGAAAGGGTGCCATAAGACCTCATCACCATGAGTTTGTTATTGATGAAACCTCGAACCTAAGTATTTTGTGTTTCACTTGAACAGCAAGCGTATCTGTAATGTTCACATAGTATTGTGAGTGCACATGGTTATGTGGGAGAAAATAAAAGCTGCACTGAGCTAATTTTAAACATGACTAAGAATTTCTTGACACCCAAATAAAAAAGATACAGCCCTGGCTGATCAGTGTTTTGAAGCCTCAAAAAGAACCATCTTGGGTGTTGTGCTACATTCACAACTGGTTCATAAGGCTGCAGAATGTTATGAGCGTTTTTCCCAGAGCTGGACTTAGCAAGCATATGGAGATGATGTTTTAAAGATTTTTTCAGTGATAAGAGATCAATTTTCAAGCTGATGGATTTTTTCTAAAGCTGATTACACTTTATTTGAACTAAATCTGAGTCCATTTTTGCAGCATTTGTGTTCTGTTTCCCCACATGTGCACAAAACTCCATTAACCTTGATAGGAGCTGCAAACACATATTGAGGAAGAGAGAGAATAACCCACATTGTGTCAGCTTGACCTTGGTTTCCCGTTATATTTGCCGCTGAGCCAGATTTAAACCCCTAAAAATATAGGGTAAGCAAATTTCCTTAGTCCTCATTTTGTACCTTTTGATGTGTACTCATGTTGCCAGTGTCTACCTTAAAATGGGGACACTCGGCCTTCTGGCCATTTTATTCCCACTCTGAAAAGGAGATCCCAGGTTGGTCAGCTAGAAACACACAGAGCCCATGGGAGGTTTTGCTGTTGTGTACCTATTTGCAAAGCATTGCATTATCTGTTTTGTCAAATTGTTTTTCTGTCATAATCCAGTAGTCACATTTTGGAATTAAAAAGTTAACGCTACTGTTTATTCCCTTTGATCCCTAACTGTGCAACCATTAATAGATTGAGTTCCACTGACTACTTTATAGATATATATAGAGAGAGGGAGATTTATATATAATAAACCCAAATTCATCTGCTAACAGTGGAATAATATACAGTCACATATCTTACATATTTTAAGAGTAATCTAATTCCCCGGATGCTTATAAAGTAATATAGGCTTGTTTTGCCTTTGGTTTGTTTTTTTTGTGTGTGGTGTATTTAGAGGGTTGCAAGTAAATGGTATAGCATGTATCGAATAAAACATGGGAATGAGACGTAGAGCCAACATCTGCTTAAATGCCACAATGCCCTGTGACTTTGACTTCTGAATATACATAAAATACCCCAAGTTCTCATGATTTTTTTTATGACATAACACTTTGAATTAGTACTTTTCCCACCATCCAGATCTGTGTGAATTGCAGTCCTTCAACCATACCACCATGCCATGTGTCCACTGAGTCTGGGACGGTGTGGAGCTTGGCTGCCTTCTAATTCAGTGGCAAATTCCATATGGGATGAGACTTTTGAACCTTCTGGAACCCCTGCCCACACAGCGTAAAGGAGCGAAGTGCCAGCAGAGCAGCAAATGGGGCTTTCAAACAACCTTTTAAACTCCGTGCAGTTAAATATTTGCAGGACGAGGACTTGAATGAAAGTATCATTTCAATTTCTGTGCTTGGAATGATACCTCTGTCCTTTCTGTAAGAGACAAAGTAACACAATGCAGTATTTAATTTATATTTAAGATGTAGTTGTAGATCAGAAATAAGTGACATTTTCCCCCCCAAAAAATTAAATTAATGAAATACCATTGGGAGGTATTTTAGAATAGAGGTGACCTTCTGTCTCTTCTTTGAACCACTATTTTGTAACCATGTATGAGTTACATGGGATCACTTGTGCTAGTGAGGTGTTTTTACTTGCTCTTTTTCTGTTTGTATATTAGCACCTGGAGTGCAGGTCTGTTCTTCCAAATTGTATTTTAAAAATACTTTTTTGTCTGAAGTTAGGACTAAACGTTTCAATGTGTGCAAACCTAGTGCACTGTTTGCTCATAACCTTTTTTATAGACAAAATGGCAAATCCGAGCAGGAGCAGGCACTCCCAGTAGATGGCACTAGGCATTTGCTGTTATGCATGCCCAGGGCTATATGAAAAGCTTCCCATTTAGGAGTTATTCACACAGAAAGTACACCCTGAGACCTTAGGAACATTTACAAGTCTTTTAAGAAAAGCGTGAGCACTGGGAAGAATCACATCACTCTATGCTCGTACACAGACTACCATCGCATTGGTTCAAGGTTTCTTCGTTGCCAGTAATGATTACAGTTCTGTTGTGTCTGTTGTGTGATATAGAAATGTTGCTCCTTGAGCCCACTTTAATAAAAGTTGAATGCTCTGAATTTCTTTGGAAATCTAGGATGCACTCAGCACCTACTGGGATTTAGTTTACAGAAATTCAGTCTTAAAAACAAAAAACAAACAACAAACCACTTCAAAACCACAACAATGCCCATCAAATGTTTAATGTAAAAACTACTTCAGCTGCTTTAATGCATACCAAGAAGCAACTGATACAAATAATGATTATGCAGATTCCATGTACATGTTTTCTGAAGCAGACCACCAACCTATAAAGTAAAAAGATAGCTTATTTTGCTTTGCTGTGTCTTTTAATTATTATGGGTTCTCATTTCTTGAAAAGATCTTTTATTTCTTTAACACTTTGAATGTTGTGCTGCTTACATCACATTTTTGCATGCGATAATTTGGCTTTTCCTCTCCTGTAGATCAAAGAAAATTATGGTGCTTGTAAAATTAAGTAAAAGTAATGATGAAGAAACTACAGGGGTAGACTTAGGGTTGGGTTATTTTTTTTTTTCTGCATAATAAAGTCCTAGGTAATATTAATTCTTGTGAAGTGTTTAATTACTAAAATAACTACTAGTAGGAAACCATACTTTCTTAGGATTAGATGAAATTACAATGCATCTGTATGAAGATGGTGCTGGGCATATGGTGTAAGTCTTTATTAAGTAAATATCTATAGTATAGTTTTTCATAACTTGTTTTATTAAATATTTGTTAATACTTAATTTCAATATAATATCTTTTCATAAAATTGAAATGAATAATGAAGACAAAATTACTGGGTCTCAAAATTGGACTTTTATTAGTAATCTTTTAACATAAAGGATTACTTTCAGGAGCAGATCTTCTAAATGTTTGCGTGCATTTGTTCCTCTGATCTCTCAAACTGGTCATGTCAGTGAAATTATCTGTGTGCATAATGTTTGCCAGATATGGCTTTAACAACAAAAAGTCTAGAAAAGACCTTATTCTTGTGTGTTTCAAGTATAGTAGTTGCTGTCAAACTTTGTGTGACTTAAGTATGTCTAAATGTTTCATTTTGTATGTTTCTATGTTCAGAGATATCATTTCCATAATGTATAACTTCCCCATAGTTTATGGTAATGTGTATCACCAGAGATGTACTACTACAGATGTCTGTTCACATGGTTTGAATGAAAATAAAAGTAAGACTAATACTGTGTAGCATAAACCACCAGTATGGCTATGGTAAATGCCTGTCAATGTTTTCATTATAAATCCCTATTTTCTGGGGTTTATATCTTGAATATAAAAATTTGCTCTGTGTTCAAATATGTCATACAAGGTCTCAGATGAGACCTTGTTCCTGTTCCTCAGAACTGGTTGGGGGGCAAAAATTAAAACTGATTTCTATCAAGCTAAATTAAAAAAAAAAAGCAAATACTAATTTGGAGCAAAAATAGATTTTTAAATTTAAAATAGTCTTAAAAATACCTAGCTTACTACCTCCCAGCAGTTATGACGAATTTGATAAATGCTTGAAAAGAGTCTTGAAAATACACACTACGTGAGCACAATAGTAAATAGCATGTGAAGCCTTTCATGTGTCATTATTATATAAATGTTTGTGTATATGTCTGCCTTCTAGTCATAAGAACTAGAACACTGTATTATCGTAATAGAGCATATTTTTGGAATGACTTAGTTTTAAAAATTAACTTTGCATAGAGCTGTCTTAATGGGAGTATATTCAGTGTTGTACTGTATTTACAAATATTTCTTTTGTACAATAGTATTCAGTCTAGAATGTCTTATTTAATGCAGTTTAGAATGAAATTTATTTGTGGATATCTCATTGGGAGTAATACTTTAAGAGTACCTGATACTTGTAAAACTTGGGATCATAAAGAAAACTAGAAGCCTTTTTATGTACCCTAGAGTTTGTACCCTGTTTTTTTGCTTTTCTCAACTCCTTGTTCTGATGGAGTTTCACACTTTTCCTCATCTGCTCAATAGTCAGAAAGTGCTCGTTCCTGCCTCATCTGGGTAGAGGCTCCTCAGTGACTCTTGCACTGAGAAGCTGAAGGATGATGAGACGTCTCTTGTGCTCCCAGACCATGCACAGAGCCAGTTCCTTAATGTGTTCTCTGATGGATCTTTTAAGGTTGTTTGTGTTCCCTTCCTGCTCCCATAAAGGACCCACCACAAACCATTTCCACCCGTCTTGCAGAAATGTTTTAATTCTGGGAGCTCATAAATTTCCTGTGTTCCATTCCCGTGCCCTCTGCAGCTCAAACTTACTGTGTTTTCTGCTTAGATGGGTACGGAAAAGATGAAGTTTCAGCACTAATGGTGTTTCTGTGTTTTAAAGTTTCTCATGGAAAGTTAATTTTTTATTATTGGGGTATTTATCAGGACATCTGAGAAGTCCTTTAAGGACTGCCTTCACTTTTTTCCCTTCAATTAAAAGCAACTCCTGGCTTTGTCCTTTCTCTGAGGAGTATGTGATGAAGGTTTCAGAGTGTGTATGTGATGTAAAGGAGCACACAAAAAGGAAGGAGATTTTTTTATGTTGCTAAGCTGAGGAAGTACAAGCAAGAAAAGGTGCAAGAAGTGAATATAAAACTTAAAGTCTGTCAGACTAGGTTGGGAAGCAATGGAGAAGATAATCTAGTGGGCCACTTAGGGAATGGGTGAGCTTGGAATTTGATGGAACATGGAATGGGTCTATACTGTGGACTGGGAGTCAGGCACTAGAGACAGGAACATTACCATAACTTAACTGGTAGGTTAACCACAGGTTGCTACAGCACAGATCATGATTTGGGGGAAACAAGTAGAGAGGAGTCCCAGAGAATGCTAAGAAGCAGAAAATGTTTGTTCTTAGCTACAAGCTAAACATGTGTCTCAATCTGTGGTTTCCTTCAAAAGAAGCTGTGTTAGGAAGGGACACATGGCCAGGGTATGGAAGTGCCCCCTGCTCTGGCTGGAGGAGAGGTTCTTGTGGGATGGGAGGTACCAGCAGCCCAGATCCAGCACTGGCAACTTTATGCACTGAATGCAAGAACTCCCAGCTCAGTGCTCTGGCCCAGGTCAAGGAGTCCCAAGGAAAGCAGAGTGGGAAAGGGCTTGACTGAGTCCTCTTAAAGGCCTTTTATAGAGCTTGACCCCATCTTCCTAACCCATAAAGCATGGCTGAATTTTAAAGAAATGCAGGAATTCCAGAAGGCCCATTAGTGAAAGAGGTTGCCAGTTACAAACCTTTTTGGCTGTTTCTCTACCATTAGTCCTGAAGCAGGTTGAGTGGGCAGGGGGCTACAGTGTTTTCTGTAGTAGTTCTTCTGGTCATAGCAGAGCAACAGCTGGAGCACAGAGTGTCGCAGCAGCTTCTGTCTTCATGCTGGATATGTCCCTCAGTGGAGAAGGGGAGTGAAAGGCCATAGAGCAGGCTATGCCTCCTTGTGTCTTTGCTAAAAAGGTTCCTTACCCTCCACAGTGGGAGACAGACCGAGTTTTGCAGGAGGTTAGATCTGGGGTGTTGTGGGGAACTGGAGGAGAAGAAAGACCTTCCCTCCAACCCCTCTCCTTTCCTCCACCCCCCTCCCAAGTACAGATTGTGGCACCTTGACTCATTGGCTCATTTCACAGGCCACACATCACTATTGTGGAGGAAGCAGGAGGAGGATTTAGCAACAGCCTGAATGCCAAAATAAGCTACACACCACTGCGGTAACTGCTGGCAAATGCTGACTTTTTAATTGTTTCTGATGCAGGGTTAAACTTTTATTAAAGCAGTGTGAATAAACTTCTTTTGATGGCTGACTGAAATATTTTAAACGCAAAAGGTAGCATAAAGCCCTCATTAAATTTATCTTAATTCTGCTGTTAATAAAATGTCTTTCCATATGTTGTGCACCCTTTTATTGATTCAGACAGAAATCTACTGACCAGATATGGAGTGCTCAATGTCTTTGCCTTTCTTCCTTTTAATTTAAAAAAATGTACTGCCTGTGAAAGGTGCTAGGATCATATCAGCAAAACAAAAGTCTCTTTATCTGTTAGGAGGGAGTGGAAGAGAAATCCATCATTATAAATGTTCCCCCTTCCACTGCTGTACCAAGAGATCTTGATCTTGTCTTGTCTGGTTTGCATCCAAGAGTAAGGCAAATAGGTCATCTGCCCTGTGCACTCTGTCTTTGGCCATCTCAGCAGAAACAATAACAAATGTGGCAGTTTATAATGTAATGAGCTTGTGCTCCACTTAATTGAAGGTTCTATTCACCAGCCTCTGCTGAGCAGCCATTATGCTGTCATTGCTATGGTACTAGTGAAGATGACAGTTCAAAAAGCTCCAGGGGAAGCTGCCTTCACCTCCACCAGCTAGCACATGGTGGTGGTGGACTCCTCAGTCGTTTGGAAAGGTTTGTGAGACCAAGATTGTGGCTGGTAGTGACATTTATTTCATTATCGTCAGATAAGGAAGTAAAGTAGACGTATCTGGAGAGAACAAAAGGAGCCGCTTTTCTTTCCCCCTTTCCTACTATGCAAAACACTTGAGTCTTTTGTTAAATGTTTTTTACATTTGCAAGGTTCAGATTTCTCTTCCAGGGAATGTCTCTTTGGCTTGCATGGCCATGTAACCTGCTGCAAGCATGCTTGCAGACCTGTGGAAACAACAGGGCAGCTCCTGTTCCCATAGATGCTGCCTGTACGGGACTGCTGGGGTTCTAATAGCATTTTCTTTGGAAAGAAAACAAGTGTACAGAAGAGATGCATGAGTTGCCAGTTTGGGGTCTTTGTTTGTTTTGATTTGGTTTGGGTTTGTTTTTTTTTTTTTTTAATTTGGGGGTTTTGGTGCTTAACAAATTTGCTGTCTTATATGGGAGATTTCTGACGATGACTCAGAATATATGCATTTGTATTAAACATGAGCCATGCTGATGACCAGGTGGAAAAAATAAATGTGACAGCTCTGTTACTTGATTGCATGGGAAGTTTTCAAATTTGCAAAGAAGGGACTTGCCCTTCCCTTGTGGCCATCTGACCCTCCTGGGTGTTAAGTAAATAATTTTTTTAAACACAGTTAATTTTTGGGTGGCGTTCTTTTAAGATAGAACCTGGCATTTGACCCAAAATTGTAACTGCTGTCCTGGTACCTGGCTTTAGGATTTTCAATGCACAATATAGTGGAAATGGTCTTCGCCCCATTACTTCTAATGCTTGCATGAAACTGCAAATGGTATTTCAACAGCGGGTGGGAGCTGGCTACCTACAGCAAGAAAGCAAAGGAGCCATCCCTCAGAGGAGAAACACAGATCAGTTCTTCAATGTGTAAAACATTTACAGGGTTTTCTGAAGGATGAAGTTTGGATTTTACTTAAACTTGACCTCCCAGCATTTCAGAATTTCTTTTGCAGCATCTATCCTAGTCACCAGCAGGCTTAGGTAATTTAAAGTGGCTTGTGAGTGGATTATAAAAAGGACTATCATGTCAAATACAGGTTTTATAAAACTGTGTTTTCCAGCTTAGAAGGCAGTAGAATTTTTTGCAATGATTTGCTTTTTCAAGAGTTGTTCTTTTTTAAACTAGATGAGCAGTTTCTGACTTGTTTGCAGTGAGAGGACCCTACAGCATTCTTCTAAGACTGTGGACTACAGGCTGCAGAGAACAAACTAAGCAGAAGTGAGAGAGTTGAGCATTTGCCTTTTTGTAATCAAAGAGAAGCAAAACTGTCAACAAGAGGCGGAAACTGTGTAAATGAAATTTGAAATAATAAAAAATGAGAGATTCCACTTTTAATAATACTGAGTGTTAGCAAAAGCATATGTAAGGATATTTATTTAAAGAAATGTATGCAAATATTTTTTAACTTTGCAGGATTCCTCTTAATGTCAGTTTGAGATAATTTACCACTGATCTACCCCAGTCTGATGCACTTGTGGGGGGACACACTTTGGAAAGCAAAGAGGTGTATACTTAGAGCCAGATCCTGTACTACATTCATAGACCCTTAAGTAGCTCTGCATATGCCAAAGGGTCTGTCTATAGAGGTCACATTGCAGGACTGGGACTGGGGTGGTATATGAGTAATAAAATGTGCTGGAAGGCCCCTAAAAAACTGCTTGGGTATATTAAAAGAAGTAGTACGGAAAACTAGAAGCCCAATTTGTTATATGGCTGTGTTTTGCTGGAACATTTGATCTTGCTGTATTTAATTCAGGAAGTCTAAGTGGTATGTACTCAGTTCCATGACTGTAATGTCCATTAATTCTAGTGGAACATAAGCATACACAGAAGAGGGAAAATGTAAGCTGTGTCTTCCATGCATAGTTGAAATATTGAGCTAATTTCAGTGATAGGAAGCAAAAAAGCATAAGAGAAAACTGTTAGAATGGTTCCAAAGACTGTTTGAAGTAGGAAAGCCATCAGGAAAAATGCCACCAAATTTCAGGGCATGTCAGACACTAATCGCCACCCTCTGGCATGTTGGAACAGGTGAAGGGCTGAGTGGTGAGGAGTGATGGTCTGCTAACTTGTGTTGGTCTGTCTGAATGTATCTTGTTGCTAGTTTTCTTTTGATTGCTTATAGGGAAGGAATGTTATGAATCACGGATTTGAAAAGGTCAGTTGGAATTTATATGTGAGGTGAGATGCTTAATGTCTTCACTATCAGGTCAACACCAAGAAAATACTTTCTGTTCACTTAATTCCTACAGAGGACTCCAGAGCTGAACTCTGAAATGCCCACAGTCTGCCGGTGAATAGTAGATGGAAACATGCACTCCCTGTTTTTCAGAAAAAAATCTGCCTAAGCATAGGCATACCATGAAGTCTCCAAGAAGGGTTTGGTGTTTGTTTCATCCTCCTCAGTTTTTCTTTTTTTTTTTTTGTGTTTACACATTAAAATTTGTGAGCCTAGTCTTTTCCTCACAAAGCCTTCCATCGTGCTCCAGGATCATAACTGCTTTTAGTACTGCAGTAACTGTTGGCAGGAGGCTGAAGACAAGTGCCTGTTGGTGACAGGCCTGCACACTGCTCTTCTCTTGAGTGCCCACCCCAGTGAAGGCACTGTGGTGTGCTGATTAGAGAGATTTAATCTGGCCTTCAATCGTCAGTAAAGAGAATTTTGTTTGCCCTTGCAGGCCAGTGTTCACCTCTGCTAACAGTAGGATCTAACTGGAGTTCAGAACATAGCTGTCCTGGGCTCCTCTAAAAGTCGTTGATGAGAACATCACATCCAAAGAACAAGTGAGATCCTTTCCAGAGTCCTAATGTAGATCCTATGAATCCAGACTCTGTTATTCTCATATTTAATTTAGTCTCACCTTTAATGTAATCACACGATGTCAGGCTATTTGTAGAAGTGATGACCTTTTTTCTCATCTGCCTCGAATTGTATAATTTGCCAATGAACCGTGAGCCTGCCTTTATGCCTGAGTTGCTGAAGAATTTTGTTGCCTGTATGGGAACCCTTTCCACAGCCCAAACCTCATCCTGTCTATGGAGAACCAGACTGAGGAAGGTGTTCAGCCTGTCCATTTATTCTCTGGTTTAATAACAAGTTTGATAACACCTCCATTACTAGTGACAGTTTTTCTCATACTGGGCATATCTTTGTGTATGTAGCTTTGTGTTGTCTCCTGGAACAGTTTCAAAACCAGAAGCAACCACTCTGAGCACTTTTGTCCCTCTAGCATGTAATTTTTTTTCCTAACCAAAGGACTGTGTTCCTAGAATCTCATCCAGTGGTTTCTAGGATTCATTGCACTTTATAGAAGCTTGCAGACTAGCCCTGTTTCAGGTAACGTACCCTTACATCCTCTGCAGTCGGGGGTTAGACTTGCTTTACCTCCTTGGCTCTTTGGCAATATGGAAATAGTGTGATCCATTTACTGACTTATTATTTTGTTGCTAGCAGTTAAATAATAAGTGCAATTAATTGAATAGGGCCATTCTTGAATGCTGAGGACTGGACCAAGAGATTTCTCTTATGATTTGTAGTGCTTGTAGTGCAACTTTTTGTTGATGCGTACTCAAATTACAAACCTGGAGAATCCTTTGTTGGGGTCAGTTGCAGTTTACCCCACTGCACTTTCGCAAAAATTCCCTGTAGACAAAAATACTTGTTTGTAGTATAGAATATGCAGTTAATCATTAAAACAAGTGGGGAAAATATTTTTTTTAACATGCTTTCTACTTCTGATCTGTGTTGTAGATCAAGTGGCATCTAGACATTTTTCTGTGCATGTAGTGAGCCCATTGATTGAAGAACATTAAATTTCTAAAAGAAATGAAAAATTATTTAGGGAGAGTAAAGAGGGAGTACTGAGCATTCTTTAAAACACTCAGTATTTTCTCTTTTTCCAAAGTGAAGCTATGCTTACTTTTTTTTTTTTTTTGCAACAGCTGAGGAGCAAATAGTATGGTTTTTTTAAATTATGCGTAGATATTTTTAAAAGTGATGTTGGTTTATAAGATTTTCTGCTCTCTAGACTATTTTTTAAGACTGAAATTACAGATAAAAGACTGTTTCTCAAACAGTTTCTTTCTGAGCTGCATAATGCAAGATAACAATAGCTATTTATATAATGTATATGCTTCCTTTCCCTGTTAGCTATACTTTGAAAGAATTATTAGTCCTGGAGTCCTGCACGTTTGGAGAATAAAAACCTCCAAAGTTTGACATCTTTAAATAAGCAACCAAATGTTATAAAGAACAAACCTCACTTACAGTTAGGAAACAATATTTACATTTAAGGTTGAAAAGCCAGGATGTAGGAAAATTTTGCTAATTTGGAAGGTGACCTTTAAGTGCACCAAAACCAAATAATTTGTAAGCTATGGCACAGGGCACATTCCTGCAAAATTTGTGTGAATACTGCTTTAGTGGTTCTTGAAAGACAAACAAAGAGACCTGGAATGAAATCTTTATCCCTCTCCCAAATAAGATTGAAGCTAACAAAGGCATACAGCAGCGCTCTTTCAAAGCTTGCCACTAAAACGAGGGCTCTGCAGCACAGCTAATGAGACGGCTCAGAGTGGAAAACAATCTGTTTTTAAGAATGTTTAGATGAAAAGTAATTTCTAATCTATGAAATAAAATCGCTTTTCAATACCTTTCTTTCAGTAGTAAAGCTTTTTATGTTTGCACTATTTACTTCTATCAGATGTTTTCAATTTTACTTTTTTCTTCCTGAAAATACTTCCTAAGGCTAGTGGTTAGTTGATAGTGACCAACAGCATTATTCTTTTTCTGTCTCCCCTATTCACCCACTCCCACACATTAAAAAATTGAGAAAAGAAGAGGGGGAGGAAGAAAGAAACATCTTTTCCTAAATGATTTGCAAGCATCTGTTCTTTAAGCTACTTTTTATGAACACTTCTTAGTAATGACTCAAGGTAAAAAAGCAGAAAAGCATCCAATGTTAGGAAATTGCAATCCAATACCATGTAATTTAAACCTGCCATTGCCTCTCCTGTACTAAATGACATACAGATGGGTAGCTCTGTTGCTTCTACTTTGGGAACACAATTGGTCTTTTTATGAGTGTATACATGTTACTAGCAAAAAATATTTTTGTCAGCACTGTTTATTTCTAATTGAACCATATTTTAATTGCTGTCATAATTACAGTGCTTTTTCCCTGCTGTATTTTGTCAGCTAATTTTTGCCAATGATTATCAAAGTTACCTGAATATTTGGCAATTTCTGCTACTACTTTGGGAGTTTTCATTCCCAGAAGCAACCTAATTTTTTTTTTCTTTCCTGATGTGAATTTTTGCACTATACTAATGTGTTCTTTTACAGTAATCTTTTTTTACTCCTTGGATTTTCTGTGTGAACTAAGCAAAGCAAAAGTTGAGATTTTCAAAGGAGAGTAATTTCAATAGCAACCTTAAATTTTACAACACGTTTATTGTTGAACCTTGTACAGCTTTGTGCATAAAGAAATTACTTGCTCCTCAGTGCTTCAACGGTGAAAAAATAAAATGGCTACTGTCATAAAGAATGATGATGCAACTAGAAGTTAAATCAACCTTATTGTAATTCTGAAGATTTAGAATTGTTAGCTACTTTTAAGGGTAATGAAATTGCTAGTTGTTGTGGCTAAACATCATATGCCCATTACCATAAGTCTCCAATATAGATGTCTTGTAAAGAATGTTTCAGCTGTAGCTGGGTTTTTTGCAGATTTTTTTTTTAATGGTCGGAAAAATGGTACTTTCTTGTGAATGATTGTGTGCGCAACAGTTTAGTGTATAACACATCGAAGGGCTTTGGCTGTAGCACGTTGTCACTGCTCCAGTGGAATCACCTGGCTCTCTATAAAAATTCTTTTTTAAACTTGAAGAAATAATCAGCTGCGGTACAGCTGAGCTATTTTTTGTGCAATAGGGACCGGTCTGGTCATTGACAAGTGAATGCAGAAGCTATGCTGTGGCTGTCTGCCAAAGCAATTATTCAGGATTTAAGCTAAAAAGGCTCCTTCTTCCATATCCTCTCCCTTTGCAGGGTCATGTAGGGATAAAAAGGACTGTAAGGTGGTCTTTTCCCAGGAGGAGCTGAGGAAGCGGCTGACACCCTTGCAGTACCATGTCACTCAGGAGAAAGGGACTGAAAGGTAAGGTAGGACGAAAGAAACTCAGATCTCAAAACACAAGCATATTTCTTTTCCACCCCTCCTCTTACTGCAGTTTCCTCACTTTCCCCACCAAGTTTTGTTGGTTTTTCTTTTCCCCAGGATTTCTGCACTTGTTTACTAACCCCTACAAATTAACACTACTGCAAAGACAAGCATCTGCAACATGGGGGCCAGGGCCAAAGGTCTTGTGTGACTTTTAATGAACACTGCATGTCTTATAAAGTCACCAGGCTTATGTTTAGAGTCTGGTTTTAGTTTACTACAAAACGTGTGGAAGTAATAGTGGTTTAGGTACACTTTTTTTGGAAGACATCGTGGTAAGCAGAACCACGAGGGAAATGGCCCCGTGCCAGGAGGCTGGAGTTTTGAAGGTGGCCATTGTAAGTATAGACGTTTTGGCTGCAGAAAGAAGGTAGCATAATTTAGTTCTTTTCCACCCCACTCCAATTTCTTTTTGAAGCACATGTGGAGAAGGTATTTATTGGCTCATTTGTGGTTGGAATGTAAAAAATTTTCAATAACTGCCCTCACATGGCTTTAGTTGCTGGAAGCCAGCCTCAAGTCCTGGAGGGAAAAAAAGACTCGCTTCCAAGAGTGTTTTTAGTGAATAAAGTCTCTCTCTCAGCTGATTCCAGCACGAAAGTAACTTGCCAAAGCCCAGCCATTTTTTGTTGTCTAATTTATACCACTGAGCTTGGCCTAAGGCCCTGGCTTTACCTCTGCTCCAAATGTACTAATGATGTAACTGCTTGTTTTCATTCATGAGTTGAAAGGGCTCCCTGCTGCACGTGCGGTCCCAGTTAATAGGCAAACCTTTTCCTGACAGCGCTGAATTTGGTGGCTGAATGTGCCAGGGAGACTGGCAAGGATGGTCCCCCTCTCCGCTCCAGCCCCTCTGGTCCTCCAGCAGCCCTGGAGGGGCAGGGAGATGGTGGCCTCTGCTGGGAGGCCTGCCTTCCCCCCGGCCCTCCACGCTCTTGTGTACGGGACCAACAACGTGATTTAATGCACACAAACAATTGGAGATTAGGTCATTCTTAAAAATCCTGTTTATAAAAAAAATTGGACCTCATAAAAAGAGTGAAAGGATAATAAAAACAAGCTGCTGAGCACATAGGCTTTTTGTTGGGCTAGCACAGCTGATTCGTATTAGGTGAATGACCTCCTAGCCTTTTAGATTGTTAACTTGGAAAAATATTCCCTTAAAGCTGGAATATTGCTTTTCAACTGAAAATATAAGGCACACACAGCTTGAAATCATGCACCAATTATTTCATTTTCAGCTACAATGCCTCTGCTGCCCAAGCAGCCAGTGGCAGCCTGACCCAGCACCTCACACCTCGCTCCGCTGTGGCCACCGAGCCTGCCGCACTGCCCAGACACTGGCCCAGGCACGCGTGGCAGGTTGAGCTACATGCTAAACAATCAATGTTTACAAAAATTTGACAGTTCACTTGCCAAATAGGGGAAGACTTCAGTTTTACGCCTTTTTGTTGGTGTTGTAGTTCTGGCCTTTGAACTGTGGGACAACTTGCTTCCTTTTGCATGATGCGTAACACCTGAGGCACACTAACAAGGATATTCCCCTTTTCCTGTGCCTGCTTTATTTGCTGCCTTTAATAAAAACCAACTTCCAACTTTGAAATTGTGGGTTTTTTCTATAATGTTTTCTAAAGATTTAGATACTTTGATAATTAAAAAAAAAAAATTCCTTTATTTAATTTTAAAATGTTGTGTTGTTTTTCCAGTGCCTTTGAGGGGGAGTACACACACCATAAAGCTCAAGGAATATACAAATGTGTTGTTTGTGGGACTCCTTTATTCAAGTGAGTATGCTAAATATAGTTTTGAGATGTCTGTCTCTTAGGTTATGTGTAATCTTGTGTATATTCCATACATAATTGTATTAGGTCATTTTATAGACTCACAGAATGGGGAAGTCATTCAGCCTGTTAAGGGATACACGAGAAGCAATGTAAATAATAGTTCTATAGTAAAATTAATCTCATAATAAAGATAAAAAATTATGATAAATAAGACAGTAAGATAACATTCAGGTAAAACAGGAAATATGACAGAAAAATAAGTAGTAATTGTTTAAATATTTTTTTCTATATGCAGCTATGCCAAATAATTGCAACACAGTCTTCCACTGCCTTGACAGATACTGAGGTTTGACTGTTAGCATTACTTACAGGTAGCTTTAAGAGCTACTGGGTGGTGATGCTGGATCCATGCTACAGCATTTTATCTGATAATGGAGAAAAAAGTAGATGCTTTTTTTTCTTTAGAATTCAAGTAGTTAAGAAAACAAAACCTGGGAAAATTGCATTACTTACTATATTTCCATCTATCCCAAATAGCACACATGGAGAGCTGATTTAGGAATTGGAGCAAGGATTAAGAAAGAAATACTAACTTTTTTGTCTTGCATGAAAAATACTCTTTAGAAGTGTTCTGGCAATTATAGCTGTAAATTTAATGCTAGAAGCAGTGCTGATTGAATTCTCTTGATCACTGCATTGTTCTGCAGAGATTCAGTTGTTGTTTATGTGTTTTTTCTTATTTCTAGCTGCTTGTGTTCATTCTGATGAATTTAATTTTTTTTCTTGCTTTTTTTCCCCCTTGGTTCACACTGACTGAGTCCCTCTCACTTGGAGAGGTACCCTTACAAGAGCATGAAGCAGGATGGTCAGGACAGTGCTAATAATATAGAAAATTGGGCCAGTAATAGGTTACAAAGGAAAATACAATTGATGTAGCTCTAGAATCACCAGATGTGATAGTGATAGTTGTTCGCAAGAGACTATCTGTAAAATGAAAGAAGTGCTTAATCTCTGTGATGTTTGATTCCTCTGTTGGGAAGATTACCTGCAGAAACTTGAGTAAGAATGTGAATCTTTTGAGTTGAAAAACTGATGGTTACAAACGCAGCCAAGACAACAGTCTCATGTCATGTGTTACTGTGGTGCTTAGCTTGGGGATGCAAAGTGGAGATCCAAAGTCTCCGTAACCTGGTTTTCTACATGGCGATTTAGACATTCTCCTGCTTACAATAGCCAAATCTTTGTGGGGGAGATCCTGGCTCTGTCAAAGTCAATTCATATTTGGTAAATGGAGCCAGGATCTCACCTTCTACCTTCAAGACTGACTTCCTTTCTATCATCTAATGGAGAAAGAATCATAGAATCATAGAATCAGCTGGGTTGGAAGGGACCTCTGAGATCATCAAGTCCAACCCTTGATCCACTACTGCTGCGGTTGCTAGACCATGGCACATTGCCCATTTAAAAGGAGAGTAGTTTTTTTGGTGCTATGGAGGGGTTTTTTAGTGTCTTTTTTTTGTTTGTTTTGTAATGTCCAGATAGTCATCTGAAACTTGCATTTACATTTGTTTCTCATTGGCTGTCCATTAATTTTTTTTCTTTATGTCCTTGTAATCTGTAAATATATATATTTGGACTATAGACCTGTCAGTTTAACTAGGAAAGAGACTGGAGCTTCAGCAGTAATATTAACAAACTTCAACTTTTAACATTTCTGATTTACGTTGTTTCATTACCATGTGACACACAAGGTCAAGGAACACATGAATTTTACACTACAGATGAAAGACTTATTTTTTGGTAGGTCTTTAAAACAGAACTCTGTCTCTATCATAGGAAAGATAAAAGAAACAACTAGGAATTTGACATCTCTTCATCTACCTACTCATACTAGTGTTATGAGAAACCTCCCAAGCTTTATGGAGGACATGCTTTAACTTTTTCCACAATCAAAGGTGCGTCACACAGAAAATCCATAATCATGCCATTGAATCTAATTATTCTATCTCTCAACTTTCACGCCAGACAGTCTCCTACATCCCAGTACAGCTGCCCTAAAGAAAGCAATAAATGAGAGAGACAATAAACTAATCTCAAGGATCTCCTTTTCTGCAAACCACCCCTTATGTAGTTTTGTGTTACACTTACTCCAATCTAGCTGTAGGCCTATGCTAAAAGGACCCCTCCTGCCCCCGCCTTTCTCTAGGGTGTTTTTTCATGGCTTCCTCTTCACTGGACCTCACATGGTGTGGCTGGAGCATGTCTCGGTGCAGAACATTGATCTGATAGAAAACTAATAAGCCAAAGAAAAAGCCCTCATCCTTATCAACCATACCTGCTCATGTTAATTTTTTGTGAGCCACATTTATCATGGATGGACAACCTCTGCCACAAGGTTGTGTTTTTCTGTATCAGTTCACAGAGGGCCACCTATGCCACCCAAATCCTCAGTGTTTTCTAAGGGCCAAGTGTATTTGCAAAATTGCACCTACTTTAATTTTTCAAAGCATTTTCTTGTACACTGTGCAAAAATACCATTCTGTCCATAGGCATGGTTAGAATGGACCTGAGTGAAATCCATGACTCATGCTATTGCCATAGGAGAGAAGCTATTCCATATTTAACAAACCATGGTCACATCCTTTACCATATGCAGGACTGTGAGAAAGATGTGGTATAGATGGGAACTGGGAAGCCTGGGAGAATGATTTCCTTTTAAAAAAAGAAATATTATTGTTCTGTCAGTTTCCAATTTTTAGGGCCAGGGACTGAATTGCCAAGTCTTCATAAATCACCCACTGCTGCCTTTATTGCTTCCTGGAAGGAATTCTTCGTAATGGTGTTGGCTCTTCTGAACATGTGCTAAGAGACATAGCAGCAGGCTTATCTATGCTATATTTTCATTTGATTTTTGTTGAGCTGTGTCAGGTCTTCTCAACATCTCTCAGACATCCATCAAATCATGAGAAAGTGAAAGCATGGGTGGGTAATATAATTGTACCATTAACATTGTGCCACTAACACTGTACCACTCCTGCCTTCACAACACAAGGGAGGATTTCAGTCACTAGGTTAGAGCTCTACAAGGAATTTCCTTGCGTGCTTAATTAATGGTCTTTAATCTTTCTTAATGATCTTTATATCATTTGAGCACGCCAAATGACAAATCAGCACTGGCTATCTGGCCAGGAGAGCCCATATGAAATCATCGCTGTAGCATCTCTAATAAGATCTAATAGCTTCATCTGTCCTGACTGACTCTTAGCTTCCTTAAAAACTTTGTCAAAACCAGCAGCTTCTATCTAATAACATTTGTTTGAAGTAACTTGGTTTTCACTAGTTTAGGAATCAGAATTGTTTAGGTTGGAAAAGACCTTTAAAGATCACTGAGTCCAACTGTTAACCCAGCAGTGCCAAGTCCACCACTAAATCATGTTTCTAAGTGCCCTATCTACATGTCTTTTAAATATCTTGAGGGATGGTGACTCATCCATTTCCCTGGGCAGTCTGTTCCAGTGCTTGGCAACCCTTTCCATAAAGAAATTTTACTAATGTCCAATCTAAACCTCCCCTAGTGCAACTTGAAGCCATTTCATTCTGTCACTTGTTACCTAGGAGAAGATATCAACACCCACCTGGCTACACCCTTCTTTCAGGTAGTTGTACAGAGTGATAAGGTCTCCCTTGAGCCTCTTTTTCTCCAGGCTAAACATCCCCATCTCCCCATCAGACTTGTACTCCAGATCCTTCACCAGCTTCATTGCTCTTCTCTGGACAGGCTCCAGCACCTCAATGTCCTTCTTTTAGTGAGGGGCTCAAAACTAAACATGGGAGGTGCAGCCTTACCAGTGCCGAGTACCGGGGATGATTGCCTGTATAATTTCCACTGATTCTACCAGGAATTTCATTGCTATTTTTAGTGTAAAATTTCAGTGGATTCTTTGTATACTTTTAAGTCTGATATGTTATTTCCCTTGTTTGAAATTCACACTGTTTAGTAATGACTGTTCATCAGTCACCCTGCTTGGAAGAACTAATTTTCAGCTGGTCTTCACCTACCTTATGCTTGACTATGTGTATGTATGTACCTCAAGTAAAATCAGGTAGGGTGGATTGCTATGGATTATGACTACAGAAGCTGTAGATTTCTATATTTATTTGTTTATAGCTCTCACATTTTAAATAAACTCTGGACAGAACTCACCCAGAGACTACTCATCACCATCCCTGGAGGTATTTAAATGACATGTAGATGTGGTGCTTAGAAACACAGATTAGTGGTGGACTTCGCAGCACTAGGTTAATGGTTGGGCTTGATGATCTTAATGATATTTTCCAACCTAAATAATTCTGTGATGTTAAAATGCTCTTTTTGAATTTGGCTTTTCATCAATATGCAGAAGAGAAATTGTCACAGCATCCATCAACAGTGAATCAAACTTTTCTTCTCTAAGCAGGCTTCCTAAGGAAGTAAGACATAGAGCATTATTCTGACTCCGTGTCAGTCCTTTCCTAATAATAAAACTGTATCATTTAATGTACTTGCCAATTTCAACCAAATTTGGCAGGGAAGTAGTTATTAAACCTCAAAGATATTAAGTTCTTAAAGAGATAAGAAAATCAGGAAAGAGATCACATTCAAGCCCTCTCTGAGGGGAGACCTGAACAAGAGTTCAACTATATTATTAGATTATAGCATATAATATTATTGTAAATAATATGTATTACTGTGTTATAACAGAGAATCCACGTGAGGGTGGAAGATAGAGAGGCATTAGGAATGTCCAGCTCTGGGAAGTACCTGTGAGTAGTTCTGCTGCCTGAGACACCACAGGATCTGTCCTCTGGCTACAACGCAGCAGCAAGCCCAGCTTTGCTCCTTCTGCTGCCCAAGAAGCTACACAGTTCTTAAAGCTCAAGGACTCCTCAAATTCCCAGTCTCAGAAATTCCTAGATAGTTACATTAGGTATTAATTTTTACATTGTAATACTGCTGGGGGGGTTTCTTTTCTGGAAGCTTGACTTTCTGTTTGGAGGTTGGACCCATGAGTAAGATCAGTGACTGCTTCCAAGTAATGGTTTATGATTTCAGAAGGGCTGTGTCCATACTTGTAAATAAAATTGACAAAAGCCTCTTCTCTGGCTCTAAAGGCAAGTGGCAAGTGGCTTGTGTTTTTAGCCTGGATTGCTCTCCTCTGAAACAGTGTCCTGGTTCATCCTGCTTGTGGGGAATGGTCCCTGGCTTGAGCCTCCTCTGCAGTTTGCCTAGGTCCTGTCTAGGAGAGACTACTTGTAAGCATGATATGGGCCAACACAGTGTCCAGGGACATGCTCACAACTGAGCATTTCTGCCCTGGCCTTCTTTAGCTTGCTAGCAATGCTGTAGCCAGGAACACTGATATTCCAACTTGCTATTTTCTGTACCATTGGGGACAAACATAGAAGAGAGAGGAATGATTCTATTCTGCTCACACATCAGTTAGCTTAGATTGCATCAGGAGCCTGCTAAATCATTGTTTCTTCAGCAAACTGCCCAGGCCAATATGGAATGATGTTCTTTGAAAATGAAGATTTACCAAAGCTGCATCTATCATCTTTATGACTGTGACAGACCTTTATTCTATCAAAATTCTTTCCATAGGGAAGTAGTATTGTGAATGTCTGCCTGTACCAATGTTGTGTGTAGCATTCTTACAGGAAAACCTTGCAAAGGCACACACAGCCTGCTTTAAAACTGCTAATGCAAGGGTATAAAAAAGCAGAGAGGAATAAATTACTCCTTCCATAGTAAAGCAAAAGGATTAGAACTGCAGAGTACTTTCTGAGAGAATTGCAGGACTTTCAAAGGCTGTTCTCCACGTTCCTTCAGCAAAACGTATATAAACCTGTTAAATACTTCATCATGAAGGGTAAAAGAAAAGGCAGTTGTAACGCAACAGCACAGGTTCTGCAGTAAGTCGTTTTCCTCTCCTCTTGCCAAAGGCCTGCTTCCCTGGCAAGCAGCAGATCTGCATTAGGTTCACCTGTGGGGTGTGTGGTCACACTGTGCCACAATGTGGCACTGAACAACTGCAGTTCAGTCATACTTAAGAAGGCAGTAGTTTAAAATTCACACTGTAGGAACACGTGGTGATTATCATTATTCCATTTCTCTCTCAGTATCTGGCAGTCTGGGCATCTGATATATGATGCCTTTTAAAAGGAGCAGGTTGAAACCCTGCACCTCTTTGCAGTACAGATAAAATGACCATCATATATTTTATTGTTTATGTTTGGCTTAATTATTTCTGGGATCTTTAAAAGTATTGCAACACCTTGTCCTTAGCTAAACCTTTCCAGTAGCTCACTATTTCCTTGCATACGGTATGGTGGTGGTTGAGCCTACTTTGTATTTGTATTGCCATATGTTGTATTTGAGCCATATCACAATTGGAAATACTCTTTATAAATACACTGTGTAAATACCCTCTTGATCTCTTTATGCATATAGACTCATTTCCAAAGATATTTATGAATGATTACCTGACTTTCAGAGTACTGCTATAAGGCAGAAGTAGAGAAAATACTCTGTTCATCGGGGGGGTTTTCCCCTCTTGTTGTAATAAATGATAGAAGGCAATTTGTACAGCTAGCACCTGGCACTGTAAGGTGCATCTGGTCTGGCAGGATGCTTAGGTTGAATATCAAGAGTATGTACTGTGATAAAAAACAATTAGGAGTTTTTGCCTTCTAGTTATTGTAGTTTAAAAAGTATAAAGGAGCCAGAGTGAATATTTTTGTGTGTAGCAGAACATTGCTTTGGAATGTACTTTCAGTATTTAATCTTATCCTATTAAATGGCTATATTTTAGTTGCACATTTTTAACACCTACATGCAAGTAGTTTCTGATACCTTTGTCTAATGTACTGTCAAGAAGATGATGTAAATACTGGAAGATCTAAGGAAAAAGTGCTGCTTCCATTGAAATTGCTAGAAGCTTTGTCATTCCTTTAAGGAGCCAAGATGACTTTATGTTCTTGCAGAGTGCTTCTCTCACATCTGCTACTTATGCTGAAGACACTTTATTATTTTCCTCATTTTTTTCTGTGCCTTTCTAAGATCTCTAACAGTTTCTGTAATACTCTGTCCTAAATTTTGCATTGTTTTCCCAAGGGGAAACGATAACCATAACATAGGTGACCCTCCTGCTCTCAATGGCTCCTAGTTCTACCTCCCATGTTGTGTTTTCTTCCATAGCTATTCTGCTGTTGCCAGACAATGTTCTATTCATTTAGCACCCCCATAACAGTTTTCTGATTTGTTGTCCAGTAATTTATGACTCTTTGGAGCTTTGGTACTCATTACAGTGCCCAGTGACCCTTGTGACCCTCCTTCACGTGCACTCTCTGCCACCTTGGCCCCGGGCCAGTTTGTTGATGCCGCAAATTGCAGTGCCTATGTCCATACCAAGCCGTGCAGCTGAGGAACAAGAGCTTTGTTTGACCAACTAATAACAAGTACCTAGAATTTAGGCAGCGAGAAGTCAATCGTACAGATAAAGAGAGGCTGAGAGTAAGATTCATAAGCTGTGTCTGACTATGCAGGTAGTGAGGTGTTGCTGATACCGTGATAAGCAAGAGAGAATGGTGTAGGTAGGTATTCAGCAGCTTGAGGAAAATATTGTAAATGAAACACTGACTGAGCTTTCCTTGGAACTCAGTGAAATTCCCCCCAGGTTACCACTTTTCGCAGAGTGGGAACTTCATCCTGCTGGGTGTAAATACTGCCACGGTCCGAGGGTAGGTATAGGACCGAGACAGCAACAAGGGCCATGCACAAGGTAGAAGATCAAAGCTATCTCCCTTTATTGAGGGTGAACACGGGTTTATATAGGGTTCGGGTAGAAGGTGCTAGAAAACTGAGTGGTGCGTGGGATAGACAGCCAGGGGAACAAATGAGAGAAAGAACTTGGGAGAAGAGGGAGGAACTTGGGAGGAGCTGGGGAAAACCGAGGACCAATGGGAGCTCACTCCGCACTGCAGCATATTCCAGCCAATCAGAGGGAGGAGCAGGGAGCAAACAACTCAGGGCAAGCCTGGACATGCCCAAGCAATACATATAAACGGGGTGTTATATTAACAGTTTTTAAACCACATTAAAAACTTCAAAAGTCCATGCAATAAATTCTTCTTAATTGTTGTATATTTGTTTCCACGCCTTGAATCTTTCCCAGTCCAAATCTGTGTCCTCTGCAAAATACCACCTAAATTACACTGCCAAACTGAGCATGGGCTGCTGCATGGGCAGTTGTTGGTGGTGGTATGTCACCAACATACTTTCTTTGTGCTTTTGGTGGTACTTTATAAGTACCAAGTAGGAAGATATGCTATGTTTTTTTCCTTTCATCTTTTCATCTCCTGAGAATTATATTTAAGACATAAAATACTGGAGGAAGGTGGCGAATGAAAAGGATGGGAAAAGAGAGTTGTTTCCTTTCTGATGACTTTAACTAATAGTGTGAACTTGTTCATTTTTTAAATTATGATTGATTTGATATTTTTTTCCTGTAGCATAGATCTTGCCATGGAATTACAATGCCGGTTATATAAAATATATAGAGTATGTGTAAAACACATAAAATAAAAGAAGAAAATAAATCTGCAATTAGTTTTTGAGCTTTGGTCATTTGTTTCTGAAACAAGGACTGTAACTTCCTAAAATAAATCCCCTCCTCGATGCAATGTAAAAGGATCCAACCTTATACTTCCTCCTTAGAATATCTGGGGAAATGCATTTTGCTGCCAATGTAACATGCTTTAACAGATCTCCTGCTGGGCAGACCTTGTGTCCCGCTGTGACAGCCATGACCATGTGTACAACTGATTGTTACTGGGCGATATAAATCTGATTGGAACATGCCCGTTAATTGGTTTGAGAGCTCAATATAGACAATGCTGTCTTGTAGCAGATTGTGTAGATAGACCTAGTCATAGGGTTAATTCTGCTTGACAGCACATCAGCCGCATCTTGAGTAATTACCCAACTTAAGTTTTCCCACAGTTGAATTGAGATCTTCAAAGACTTCTACATTTAAAAGTATTATTAACCGATATCTGAAACATGATGTTCCCACAAGGGCTAATTTTTTCTTCCTTTTATTAAATATACAGGTTATAGGGTTCATTTGCTAAGTGCTAAACCCTTAGAAGAAAACACTACTTGTTAGAGAGAGAAAAATCTGCAATGCATGACCAAAGCTAATGGTGCATAATGCACACTTCATTGTCTTTTTGCAAAGACTTTAAAACAAGTTAAAATTTAGGTCTGGCTCCCTTCCTCTTTCCCTCTCTCCCACCCCCCACTTTCCACTTTTAAGAAAATCAAACCACTTACTCCTATGAGCAGAGTGAGTAAATTGAAGACACACACAAACAAAAACCTCCTAGGATGTTGTACAATTAAGTACAGATCATTGAATACAATACATATGACATTAATGAAACGATATCTGCTTCAAAAATAAATTGGAAACATTCATGAATAAATTAAATCCTCTTAATGACTTTTAAAAAATGAAAATGAATGAAAACTATTTATTTCATACCAACGACTGTATGCTATGATTCACAGTATATAATTTAATCCTGTTTTAAATTTTTATTTTATTTTCTTCATTTTGTGATTCGACTTCTATAGTATCTTTTTTGTAACTCTACATTGTAGAAAACAGCAAAATATTAAAGATAATATTAATTTTTTTGTTTCAAATGCCTTTGAATGCATTTAATGTTAATATACAGAGTTAGTTACTGGTCTTGTTAAAAATGATGTTTGCTGGGGGAATCAGTCTGACAAATGTCTTTTATGGCATAAAGCAGTTCTTGTAACTTATGATCTTTTTATTTTCTTTTGTAGGTCAGAAACAAAGTTTGACTCCAATTCAGGTATGTTTAGATTTACAGTGTTTTACTGAATGTACACTATTCAGGTTAATCTCAAAAGAATAGTTTATCAGTTCAAGTTCAGTTTAGTTTTAAACAAACTGGGGTAGGTCAGTCTTAAAAAGGATCTTCATTTCTCACTCTCTGAAAACAGCATTATTACTGTGAAACATTTACTTTCATTCCTTTCATCAGTTGCTGTCTCTTTACATTTTCCCAAAAGATGATCAGGAAGATGTATCTTGCAACAGGCTTAAATTGATCCAGAAGAATTATAATACAAATAAATGATAATACAGACTAAAGCAAATGGAGGATTGAAGTGAAGTTTGAGAACGATCACTCTATAGAGAAGAATGTTTTTCTTCCTGGTGGACAAAGACATTTCATGGGAATTTGAAGTCAGTGCAGTCTATCTGTCGGGAAACAGATGATTTGTCATCAAATTTTCATGACAGATGCATGTACACAATACATGCCAGACCAGTCTGTAGAGCGCAGTTGAGGAGATTTACCAAAAGGCAGTCTCTCTCAAGTTGACTTTTTGAAGAATAGTAATGTGTTGTAGGGATTGGGAGAGAAGTGAAGGTCAGTCTAACAGGTTAATGTGTATCTAGTAAGAAAAAAACCACAGGACAGCAAACAGGGGAACAGTTGTGAGAAAAAACCAGAAATCTAAATACCAGACTTATTTATTCAGTTAACTATTCCTGGGTGTTTTTATGGAGTTAAACAATAATAAATTAAGAATAGGCTGTTGTCCTTAAACTAGCTGAAATGTCCATTGCCTGAAAAGGTCATTCAAAATACATTTTTTGTTAGGATGAAAAAAGTCTGTTTTAAACAGGAAACCTGATATTATTATGGCTGTTTTATTTTTAGACCAATGTTATCTTCTATATGGTTTGCTTAATGCAGTGATTATAATTGCTTATGATCTTACGAATCTAACAATATATATTAATCAGAGTGTTTATGCAATAGCATATTTCCTTTTATCCCAGTTATACCATGATTTGAGTTTGAAATGTGAAGCATTATGTTGCTTTTTCTTTCCACGTTAGATTTTATCTTTGGAACTATATGGGAATGAAATCTACAGCAGGAAGCGTTTAAATGGCCAATTCCTACGTCTTGTATACTTGAGTCATCTTGACTCTATTATGACTTTAGTCTGTGAGTTTGAGGTTACCTGCTTTAAATACTGCTTGAATGAACTCTATGCTAAGATTGCTTCTTGGATCATGACAAAACATGGAGGGATTACATGGAGGATAGCTTCACACATTGTCCGTCATTACCCCCTTTACTTCAGTACAGTCACCAAAACTAGGGAGTGGAACAGAATGTCACGTCTCTCTTTTCTGTTGAGTGGAAAATGCTCTCTGCAGAGCTTCAATTTGCCTGGTGGATTAAGCTACAATTTTCTGACTCTCTTTTTTGAAGCAGTTCTCCTGTTAGGTGCACTATTCTGCTTGCCACTCCCCTTGGCAGTGAAGGCAGGGGTATGGTGTTTTCCAGGAAGCTCAGCGTAGTGATACAAGTTTGGCACTATTGCAGCTATGACGAGTGCCTGCTCAGTACGTGTCACCAGGTCTCTCTGCTCCAGAGCTCCTGGTCCCATTTTATTCTTTGCCCCAAATGCTGTACTTGGAACTGAGAATTACTGAGGTTTAACGCCTCAGTCTCATCAGTGCTGCATCTTTTGGCACAGGTTTCAGCTAACGACCAAGGGGAGATGTTAAAAAATAGTAGAAAAAACAGATCAAGCACATAATTAAAATGGCATTTTAAGAAAAAAGAAATCACAGAAATTATATAACCTCAATGTGCATTTCATGGCCAACAATACCAAGGCTGATAAAACCCTTATCTTTGTGAGAAGTACAGCAGCCTGCCCTTTATAAGGACAGCACTCAGTTCTTCCACTGAGAAGCTATTTGTGATAGTCAGATGGAGTTTCTCTTTTGTTCCCAATATGTAAGAGCAGAGGAGAAGTGGAGATACTGAGGTCAACTCAACATGTATCATCCAAATAAAACAGCACTTGTTTTGTTTCCCCACCAAAGAGTTTGCTATTACTTTCCACAAGCAGACAATAAGCCCAGACCTCCTGCTGCCTCTGGTTGAACAAGAGGGTGTAGGCAGGGAGAGGAAGGATGCGTTGCTGATGGCATTCTCGTAAAAAACATCTTTCTTTCATATGGGAGGTGCAGTGCCCTATGTAGCACCATGTTCTGTATTACACAGGCTTTTGAAGAGTGTAAATGTAGCATTGGTTTTAAAAGGGCTGTTGCCATTTGACACCAATGACTCTGTATTTATACAACCTCGAGTTCCTTGGAGACAACTTAAGGTATTTTCACATCCCTCATTTCATTTTGAATTCCCTAGACTGTCATTCCTGAGTAAAGCAATGATCCCGCAAACTGGAACAAACATGCTTTGTTCTCATTTATCTTCTGTTACTCAAAATGGTTCAAGTGTTGAAAATGAGAATGAGGTTATTTTATTCTAGAATGCATTTTTTTTTCCCAAGGAGCTGTTCTGCAACTGTTGCATGCTCTAAATTAACCCTAATGTTAATTCCAGTTAACTTGCAAGTCTAGATAAGCAGTTATCAATGCTTATTATACTTGTCTTTCCTAGAAATATTTGTGAAGCATTAAAGAATTATAAGAAGTCTTTCTGAAGCAAGTACAAAGGCAGAAATACAGCTTTTAAAGTGCCCAGTAGGCTCACTGCAAATGTAACCCTGGAAATGTTGTTCAACACTGAAATATTAGGCAAACATTGTCAAAAGAAGATTAATTTGAACTTGAGCATTAAGTTAAAAGAAGGCTGTAAAATTCCTACAGTGATGATCAGGATTTATCATACAAATAGCTATAACATCTGTAGGGGACACACATTCTTCATATCATGACTAACAGTTCCATCTGAGAAACTTCTTTTTCTCTGCTGATTCTTTAAGTCTATAGCTCGCAGAATTTGTCTCAGAGACCATGGGGTTAGCTTCATGCTGTTAGAAGATCTTATGAAATGAAACAATTTTGCTTTCCTGTCATAATATGATGAATTTCATTGGTACTTAAAATAGATTTTTTTCTAACAAAGTACTTGGAAGTGAAAAAGGTTGTAGGAAAAATATTTTTTTCCTTAAAATTTGCTAGGGAACAAAGTAAACCACAAAAAAAGCACAGCTGAAACAATTTTGTTCTAATTATTAGTATTTTGTTTGTGTCTAAAATGCTTATTGTGCTATGTGCTTGGTTAGAAAATTTTGGAATTTAAGAATGTAAGAATTATATTGGAATAATTATTGGGATTCATTTGATGAATAATGAATAGGTTTTGGTTTTTTTTTAATTTAGAGAAAAATAGGTCTTCGTGTTGCTGTTCCATGACAGGAAAAATTTGTAGGTCTCAAAAGCTGTTGCTGAACACTGTCAATCCCACTTTACTAATAGCAAAAATAATCATAGAAAATGCAATCAACTGTCTCAGCATGGCCCCTGGTCACCAGGGAATGGTAATGGTGAATTTCCTACTGCCAACTGAGAGGGCTGGAGTTTTCTTGGGCCATCTCCTGTAATATTTTCTGTATCCTGCATGTCACTGTGAAGGTGAGATGTGATATTCAAGTGATAGTGTTGGCAGGGAAATCATGAAGTGTAAAAAAAATCAGTTTTGTTCTGTGTTTAAAAGAAAGGGAAAACTCATGGACAATATACGGGGACTCCAGTGGAGTCTTTTTTGTACGTGTGTCACTCAGACCATGGAATGTCGGAAGTCAGAGAGTGCAGGGTGCGATAAAGGGACAGCTGGGGAAGCACCACACTGTAGAAACATATCTGTGCACTGAAGAAAGAGGAGTGCCCAAGGATACACAGTGTCTTCAGCTGTGTTCATCATTTGCTTTCCCAACTTCCCGCTTCTCTCACGAAAAGAGATGTATCTCCAAAACCTGTTCTTCTTTCTTCCTGCTTCTACGTACCAAATGAAATGTAGAGATAATGTATGTGAATTTATATCACTGTTTGTGTCAATACTTTGGAAACATTCCAATTAGTATCGGGAATTAAGCTATAATAGCTGCCCATGCAGCTAGAGGCTGTCCTGAGGGGCAGCTACAACACACCAGCTTTTGCTGGATTCCTACTGCCCCAGCAGTCAAATACAAAGCAAGTCAAGGAGCCCCTGACAGTTCCTGGAATTTCCTTCGCCTGCCTTGTCTGGACTCACAGTGTCAGCCAGTGGCTCTGCAGGTCATTTCTCCTCTCCACATTGTATTTTCCACCAGAATGAGTGTATCGCTATGTCTCAGCACTGCACAATGCCGCCAGCCCTCCATCCCCATCAATGTTCCCATCCTTTCCTTTCTCAACTCTTGTATTTACTGGTATCTTACCTTTAATGTGGCTCCTACGATGTACTAATTTGCAAGGCTACGTGATTCAGCACAGGTGCTAGAGAACAGTTGAAGAAAATTGTAAGGTTGCGAGTGGTCAGATGTTTTCCTCTCACAAATTCCTTTTGGCTACACTTCCAGATGTTCAGCAATAGGCTTTCCAAACTCTATCAACCCTGATTTCCCCTAGCCTGTCATCAGTCCCATTGTATGAACTCTTTGCCTGAGTAAGAGAGAAACGAAAACCAAAAGGCATCTTGAAAGTATCTTTCACTGACCCTTGCTACTAGGGAAGCGCAAAAGAAACTCAGCTTGCCTGAAAACTTAGGTTGCTGAAGCAGCAAGGTACTTGGTAATATCATCCATTGATCTACATCATCAAAGATCTAAATACAGATTAAGAAATCAATTTCTAAATTTATTGATATCAACTTCTTCACCTAGGTTGTGATAGAGCAGTTCCTAATTTCTTCTGAGAAAGGCTAAGTAGTTTCAGGAGCAGGGAAGAGAAGTGACATTTGGTGTTCTTAACACAACCACGTTGACAAGTTCAACAGTCATGCTACTGATTAAAAAATATTAAAAGATCATTTACAGAATCTGTAACAGGGAAAAGTGGAAAAATAAACTAAGATACTGAAGAACAGGAATGCTCCAGAGCTTTTTGGATGAGGCAAATGACCTCTCCAGGTTCTCCTTCAACTATGAGGAATAATTTCCTTCTCTCTTGCTACTACCAGCACACGGACTCTCGAAAAGGTCCAGGAGCTGGCACAGAGAGATTGTGGGAGGCAGTTACTGCAAAAACAGAACAGCAGCTCAGATTATCTTGTCATTACTTGTCAGTGCTGTTTTGTTCTTGGCATTAACAACTCTTCAAGTGGATTATTGGGGATGCAATGGCTGGAGCATATGGCCATATGGTCATATTTTTTCAGGTGCAAGCTGAACCACCTGATGAATGTTTTCAGGGCCAAACTGTGATGTGGCTTGGAGTTTTAGGTGGCTGGGGCATCTCACTGGTACATCCCAGTGCCACTGTGGCACAAAGCACCACTTGTCAGCATGCAGTAGGAACTGTGCATTAGAGGGCCTTGCTCATGGAGCCAGAATGTAATATCAACAAATACGATTTTCTATTTTTGTCATATAGTCATTACTGCTTCTTTCTTGCCTTGCTCTGAGGATCTTGGTGAGAAGGATTTTACAATGTGTTTAAATTAGTCCTGTAATGAAAATATTTATATTTAGGTTTTCCATTTTATTACCATTAACATAAGCAAATTCATCAGACTTATTTAGGAAAAAAATTTACCTTTCTTTCTAACTGCTGAAGACAGTATTTTCTATCTTTTTTCACTGTAAATAGCTAAAAAAGGCTGTCTTTAAGAAACAATTTGCAAAAGTAGTCTGAGAAGACATGATAATATAGAAAACATGGTTTTATTCATGGAACTGGAAACTGTGGGACTGAGTTAAATTAAACTCTACAGCAGATTGGCTAAGGATTTTTTAATAGTTTTAAGTATAGCTGCTTCAGATAGGTTTGGTCTATTGGGGAGCTAGTCTATTGTTAATCAGCAAGTTGCTCTTTCCAGTTAGCAACACTGAGCAGCATGTCCATTGCCTTTCTAATTTGGTTTTTTTTGCAAAATCCTTTGCAAGGATTTTCAGAGGAAGAGCTGTCTCCTGCTATTGAGCATGTCCAAGACCTAGAGCAATGGAAACACTTTTTTATTTGAGATCAGCTCGTAGGTCCACCATAAATCACATCATGGATGGCCTTTACAAAGTGTCATCTTCTAGGCTAAGCAAATGAAGTTGAGTTAGAAAGAATCTCTGGAAGGCAATGTAAAAGGCAGGATGGTGAATGTGTTCACATGAATTAAGAATATTTCTCTCAGCCTACACAGTCACCCACACCACAAAATTTATTTCAAGGGGATCTCAGTTCTCTGCAGAAGAAATAAAATGGTCTGCAAATGGTCTACCCAGGTCCAGAATTTCTCACCTAATTGAACAGTATGATTTCTGCAGCAGAATGCATGACTGTGGCTATAGATAAAGGCCTGAATTTGTTTGTTAAAATCCAATATATATATTAATAGTAGCATTTAAATAACATGTAAATATTATCTAAGGACTTAGGCATATGGGACAGAAAATACTAAAATTACCAAAAGCTCTTGAAGACTAATATTCCTATCGATGAGATAGGAACCTGTTTACCAGAGTATCATTCATGCATGCATTAATTTCTAAAAAAACAAAACAAAACCACATGTAAGATACTTGACATAGTAGGGCCTGGAGAATGTTAAATGTTCTGATCAATTCCCATTCATTGAATCAGTTTGAATCTTACAAAATTCTGAGCAGTCTGATCACTTCTGCAGGCCATGAGAGTTAAAGATGCTCTAGACTTGTTGTGGATCAGTTTTATGGTGCTTTTCATTATGGTGGAAATACTATTGATTTTGAAGGGAAAAGGATGTGAAATCAGATAGTGCCCTGAAAAGATCCTAATATGTTTGTTAAAATAGACTGTATTTGGTACAATGCAAGGCATTCTCAAGACAAATTGGTTTTTCCTCCTTAAAAAGTACTATTTTTAAGATCTATCTCCCTTCAAATATGCCTGTATTCACTCTGAATCAGTAAATTCCTTGCTTATTCTAGAAACGCATGTTGAGTCTCCAGTGCACCCTTCAGTAAAATTAAGAAAAAGTTCTTAAGTACTTCCACTTCCTTTTCATTCATTCACTCCCACTCAATTGAAAATTATTCTTGTTCTCTTTTTTGGTGACAAGTAAAAATTTTCATTTTTTATTTGGCTGGCAAAAAGCAAGCTGAGGAGGTTGGGTTGTGGTGCATTCTTTATTTGTCTAGTGACTAAGGCTGTGCTGGGAAATCAAATGCTGACTCACTAGTTCCTAAACCCTTTTTTGGGTAGATCACTACATCAGTTGTCCTATGAAAAGGACATCCCTTGTTTCTCATAGCACGTTTTTATTCTGCCTTCTTGAAAACAGACAAGGTCAAAGGAGGAGGGAGCAGAGTGCAAGGTGGCAAGGTTAGTAGCCTCTGTGAGATACTGAAATTCAGTTCCTACTTGGCTTCTTGTGGAGGAGGGAAGTTCTTCTGTTCATGTGATGCCCTATTAAATCAGAGGAAGATGATGAAAAACATGGCTTGTCAGCTGAGGGGTGGTCCCGCTTTTTCATCCAGAGAGTCTAGCAGCTCCTTCATGTTCACTTTCCAGTTTCACAGTAAAACCAAATCAAACCAAACCAAATATAAACAAACTAAATCTAACCTAACCTAACACAAATCTTCGGGTTTGGCTGAGGGAGAAGAATTCCTTAGGATGCTTTCCTTCAGCCATCCTGGCTTCCCTTCCCACTCTGGAAAGAGTCCACACCTTCAATAAGGTCAGCAACACCTTAAGACAGTAATAACATCACACATGTGACAATCTGGAGGTGCTTGGCACTGCTGTGACCTGAACTGAGCTCCAAAGTAAAGCCACTGGGACAAGCACCACACTGCCAGTCTCATCAGCTTCTGGGACAAAGGAGGGGGCAAGACTGTGACATTCAGTGGGTGCCCCACTGCAGCCCCCATACACTGTGTGTCAGATGCCTCTTTGGACTTTGACAGCTTATCTATGGGACAGGCTGCAGCCATAACTAGGCAAAGAGGATGACTGAGGTGTGCCTTGATGAATTTAACAGGACAGGATGGTTATGATCAATATGTCCGCTCTTTTTCTCATTATCTTCTCATTAACAAAAAGTGCATTTTCATGTTTTGGTTCTAGGCAATGTCTTATTAAGGACAGTATCTTTTGTGGCTGCGTGCATGTTTGTCTAAAATAGCACATCTGTTTTGATTAACATGGTTTGTAGGGTTATGAATTTGAATAAGAAAGAGGTGAAAGCTGGTTTTGTTTCTTCCCTCTGGATTTGTCAGAGAAAAAAAGCACTTAACATCTTGTTTGTACAAGATGATGAGAATGATATCACAGAGTATTAGTTGAAACTGGAAGAAATCTGTTATTTGAAAAAAATTAGACTGTACAAACTAGCTAAGTGATAATTATTAATGACAAGATTCAATAAAGATTAAAGTATTTAATGTTTTCATTTCATTGATGCAGTGCTGTAAATTTATGACCATTAAGAAACCATATGAAAGATCTGTCAGCTTTTACTATTTCACATTTTGGTCTCTTATTGAAACTGATTTCAGGTTTTGTAGTACTAAAAGTAAAGGGGAAAATGCAAGCTGCTTTTAATCAAACTGAAATGTTCAGCGATCACCATCACAATCTTTACAGTGTTGATCTGAGTATGAAGCAAAGAACATTAATTTGTCTTTTGTTGACTTAATTTAGTGGCAACCACAGCCTTTAAGATGTAATGATAGACAAGTTTGTGTCATACCACTGCAAATGCCACTGTACATGTGAGCCGCCATCTGCTTAGAATTAAGTCCTAAGTCAAAACACCAGTGAGGTCTAAGTCTGCAAGTTTAAGTTTGACACAATTTGCATTGAGTTTCATGTGAGTAAGGACATCATGATCAGGTGTTAAGCCAGACAACAGTGAATTAAGTTACAATGGCTGAAAGTATTTCTAAAAGGAAAGAATTGTGTCCCTATGTGATCTGATCAGGAGTCTCAGCAACCTTGCTTTCCACTGGTGGGTGAATTGCCATTCTCTGTTGTTTTGTATAGGACTGTCTTGCCTGCCTATTGTTCTTTACAGAGTAAGTAAAGTAAGTGGTCCCAACCTCTTCATCAGTGATGGTACAGATGTCTGAACAATCTTAGATATGTACGCCCTTCTCCAAACACCATGCCTGTCAAGATCACAAAATTAATTTTCAGAGTGACTTGTGAATAAACCTGGAGAATATAATTTAGCACTAATTTTTTCTCTTCTTTACTAGCTGTAGCAACAGAATTGCTTTCATTATCTGCATAATATCCTTTTCAGGTTATCTCTGTGTCTGGCTTTCACACAATCCCTGTGTGTCTGTGGAGAAATTGTAGCATTTCATTCAGCGGGATATCGCTGTATCGGGGGGTGGGATCATCTTAACTAAGATGTAACTATCTACCTTAACGTAGCCCTCTGAGCTTCATCTTGAGTCAGTTGGAAGAGATAAACATCCTCAGATGAGTTCATCCCTTCTGCTGGAGAAGTCTGTTTCTGGGTGCACTGATTCATCCTTTTGAGTGCCAATCAAGTTTAGAGCTAGGCATGAAGCTCTGATGGTTAAAGTCAGAAGAGATTATCACTAGAATGGATGTGCAGAGAGCCTGAGGATGAGGGGATGTGATCCCAAGTCACTTTCTGTGGCTGATGCTGTGGGGGTGTAGTGGAAAAAAAATCATAAATTTAAAAGGAAGACTACACAATTGCTCTCAAGTTCTGCTGGGTGTCAGTAAACCTCTTGTACACAGAGCTTGTCTGGAGTGTATTTATAGGAAAAATGAGTTTAGCTGTCATTATTTTAATTCTGTTTGTTCTTGTATGCATTTTCATTTCCCTTTTTTATCTTACCTTTCTTAAACAAAACCAAATCTGCTTATGTTTCAGTTATTGTTACCCCAGAGAATTGCTGCAATTGTTATCACTTTTTCTTGAATTATGAGTAAGAATTGTCAGATGTGAAAAAGCTGACAAAATATGTTTTGTAAATTGAACGTTCACCATGGTTCATCTGTTCATGCACAGGAAGAGAAATATGTAACTTTAAGAGAGATGGCCTAAGGATAATAAGAGTGAATCAAAATTGTTGTAAACATACTCAATTCAGCTTCAGTCAGGGCCCAAATATTAAACTGGGTTTTGGCATGTTTCAGAAAGCATGTGAACTTTTCCAAAAGCTTAGTAGGAAGAGATTTTGCTGATTTTATGTCGCTATTCTTGAGCTTTTGAAAAGGCAAAAGTCTTTTATTCTATTTTAACCACTCTAACCAAGTTAAGGACTCCTGACACAATAAATGTAGATATGAACACTGAAAGGTGTATTTTTAAAACATTAACATTTAGAGACAGAAGTGTTCTGTCTCTGCCTCTTACTTTTCAAGGAGATGGTCATGAGAACAGAATTCCCCTGTTTATATTCTCATTTAAAAAGTGTTTACCCATAAGATTTATGGATTTTGAAAGTGCTCATATACTCACTTCCATTTTATTATCTCCCCTTGAGACAGTGATTTTTTTTCCCTGTCACAGACACTATAAGGGATTTAAATGGAGTCCCAGGAATACTGATTCACAGAGGAGTGGGATTTGGAATATCAATTGTCAGCACTGATAGAATATCTGGAAATTGATTAAGGCATATTTTGGTTGAAGAGTGGCAAAAAAAATGTGCTTGTGAATAAAAGATCTGCTGCATTAAGTACTGTGTTGAGGGCACTAGGGCTCTTGAAACAACTTTAAAAGGCAAGAGAGGAAGATACAGCATTTCACTGAAATAAAAGCACTCTCTGCTTTCCAGTATAGTAAGAAACCCCCGATTGAAAGATGACTCTCAGAGTTGGACTCAAGATCATAAGTTAGTATTAGACTGTGGCAAACTGAATTTATGTTGGCCATCACTTACCCTTTGTTAACTGGCTTTGCTGGAGAAGGGAATTAAAGGAGGTCTCTTTTTAAATCATTCTATTTTCTTTACTATCTGCATGTGTGAGACTCTTCCCTTGCCCTACAATGACCGCGTGTACCTGGACCTGTATCATTGTGGCACTATGATTAAACTCGGCTACATTTTACTGTTGAAGATCAGTATGATGCTGAAATCTATGCCAGCAGCTGCTTTCACTCCTTTGGTTCCATGCATCACACTACAGACCATACAAAAACTAAGTCCCACTCCTGAAAAAGCAAAGAAATGTACACAGCAGAACTGTAATCTTAACTCCCTTGCTCTAGTCTCTGTAAAAGTAGTTTCTTTAATGATACATTAACATAAGCTTTCATGTTCCCCTTTGCTTTCTCACACCAGGAAGGTCTGTTTCCGAAAGACCTACTCCTGGCCAGGACATGTAACACACCAGTGAGACTCCCTGGTGGGACATGCCCCCTCCTGGGCTCCTGTTTCTGGGAGGAGGGAGTGAGTATCTGACCACCTCCCCACCTCCTGTGAAGTCTATACACAAGTCCAAGTTTGGGCCTCATGTCGTCACTTAAGTGGGTGCCTGCTAGTATGGCACCCAGAATGGCAAGGCAACTTGACCGTATTTGGGTGGGAGTGAGGACAGGGTGGACCATACAGAGACTGTGTCCATCCCTCCCCCCTCTACCCTCCTTCCCACAGTGAATGGGGTTATTGGGAAACTTCAGAAGCTGAAACTCATGAGATTTCTCCTGGCATTTTGCCTCTGAGAATGTTTCTACTTATCCACAAAATGATCGAGCTTTAATGAGTTTCTCATAATTTGTACTAGCAGTAACAGTATATTTCTTTCGTTCCTCTGCCAATAGTTCTTGCATGTTTTTTTTAATTTTCATAAAACATCTTGGCCAGGGTTAAACGTTACACAGATGGAGGTGGACAATAACATTAAAATGCCTAAGTAATCAAATGTATTACAGCCTGCAGTTCTGCTTTAACATTTAAATGGGAGTGTGTTACTTCCTATTTAATAACAAAAAGGTGCTTTGTTAAAGAAGCTGAAAGAAAAGGCAGAGTGTTCATCAAATTCATGAAGGTTAGGAGATGAAGGGCGTGCAGTGTCATCTTCACTGCAATGTACAGAATAAGATTATCTAAGTTATGCAGACATTCTACATTAAATTCAGGCTGTATTTACAGAAACTTACCACCCATATCTCATTAGTTCAATGTTATGGCTTATTTGTGCAAGTCTGTTTTAAAACTAATGAATGATGGGGAATTAGAGAGTTACAGCAGTGATAGCAGGTATTTAAAAAACATTCAAAGCAAGAGTGAAGAATGCTACACTCTCAGGAAACAAATTGATACTTACTGAAGCCCATGCAAATATTTAAATGATCTAATAAAGATCAGTGAAGAAAAATGAGAGAAACAGTCTCATGGGATGAGCATAGGAAGGTATATTGTAGAAAGATATGTTAGTATAAAGCTACATTGTTTGCTATATTGTTTGCTCCGCTCACTCAGTTTACATGGAGTAATGTAATAATACATATTTGCATGGATTCAAAGTCTTTGCCGTATGTTCTTACTGTAGACAGAGGTAAAATGTTCAAATGGAGGAGGCTAACATTAGTCCCAGAGAGTAGAGTAGCCACAGCTAGAATTGTGAGAACAATAGGATTTTTCATTTGGGGACCAAAACTGTGTATGGAAACAAGGTTGGGGACTTGTGTATCCAGGAAAGTTTGCTCTAAGTTGGCAAGCAGAAAGAAAAGATTTTGGGGTGTTTTTTCCTATGTATTGAACTGAACTTTTTAAATAAATTGATATTGGAAAGGAAACATTTCAAACAAAGGCTTGCATTATACGTTTGCAAAATGCAGAGTGGAAAATGGTTGGGCTATTTGAATTTTATCCAAATTCTCTAATTTTTCCAGTAAAAATTTTTTATAAAATTGGAGAAATTTTCTGAAAGTTTCTAGACAGCTAGAAACTGTGATTTAAGGCAATATTATTACGTAGAAAGAAACTAAAACCAAATTCCTAAAAGTGCCATCAACTTAAAACTCACGCCCCCGTTTAATGTATGCTTACTAACTGGCACCCACAGGTTGATTTCTTAGATTGCACAATTATCTGTCTGTGACAGCCTTTCTTTTCGGTGCTGCCCTGGTACAATGCAGCTGAACCCCTGTGTGACCCCTGGGAATGCCAACAATAGATGATCGGTCATTGCACACACAGCTCTCTCCAAAGGGTGATCGCTTTGATTCAGGCCTTTCTAGAAAACGGTTCACAGTTCTGCAAGTATTTTAGACTTAACATTTCTTAGGGTGTAGATTAAAAAATGTGTTAGAGTAGCAGTGTGAAACAAACATTACACCTTCTGATAGCGCTGAAAAACAGAGATTGAACATTGCAAGTTTTGCTACTGGGGCTTCTTTGAATACAAGAGAGTAGGAATTCTTCCTCCTCCCCACTCCATCTCCTCCCTCAAAAATACAGCAAGTCAATGGGATGGTGCCTTGTCAAAATGAAACACCATCATGTTTCATGCCAAAATGTGCAACCATTTTAATCAGGGTGAAGGTGAGGCTCTGAAGCTGATGTCCTGTACAGGTCATTAAACTGCCTGCAAGAGAGGGAAGTACGTTTTTAAGGTCCATTTTGGAATGTGGGGCAGAGGTCCTCAGGTCCTCTAGTTCTTGCTCTAAAGTCTGAAGCTGCCAGGGTTGTTTTGGTTTTCAGTGAGCTGTTTGATGGGCTGTTGCTTGTGGCATGTGAACCAAGTCATTTGTCAGACACTGACACTGCTGTTGGCTCCATTCTCTTCCTGCAGAGATTTGGACAGTATTTTACCTCTTTAGTTGCTTTATAGGAAGGAATACTATTGAGAACACATAGTATTCCTGGAGTGATACATTTACAGCATGGTTATGCCCCAGTTTCCTGGGGAGCTGGGAAGAAGCCAGGGAGAGCACAAAGATTTTTTGGTCTGACTGCAAACCATTCAGGGTAATAGATGCCCGTTACATTTCAGTGGAGATTTGAGTTTAAAGCAGTCCTTTTTAGGCAACTGAAAGCAGACTTTTTCTGCTAAGGCTAAGAGTGCTCCACAGCCAGAATGTGTGTTATTTTGGTTGCAATCTGATGAACATACGAAAGGTAGAGAGGGAGACCCAGCAACCTGTGGCATTCTAGTCTTTCCCTGTCCCTGCAACTTCCATTGTTGTGACACTGCTAAATCCGATTTGACCACTCAGAACTTAAGTAAACAGAGACTGTAGTGTGAGGAGTTATGTACTCTTAAAAAAAGGGTCTGAGTTTGTTGAATAGAGTTGGATCAGTACTGGAGTAGTTTGATGTCAAAGGTTAGATTTTGTTATATCCAAGACAGGGCTGGGAACTGACATACTGTAGCTTTTCTTGATTGATCTGGTTTTTTTTTTCCAGTGCTCACAGCATGCTCAAAGAATGAAAAGTACAGTACATTTCAGTCCCTTTCCAGGAAAGTGCATCCTGTGCTACCTGCTTGCTGTGAAAAAAAATAGCCCAGATAATTTAAGTTCTAAATTCTCATAGTTTGCTTTATGTAATGCTGAGACAGACATCTTTGGAATTGAAGGATTACAGGCTTATTTGAATTATAAAGGCACTGACCTCAAGCAGCCTTTTAGTCAAGTCTGTTGTTTGTGTGATCACCTTATAATCACGTTTCTGTGATATTAGTGCAGCAAAGATGTAGTGTCAGTGCTGAGTTCAGAGGTTTAGCTTATTCTAACAGTAGAGTTTTTATCTGTCAGGGATATCACAGTAAGTCATCTTTGCACTCACTCTTTGCCCTTCTACCTTGTGTTGCCTCCAGTGGCTGTTTAACCTCTCAGTTAACCACTGAGCTTGCTAGCCCAGGAAAAAAGTTGAATAATTTTCTTCTGGTTTAGTGAATTAAACTGTCTCCCCACAAATGGATAAGTACTAGAGCTGGTGAACAGTGAGGAAGCAGCAGGACGAAGACAGCTGAGAGCAGGGGCAAGAGAAGGGCAAGAAGCTGATGGAGTGCTTCAGCCATCTCATGACACCTTCCCTTAAGCCTGCCTTGCTAAAGCTTCTCCAGTTTGCATACAAAATATTAGAAGCTGTTTAAAACAGAAGCCTCCCATGCATCTCCCCTGGTACCTCCTGACCAGAAGGTTACTGGCTGTTCTGCATTGAATGAGTCTTTGGTGAAAGCCAATCCTATGAAAAAGTTTGCTTCCAGCAAGCGTGTCATGTTCCTTTTGTTTAAAATCCTGGGGTTTTTTAATGGAAGATATCCTACTGTCAGGATTTTGTATTTTGCCTTCTCTGGTGAAAGTGTCTTTACTACCTTCCTGTAAGAATGAACCACAAACTCATCTCTCAAAGTCTCTGTACAGCTCCTTCCAAAGGCAAATCAAGGCTACAGTTCCTTGACTTCACACTCCCAAGGACACACTACCTGAGAGGAAGTGCAAACATCCAGTTTGTTGCCTTTTTGAGTGAAAAAAAAAAATTTCCTGTAGCATAAAAAAATGATAATGAAAGGAAGAAAGAAAGTGGGAGGGCTGGCAATGAGAAGCTGCACACATAGGGTATAAAGAGCACTAAATCAAATTAAAATCTCATTAAACTCTCTACCTGCAGCTACTTTCCAGCTTAGCTATTCTCTCTTACTGTCTGTTGGTGTGGATGATGTTTCTGCTGCCTAACTTCTGTCTTGTTAACAATTCTTCTTCCAGTTAAGCCTTCCCTACATGTATCTGCCCACTTGTTTTATCTCAGGGCTCTCTTGGCAGAAGTTTTGGTAGTAAGGAACCAAATTAACAATTGTGTGTATGAGGTGTGAATCGACTTTGCTTCAGTAAGTTTAGAACACCTTGCAAACTCATTTGGTGCTATTTATGCAAGGTTTCAGCAGAGTTTACTTTTGAAGTAAATATTAAAACAAAATGAGGTACAGCGCTGTTTTTGAATGCAGAACATTATTTTGCACCTTGTTAGGTCTATTTTTCCTACTAATACAGCAATGGCAATTGGACAAGTAAAAGACTGATGGGATGAACAAAAGCAATGTTCCCTTCCTGAGCATGCCAAATCCGTTCTGTAAATGTGACATAAAAAAAAAAAAGCCCCTAAACCACATGGCAGAAGTCAGGCCTCCCAAGGAAAACCTGCACTACAGCAGTTTGCACAAACTCCTGCATCTCTTTACTTAATGTTTCATACATTAGAAGGATGATTTTTCCGTATGCAGCTAATTTGCTGTTTTACTTAGAAAGTTTCCTCAAGGAAATAAAATAGTATAATTGTGCCTGAATGCTTTTGAAAATTTGAAGTTTTTATAAATGTTGAAAACTTCTGTAGCCGGATACTTAGCAAGGCCTTTATTAATCTCTCTTAAGTAACAACTCTTACGTTTGTTTTGGGCTCCACTGGTTGCAGCACAAGCTTATATTGCAACAGTTATGACAAGGGAACTGTCCCAAGCATGTATCTGAGACGCCCTGTGAGAATAAATTGTGCGGGGACAGAAACTTATTCTTACTCACAGCTTCATACAAGCCACTGACCCCCTGTCCATAAGATTTAAGAGTATTACAATAACTGATAATATCAAGATTCTTTCTTTAGGAATATCACATAGTGAATGGTTCAAGTGATACCTCCCATCATGTCTCTGACATCAGCTAAGCACGAGTAAACCAGCACAAGAAATGAGCCACAAAATACAAACTGTTACACACAAAAACATGCACCACTTTCATGGATGCATCAATACTGTTGTAGATTTAGTGATGCTCTATTTTGATGTAAGAATGACAATATTATGGCTTTTGAATACCCCTTGGGTTTTTTTCCTGTAGAATAAGCTTTGCAGTGCTACCACCCTTTCATACCCTTTTTTTCTTTCCTGCAAGACTAAGATATAGCTGCTGATACAGGATTCTAAAAGGCTTGAGAGTAACGGAGTGAATTAAACATTCCTCTTCCAGCTGCTGCTGTTCACAACATATTTGACAGTTAAAATACATCACACATTCTCTTGTCCGTTTAATATAAACAATTAGTATTTTAAGTGGAGTCCAGAATCAACCCCAAATAGGAAGATCCAGACAGGCAGTTCAGATAGGAAACTAAGCAGTGTTCTGAATTTATATAATAGTTGTTTGCAGTCAGTTCAACCTAGGCCTAACACACTGTCTACTGCAGCACATCAGAATGTGGAAGGTGGGAGACCAGTGCCTTGTCTTTTGGGGAAGAAGGTTTCATTTTTCATCTCAAAATTATTTCAGCACAACTTTTTATCTGGAATTTTTAGTATGAAATGTAAAATGAAGGAGAAAAATCAAAATTAGAATATAGTATTTTTGTTTTCATATAATGAATTCTTTGTCTAATGAAAAAATTTAGTTGACCCAAGATATATGTTGGAGGAAAGCTTGTTTAAAGAGAATTTTCCTTTTTCTTTTTGTCTTTCCTAGAATGAAGACATTTCAAATCACAGACCTCATTGAAACAAACAAAAAAATCTGGCTTCTCTGTAGGTTTACTTCCTTGAAGTTGAAGCAAACTTGAAATAACAGAAGGGCTTTAATGCAAACTCAGTTTTAGTATAGAAGCAACATAGGGAGCATAGTATCATTCTTTGTAGTTTTAGGGATTCTAACATGATCTTTGCAAAGTGCTAATTTATTTTCTAACTGAGAGAATTTTTAATAAAAATATTATAAACTGAAAAAGCTTCTCAAACCTGACAGAAGACATTTGGGGTGTAATATTATTCAGTTGTAAACCCCTTCTTTTTTGAGTCTAGACAATGTATAGTTCCATAACACAGAGGAGGTAACATTCTGTATAATATTGCTTCACACAGATGGTCTTGAAATTCTGTGTACCTAAAGTCAAGGCCTTTGTGGGCATGACGATCTCTCTGGAAACCTGTCAACTTTTCCATGTCAAAAGCTAAGCATACATCTCAATCTGAAGCTGGACCAGGAGTAGCTATCAGTTAGGACTGAACCCTCTAATTACTAGCATGCGTAAAATATCTGATAGGAAGCATTTAGCCTCACTTCTGCTTGCTGGGGAGGAAGCTAAATTTTAGGTTATAAACTTTACATCAATGACTTTCCCTTTATTCCTTTGCAATGCTCAGTGGCCGATTGCACTGGGCCCTGAAGTGCAATAGTGCAAATACCGAATCATAAATAAACAACTTACCAACTTTGCAAAAGGAAACCAGGCAATTAATTTCTTTTAAATTGAGACTTCCTCTAAAATGAAACAGTCCCCTCAGAGCACTCAGACAAAGCAGCTTCTGCAGCTGTCAACTTGGTTTACACCTTAAAAGAAAAAAAAAAGGAGCAGGGCACAGGGAGTAAAAATGCAAACAGCTTCAGGTCGTTCAATTTCCTGTTTGTTTAAATTTGTCCATCCTGACATGCAGATTCATCACACTCCTTTCCTGGTGACTACTTCATTAGATTAGTTTAGTCAGGTATTCAGAGGGATTTTTATCTTCTGACTCATAAAATTCTTGAATTCCCCTAAGAATTTCCTATGTCTGGAATTTTATGTCTTTGTAGTTTTAGCTGGACTCCTTGAAGAAGTTGCTCTCTAACTTGCTGTTTTTAGCATCTGAAGAGCCAGATAGAGTGTGACTCCTGCTTTTCAGGAAAACTGATCCGTGCTAGCACTTCACCTCTTAAAATTTTAATCAGTTTTTTTAATATATATTTTTAAACTCATCCTTTCCTGACAGTATTTCCCCTTGCTGCCCATGCCCTTTGCAGGTGTCCACTTCAGAATATTTCTGTCCAATTCCAAAAACGCACCCCAGTAGCTCAAAGTGCAGCCCGCACGCCATCCCATCAGGTTTTAATCACTCCTCTGCTTTAAAAGCAGGGAAGCTGAGGTTATGGGTATATTGGACCATTTAGCAGTTGATGAGAAGTGCCTTTGTATATCCCTTACCTGTCTTGTTTTAGTCCTTTCTGAGGAGGGTGAGAGCCAGGTTAGGCTGGAGCCCTGGTGTGTGCTTCTTTGAAGGGTTTAGTGAATTGAAGGTGATGCTTTTTGACATGTGAGCTGCAGAAATGTACCGAGTGATTGTAGTGCCAACTCGCCTGCCTGCACAGGGACTTCGCCGGTGCGGAACGACGGCCCTTCCCTGCCCTGGGTCACCGGCGCTCCGGGGTAGCTCTGGATGGCTTTGAAGGAGGAAGCAGACGGTGGAATGACAGCCTGCCTGTCTTCCAGAAGTCTGGGGGGGAAATGTGGAAAAGACCTTGGCCACCTCTTGTCTCCTCTCCCGGGTCACGGTGTTTGACTGCGCAGGAGCTCCCGGATGGGTGCTCCGAAACGCGGCTAAACGTCCTCTCGCACGTGTGTCTGTCTGTCTATCCTGGAGGTTGCTTCCCTCGAGTACATTTGCTTATGGAATCGGCAGGTGGAGACAAGAACAAGGCCATGCGCTGCGCCGCGTGTCCCGAGCTCCCCCCGCCCGGAGTGGCGGCAGCGCTGAGGGGAGGCCGGGCGGGCCGGGGGCCACCCGAGACAGGAGCTTCTCCCCGCACCCCGCCGTGCCTTTCCCGACCCGCGGTGCCCTTCCGGCGGCAGGGGAAAGGCAGAACGGTAGGGAGGGGTACACGTCCTGGCTGATGGTCCGTGCCCACTAGGGCCCTGAGACATCACCAAGGTCCAGAGGAGAAAGCCCACGGAAATACGAATACAAAGCAGCCTTCAGCGTTAGACAGGACAGTACCCAAAGAACATCCGTAGCTGATGATGTGAATGGCAGCTACTACAGCTAGCCTAGTCCTGTGAGAAGCATGGTGTAATGGATTCAAATCCCCATGAGTACAGGGAGTTTTCCTTGGATACCTGAATGCCTCTATGAGAAGACTGCATACCCACTCATAGAATATTCTGAATTGGAAGTGACCCACAAGGATAACCACGTCCAACTCAAATGAAGGGCCTATACAGGGATCAAACCTGCAACATTGGTGTTATTAGCACCGTGCTCTAAACAACTGAGCTATTCTCAGGGCTTTAGCATCTTGCTGTTTTCTCCTGCATATTGGCCCATTTCCTTTGGCTGATTCTCTCTAAATCTTCTCTTATTTCTCCTCTCACTTATTGCATGAGGTTTCTTTTCCAAGCAAATTACTCCTTCTTACATATGTCTTTACCTACAGTAGCGTAAAACAAAACAAGATCCTGAAGTGAGTTGGATGTTTACAAACCAATATTATTTGTCTGCAAAAACATGTAGGGAGTTTAATTGACTTCCACTGTAACTACTCATACTGTGCCTCATTACAAATGATCGTAGCTTACCTTGAAAATTACTTCCATGTCTTGAACACTTTGCGTATGGTTTGTTTTATTTATGTATTTGGGTAAAAAATATAATAGAAGAATGATCCAGAAGAAAAAGAAGACATCAAAGGTGCGGTCATGGAAGAAATAGCACAGGCACAGAAGCAAATAATAGACCAGTGCTGAGCTGATGTTTGCAGCAGCCATGTTCATGTTAGCACTTGCTCAGTCTTTGGGAGATTTCAGAGGCAAGCTGAGCTTCCCCCAGGAGAGCATTAAAGGAGAACAGCTCCTTATGAGATTGGTTTTAAGAAGTTACTGTTTATTTCCATGAACTGTGTCACTGATTACATAGTATGGCTGTGAAAAGGTTTCCTTTGAAAACCTTCTTGAAAAAAAAATGTAGGTTTTAGGACAAAGGGCATGCTGCTTTGCTTTACAAAACAGAAGGTGAACATTACAATCAGAAATACAAACTTTTCCATTTCAATAGTAACAGTTTTCAGAAGTTTTCAAAGTACAAAGTTTTCCACAGAAAACTTAAAGGAGTTTATGTGAGTGCGTGTGCACACGAATATGATTTTTGTCAGAGTTTTCTGTGAAGAAGGGTCTTTATTTTCTATCAGCATTATTACCCACCTCCTTTTGTTTGCATAAGAGGTTGTTAAGAACATTTAAACCTCCTCCCAAACCAGCACTAACTCCAAAGAATCTAACCCTGCAAATCATTCCTTTTTTTTTTTTCTTCTTTTAGGATTTTGTGCTGTGCTGTAGCTTTTGCATCCTTTTATGCATGACAGCATAGTGTTCAACTGTGCATTGTAGAGACAAATTCTTAGGCAGAGGATAAGGTAAAGTTGCCCTGGGTGCCAAGTCCAGGGTGGCAGAAGTACCTCAGAAGTCTTTGCATGAAGCTGCAGGCAGTAGACCTCGCACTTCCCATGTGAAGGAGGTCTTCAGGACTAGGTTCCTTGCAGGACTTGATAAGCCTGCAGTTCATGATGAGATGTTCCTGCACTGGGATAAAAATCCTGCTCTAGAAATGTATCTATTTTAAGGACTAGCTTAGTGAATAAGATGTAATATTAGGCAAAGAGGAGAGTTTTGCTCTCCGCCACTTCATAGTAGCATGGAAAGGAGCCATACTGCACCTCTCCATACTCTCCTCCTACAGCGTCTTGTCCTGTGGCCAAATGGCCCTTGCAGCAGACCTGGTGATTTGAGGCTCTGTCTTCACCCTGCTTTCAGTGCTCTATTCTGTCAGCCTTTGGCAGACATTGCCATCAGCTAACTGCCCCAGTTTTTGCCCAAATCCTGACAAAAGCTATCCTTGATAGCCACGAAAATTATGTCCATTCTTAGTTATTTGTGACCAAGTTTCCTTACCAAGACAGCTTATGCAATATCTAAAGTAAACAGAAGAAAGGGGGTCTTTGTATTTCTTTTCTTTTTGCTTGTGTGTTTGGTTGGTTGGTTTTTTTAATCAGTGTAATAACTCTTTCCCTTGTTTCAGAACTTTGCAGCAGTAATGAGAACCTATTTGTCCAGCAGAAATGAAGAGGATGCTTGTATGCTCCAGCTCAGTGCTGGAGGCACTGTAGAAGGAGGTTCGGTAGAAGGAATATAACTGCAAAAAAGGAAGACAGTACAGACTTCTTTTTTTTTAATGTAGTTAAAATTAATTCAGTCAGAATTCCACCTCTGCAGTTTCAGTTTTAAGTGTGCAACTGAGTTCTGGCTGTTCTTTACAAACTTTATTTCCCAGACATGCATAACAATACTAAGAGGAAACTCTTGCAACAAACAACTTGTGGATGTTCATTACCTGAAACACCCCATGACAAATTTTTCAAATATGTACTTCATCAGCGACTGCTGTTCATTTCAATGCCAGATACTGATTATTAAAAGGTTGCATTTGCTGTTTTTTTTAACTTTCTCTGTGAACATACTGCATTAGGATTTCAGTTTTGTCACTTCCATCGTAAGGCCTGCCAGCTCTACTGCTATCCTGATTTACTCATCCTATATGAAATCTTTCGCTATTTTAGTGAGTTGCACAGATAACTCGTACGTATACCAATTGCAAGATATTTTGCAGTATATACATTTGTTTTACCAATACTGCTTTTGGAAGGAAAACAAAAGCATCTATTCGCAGTTAAATGCTTTGGACTGAGGTTATTAGGTCAACAGTAAATTTTAAAAACTATTTGAGACATTTCTTGATGGCATTTTAAAATTATAGCTTAAGGTTACACTGCTTCACACAGTTCTGTTTGGCTCCTTTGATGCTGAAGATCTACAGCTGACTTATGTGTAAGATATATTTTTTAAAACATTAGCTATGATTTAAAGTAGCAAGAGACACTGTTCAGATGAGGGGAGAAATCCATCCTTTGGGAGGAAGTGAGTTAGGTTCAGTAGTTTTGTTGAACCTGAACCAAGAAAGAAACCAGTAGTAACTCAATCTTTTTAAGAGGACTTGAGGAAGATCCCAGCTTCTGCCTACCTGTAGATTTTAGCAGCAGCCTGTACATTCAAGATGTCAGGAATATTACAGAGGAAGGCTCTGAAAGAGCAGGCTTATATTTATCAGTGTTTTAGAACACAGTGAAAGCATTAAGGAAGCAGCTAGAGCAAAAGCAATATTGTGATAGAGTTATTAATTGCTAAAGAGAGTAGGCCCCATGCTTTTATTGCTCAAGAGACATCAGGGGCACTCTTGTTCTGAAAAATTCAGATGTCAAATGAAATCATAGATGCAAAGTTTCAGATCTCCCTTAACAATCATTTTAAACAAATATAACCTCATCCCACTTACAAAGAAATAAATCTGGATTGCATATGCTGTTTCATGGTAAGTTGTTTTGATGCTCAGAGTGCTGTAGTGGAAGAAAACAAATACCACCTTTATTCATGACTTTCACTTTTTTATTTCCCTAGCAAGAAACATAAAGGAAAAAACAGATGATGATTGTCTCATAAAAGCTGCTGTTAGAAGTTCAGTTGTTTTGAAACATTCCCTTCCCACACTGTTCTGCCAGAGTGGTATTTGCCTGCTGCAGTAACCCAACTTTGCTGTTAGAAAGAAGCCCTCTTTTTACTTTTTCTTCCAAAATTAAGCTTCATTTTGCCTTTGTGTTGTCTGCCTCCCCCCCCCAGCCACAGCCTAGCTACCACTCTGATGCTCTTTTGGCATGTTCTGTTGAAAAACAGTACGACATTGTCCTTCTTTTATCTGGATGGTGCTGGAAAGGAACAACCTTTTTTTTCCGTGTGGAATACATATCTAATGTAAAGCTGTTCGCTGATGAACAAGAATGTTTCAGTGCTCAATTCTGTTTCTAGCTACATTTGGGTAAATTAGATGAACCTCCATAGATAGTAATGTTACCTGACGGTAAAATAATTGTAAGTAAGAATATTCATTATTCATTCATCATCATGGAGATATTATGAAAAATAACCCAGGGTGTTCTGTGTTAGCCAAACCCCCCCCTATATCTGCACAGGCATGCTACATAATAGCAACATGTCACTTTGTAGTTCTACATTAAACTTTTATGTGAGAAGTTACAGCTGTGGATGCCTGTGTCTTTCAGATTCTGTTTCAATAAACCTTTGAGAGAGAAAAAAGTGAAGGCCCTTCAGCTTTACAGCAGTTTCAAAGCAGAAGCTTTATTACCTTTTTTTTAAATCCTAATACGCTTTATGTTTTAAACAGACCTAGCTTTTCAGTGAAGATAAATGATGAGACTCTACCTTAAAAAGCCTTTGGGTTTTCTTTAATCTGCATTAGGTTAAAAGGGAATCAGAATTCTAAAAATAGGGCACATCAGAGCAACAGGGTATTTTTCAGGTCAAGGTCCTCTTTTCCATCTGGTGCCATTTGGTAGTTCTAACATCTTCCATCTTCCCCTACTTCTCCATCTGTAAATAACTCACTGAAGTAAATGCTTCGAATAATTACAACAAAGAATGATAAAATGCATATTGGACTTAATCTCTTTGGAATCTACAATGAAAAACATAAATACAGACATCACAGTTATTGAAAAACTGTGAGGTCTCTCATCAGCAGGTGTATGAAATGGGAATAATGTCAGAGCATTACATGTTTTGGGTTGCAATTGTGCTGTTCAAAAAACTGTCAAAGGGCATATTAGATCAGGAGAGGGGAAAAAATAGCCTAGCAGGGTTGATTTTCAGAAGTAGCCTGCCGTTTCACTTCTGCAAATAATTATAGACTCATACTTTAACAATTAGATATCTAAATGCTTGCATCCATTTATTAGGAAGTTGGAGACCTAACTAGAACAAAGTATATGCAAACTTGCAAAACTGGAAGGAGGTTTGAGATGCTTCTAAAATTGATTAATCAATCAGCTGCTGGACTGCTTTCCAAAAGCTTATGGGAACAAAATGTCTTTCTTTTTTTTCTGTGAGGTCAATATCGCCCCAAGAAAGAGTCCTGGAATAGCCCATGAGATAAGGTGCTTTAGAGCTTCCTGGGTTAATGTGAAAGAAACAGTCTACTCCTGTAGAGTTTAATATCTCTACCAGGAATGCACAAAATGGGCTGGACTATGGGCACACCTTTGCTGTCACTGCCTTCCTTTGACATTACAAATACTTTGGCATCTCAGTTTGAGAAGGAGACAAACTCTTCGATTTGTCAGCTGTCTGGGACTGCTGTGTGCTGGCAGCCTGTGTTGTCCTTATACCCACCTTGTGCCAGCTTCCTGTGTAAGTGTCCGCCATAGACAGATCATTAGTTATATTGAGTCAATCAAGTACCTAGAATAGGAGGTCCGAAAGTGGGAAAGAAGATGCCTCTTTTGAATGATTTGAAACCCTCTGCCCATCGTGGCAAAAGGAGCATCCAGCACTGGTTACCAAAGCCAACATTTCTCATCCTGCCTGTTCTTCTGTGTTGCTGCCCAGGGCAGTACCAGGCAAGAAAGCATTCTTTGATGGAGAGGAATAAACCACTGTCCCCTCTTTGCCAGAATAGGGACCATTATGAAAAACAAAAGATTTGGTTTTGGTGAGAGGATGTGGGGTGAATTTTAGAAATGTTGTGCAGCTTTTAAAAAATATTCTAATATTTGTCCTAATATTTTCTAAATATATTTGTCCTAGAATGAGGAAGAATGGGACATGATTCAGTATGTGTGACACCCAGCAGCGTAAGATCCTTTCTGTTACTCATGCAGGATGGAGCGGAAAAGATCTGTCAGTTTACACGTTTTTCATGTGTAAACTTGACAGAAGTACTTGACAGAAGAAAGTTTCATTGCTTTATTTAGTGTATTTAAGATCCAAGAAACTATAATTGCTATATATCTGAAAAATTATTCATCTCTGTGGCTTGCTTATTAACTTAATAGAAACTGGCCCTTAGGACATACCAGCCTGATTCCCATGCAAAGGGTTGTCAGAGCGAGCACAAACATAAGAGACTCTTATTTTAAAGCCTGTTTATATTGCCAGTGTGGTGTGAAGTGGTTGTGAATCTAAGAATGAGCCCATTTTAGATGTCTAGAATGCATTAAAAATTGCTGGCTATTACTGTGTCATACTGTCCCTCAAAGTAAACTTTACTTTCAGGTAAATGTATTCACAAATCTTAAGTGCTGTTCACACACACAAAAGTGCAAATGTCCTTTGAAGTTGTTCACTTAGCTGGGAAGCTCCCCCCACCCTTATCTTGTCTCTTGCAATTACCCTTTGCCCCTTTCCTCCAGAGACTGTTTCTTCCTAGCTGGCATGTGTTACCATCCTTCAAAAGACAGCAGCCCCGTTCCTGCTGCCCATCAGATGTGGTGAGCTAGACCTGACAGAAAGCCATCATCCAGGGAGAGTTGATTCTCAGAATCACAGTTTGCAACGGGTCTCCTCCAGCGCCCAGCCTCTGCAGTGCTAGGGGCTACTGTTTCTCTCTACTTTGCAGAAGCAGAGGAGATCCCAAATGGTCATCTTTCCCTCCCTCCACCACCCCATTCCCTACAGGAGGATGTGCTTTACAAGTAGCCAGATAGCTTTCAAAATGGACTGAAGCTTTAATGCACAGCTAAGGGAAGTCTAAAATGTAGAGGGAGCCAACCATTTTGCAGCCCTACAGCTGGGAGGAGGTAGAGGTGCAAGAGGACAGGAGTGGGGGACTGGAGCCAGGGTGGCAGGAGAAGTGGCCTGGTGCTTGCAAAAAGGGAGGCCACTGCTGTGTCATTTACCACTTATAAAGACAGAGAGATCATATGGAGGGTCCACAAGGTTCTGGTTGGATTTCTATGTCACTAGGAGTTAGCTAATATGCAGGCAAGAAGACTGCTACTGCTACAGGTTGTTTTGAAGTAGACAAAATGGCAAGAGAAGGCTTAGCAAACTATCAGGTGGGTTTTCTGCTCTAGCACAGGAGAGGAAATGAGACAGCAAAGAGAGGTTGATTTTCCTGGTCAGTTAGGCTCATCAACTCAATGAGCAATTCACTTGTCTTCCTTTCGAGGTCAACAGACTGATAGTGTGTCTCACTGCACCCTTCAGGACCCTTTCTATTCCAAGGTTTGCTCAGTTTTCTGTCAACCCCAATGGAGTTTGTCCCAGGAATGCTCATGCCTGGGTCGCCATGTTGCTCAAGAAGAGATGACTTGACGGAGAGTTAAAATTCCAGACTGTGGAGGCACAGTCTGTTTCCTGTTCCCTCTCTTGGGGACCATATGTTGCAGTGGTGGAGCCTGTGGAGCATGTGTCACATGTAGCATGAACTGACAGCCTAATCTGAAGTCACTCCAGTTGGGTACAAAGACTCCTTTAGGAGAAGCTTGCCTGTTTATATAGGTTTCAGATGACTTCAGTTTTTAAAAGTGCATGGAGTGCATCTAAAGTAAATAATTTTTCTGTGGTGAATGAGAAGAGCAAAAGGAGAAATCTGGAGAAAGAAGAATGGATGGTCTTTCTTAATGTCAAAGTTGACATAAACACGTCTCCTCCAAACCCCTCTCACAAGATGACTTTCTCAGCAAGACACAGGTTACTTCAATCTCCTTGTAGCAGTCTTTGAAGCTTCCCCCTTATTGCTGTTACGGAGGAGGCAGGGTTGTCTTTGAGAATTTCTGCAGCCCTGAAATGTGCCTCCTCCAAAGGCTTTCACATGATCAGATAGCTGGTTGCTCCAAACAGCTCCCTCTTTGGAACTTCTCTGCCATCACACAAGGGTAAACTGGTATGTCTGTTTTGCAAAATTATTAAATTAAGAAAACTAAAAAGGCTTCATTAAAAATATTCTGACAGGCTCTATGTAAGGCTTCAATTTTTGTTAGACAGTGACTCAGCTAAGAAGATGATGAATGGCGTTGGAAAGGAGCCACCAATTAGGAGACATCAATTTTTCTGTCAACGGGATAACCCCTTTTACAAAACTTGTCATATGTTTACTTTTTTTCTGTTTGTGAAGGTAGTTGTTTGGCAGCAATATTTTGCATGAGGGGAAGAATTTATAAATTGGGTTTTTTTGTGGTTGTCATTGCTGTGTTGTTTTGAGTTCCTGTCTTGTAGGATATTTTCCTTGTTCAGGGTTCTTGCTCCTCAGTCAGTGTGCTGTGTGTAATCCTTCCATTTTTAATACTTGGAGGGGGGATGACTACTTATTTCTCCAATGAGTTCTGGAGTGGAAACACTTGTAATGGTAGTAGGCACCTTGGGAGCACAAGACTTGGGGATTGTAATGTCTTCAGGTAGCTTAGGAATGCCACTGTGTGTGTGTTCCCAAGAGGAAAAGAAATACATTTCTGAGCATTTATTTATCAAAAAAATTACATTTGTTATGCTTATGTCCTAGTAAATGTTCTTCCATACTTAATAATTTAAGATACAACTGAAGACATATCGATTTTTTTCTGGTTTACATGTTTTCTGTGCACACATTCAGAAAACTTGATAGCTTCCACATCTCCTTTTTACTGTATAGGAAGTTTTACTCACTTTTCGTATGGGAAGCTGTATATATCCTGTATTCATCTGTATGCAGTGATTTGCAGCTTCTGCTATGTTTCTTAATAGCTTATTGCAAGTCATTTTATGAAATCACTAGTAGCAAATGCTTAACAGATATTAGAAGAAAAAACAAGTTCTGTATTCTTAGGCATATGTGTAACGTGTAGAGAGAACAAGAGCTGCCTGTGTATATTATATTTGGCAAGAGACTGAATGAGAAGAACAGGTAGCTGGTGAGATTTCAGATGGGCACTGTAGATATCGACATCTTAAAACCTGTCAGGTTCTTATATGAGAACCCTGCTTCAGGAAACGGAGCATTATGATGGTTTTTGAGAGGTGGCTGAAAAGTTACAGCTATGTAATGGGTTGGTTTTTACCTGTGCTGTGGACAGGGGAAGACTTTACATGGAATAGTTAGGGCATGGAAGGTCTATTTAGGTAAGTGGCCATTACTGGTAGGTCAGATATATACCTCATCATCATCTGGAGTCAGGTCACGCAGCTCAGTGCTCAGGTAGCAGCTGCGTTGAACATGCGCATTAGTGAGTGCAGTTGTTTTATCCTGGATGTAGACCACATGCAGACCACCCACTAGTGTCTAATATAGGCGTAGTTATGATTCCACTTGTCCACGTCTGATCTGAAGCACTCATTACTGTTTTGAAATGAGACACAACAGTAGTCATCTCACTGCCTCTAATGTGTGATGTGTCAGTGTCTGAGCACATCTTTCTGGGTTTACCTTGGTGAAGGCAAAGATTAAGGCAGGTTTTGGGGCTCTAAATTGCAATTCCCCAAATCTTTTAAAAAAGTACCTTTAGACTGCAAAAGCAAAAGCACTTGTGTTTTGTAAGATCTTGCTGTTTATCTTCAGGGTGGAATTTGTGCTTTTTTTAAACTGATGTCGAGGCTGAATCTGGCTTACCTGAGCAATCACGTTTGTTCCCGAGCTAAACTGCTACCACTGCTTTTGGTGGAGTGCAGGAATCCCTGTGGAGATGGAAGATGGGCAGCTAGTGGCAGCTTAGTCCTTTCCTGAAAACAACTTTGTATTTAGAGGGTAAGGTGTTTTTCCAAAGTACCTAAGTGATTTAGGATAAAAAATCTCCATTTCATTTATTTCCAGGCTCTGGAGTGAGATAAACATTTTTCAGAATGTGATTCTATCCTGCTTTTTACAATGCTATCTGCCACAAAGACACTCTCTTTTCCTACCTATCTTGTTCCTCTTTTCCAGGTTGGCCTTCCTTTTATGATGTGATCAGTCCCGATGCAATTACTTTCAACGATGATTTCTCCTATGGGATGCATCGGATTGAAATATCCTGCAGTCAGGTTAGTTTATAGCACGTACAGACCGTTCTGATGGCAAAGGCTGCAAAAACCATTACAGCGTGCTGTAGTTTCCTTGGGATTTGCAAACCTTTCAGTGCTATTAAATAGTAACCATTGTGAGAGGGCACAATGGGTTGTAGGTATAACAGCTGAGTGGAGCGAACTGAAGGCACAAAGGGCTCATTGGAATGCACATTGTTGTCTTGTGAGATTTAGCAGAGCAGATGTAAATGGTTGGACTCAGTGCTGAGTTGACAAAAATAGTCTTCCTGAAGAGGGTCCCTACAAAGGAGCTTCTGAGCCTGAGCCTGACTCCACATGTGAGTAGTTGAGAGAAGTTGAAAGCAATGGAGCGACTATCTGTGTGCTGATTCCATCACTCTACATTACTGTGCAGCCGTGCTAACTCATTCCCAACACTCATTCCCAGCGCAGTCCTAATGGCTACTTCAAACAATCCCATCTGCCAGAATAATGAAGTCAGTAGTTCTTCAAAAGATGCCCAAATTTTCCGTTATCTGTCTTGTTCTACATTCTCTCATCCTTTGTACTGCCCTCCTTTCTATGAAGGGAATGGCATAGTCATTACCTAGCAAAGGAAGGAGCTGCTGCATTGGTGTCCAGCAGATGTACCCAGCAACTTGCAGTCCTCTAGCTCCACATGCTCAAACTCCTCCTGAGAGAAGCAGCAGCTTCATTTGGGCAGTAATAATTTGCTGTTCTCCTTCCAGACAGTATTGTTGAGGGGGTTACTGATTTCATGCCTGACAATATGCATCCTTACTAGTCAGTCAGTCCTCATGTATAACGCTCAGAGTGAGTTAAGAAACTTCTCAAGAGTATCTATTACCTTCAGTCTGTGTAGAGCATTTGGCCCAATATGTTAGTCAAATTAATGTGTCTGCTACTGTGTCATGTGTACTACATAATTCTGTCATTTCTACATTGATTATATGCTTTAGAAGATACATTCAACACTTTATGGGAACATCCGTTTCCCTAAATTCCCTAGCAAGGTAGCGATGGGATGGCAGATTGGGAAGCTCATGCTTCACCAGTGGTTACTGGCATAACCAAAAATGCAATCCAGTCTCTTTAACTCTGCTTGGTAGGCCTGAATAGTGCTAAAATCAGCTTACTGCCAACTTCTGAGCCTGTATCTGTTGACACACTTCAAGAGATGGCCAGAGCTCCTGGAGAAGCCCAAGGCAGCCTGTGGTCAGGCCAAGGAATCTGGGAATGTCATTTACCTGTTGCCAAACAAAATAGTGTTAGCAGAACCTGAGACCAGCAGTATTAGCAGCAGTCACCTGCAGACACCATAAAATCAAAGCAAAACCAAACCCAAAACCTGAATTTGAAGGAAAAAATACGACCAAGGTTGCTATATAATCCAATAGCAACTTCCTACCAGCTATTCCAACTTCCCAGGGCAGTAACCCCACAGATGATCAAGTCACACAGAAAAATAGCTTGGGGAGTGATGAACATCTTTGCAGCCAGTGCTCAGCACAGTTAAATCTGCCACATTGTGTATCTATAGCAAAACCATTTCCTCCCTTCCTTGGAGCACCAGGAGTGTGAATCACACATGCAGCTGCAAAAAATATGCAGTTTTACTGCAACCTGAAAAGCAGTGGGATTGATATGGCAGGCCTTGGTAAAAGTGAAGATAAATACCTTCTCCCACACTGCAAATGATATTAATGATGAAAAAGTAGTTGATTTTTCTTTAAAAGTCCTTCCACTTATCTGAGAGAATTAAAAAAAAATTCTCTTTTAATGTTCTCCATTATAGAAAGTAAACACTTGGTGAAAAATCACTATAATATTAATCAAATACATCCATGGGATTATCCTAGAAATAACTTTCACAGTTTTTTGGAAACACGTCACCCTGAGTGTATTTAAAAAGTCAATGAGTAGTGACAGATAGAAGTTAATACAAAGGCATTTGAGGAATACTGTAAAACTGGTTGCATCTCTCTTTTTTTCCTCCTTCCTGTTCAAGAGTCCCTTCCCCTGTGGTCTCCCTAGCTACTCTTTCTACCTGTACAAATCATACCTGTAAAATTCCATAGTCACAGAAGTACTGTTTGCACACCAGTAGCTTTGACTTTGCTACGGCAGCTGACTGCAGGCTGCTTTCCATGCCTCCCAGCAGCATATTAGAACCAGGAGGCTTGGGACATCCAAGCATACTGACAGTTAGCAGTGACTCCCCTTTTCTGCTCCCAAGCACATATTTCAAATGCTTTAACTTACTTCCCTGTCCAAGTGCATTCTGGCCAATATATTTATGTGCAAGGCTGCAACAGACGATTGTTTCTTTTTCAGAGGCTTTCCAGGCATGTATATATGTCCTAGAAAAATGGTCAGCACCTATTATGTGTGACGAGGACAGTAAAGTCAATTCATCCTTTATACTCTCAGCTGAGGGCCAGGTTTCTTATACTGTGATACAAAGGATTGAATTACATTTCTGTTTACGGCAGATGAGTTATAGAATCCTCTACACAAAGAATTACCACATAAATTCTTGGTTGGGGTAATCTCAAAAGGTTACAAATTTTGCAGTAATCCAATCCTGGTGTGATTCTGCCATCACAAGAAGGTGTAATGAGACTACCTCGGACTCTCACACAACTTCTCAGGTTTTGTGAGGAAAACCTTTTTGACAGATTGTCTTTATAGTCTGTATGTGAGTATATTACTCCTACAGACCATTTCTCTCTACGGTTTCTCTTGTTCTGTTTCTGTTCAGTGGAGAGGGAGTGATTTATCTTTTGTTAAATGTTAATCTGGAAAAGATCTGTTTAACACTTCCAGCCAGGAGGTTTTGAAGCGTTCTTAGTTGAAATGAGATGATTTAATTAGGATGCTGAGCGTTTAGAAAAGTACTCTCTCTGGGACACTTAATTTTTTTTATTTTTTTCCCAAGGTATGGAAAAGCTTTATAGTCAGGTGAAATGCCTCATTGTTAGATACCCTACTCTGAGAAAAGGCCCAAATTTTCATCCCAAACTGCCTAGAAAAGGCCTTCAATATAAAGGAAAATGAAAAAAAAAATAAGCAGTGAAGAATGGAGGAAATGGTAGCAAGACAGCAGTCTTTCAGGAACAAGACTTGAAGCTTTGTTTCTCTAGGTCCCATTCAACTTTCCTTTGCCTTTGCCTTATTTGCCATGTTTTATCTTCCTTCCTTACAAAACTGAGCAGCTGCTGCTTAACCCAGTCATCCATGCCATTTTACATTGCCTCTGGGAACACATTCTGCTGATACCATGGGCTAGAAGCCCTCAGTTGTTATTGGGGTCCTTGCAGGACTGCCATGGCTGTCTTAGTGACTTCCAGGAGCAGGGAGCCTGCCCTGGAATGTGTCTGTAAGAGTGGGACCAACAGGTGGGAGAACTGAAGCTTCATATGCTTACCTGTCCTGCTCCTGGGGGCAGTGAAGAGTATTGTTTCATCTGTCATTAAACAAGAAGAGTTTCTGTCCTGCCTAGCTAGTGTGAGAGCCTTCCCCAGCCTTTTAGTCTGTTGAGACGGTTTAACCTGAAGGCAAGACTTTACCTGCTTCTACAGACACCCTTCCTGCTGCTTTGTTAAATGAAAGGCTGTAACAGCAGGAGAACATTAGCAACACATTAACTGCAGGGTAGAGATTTGCTGTCACTAATTCATTCACAGTTTGGAATAATTACTATTGCCTCTGTATTTGGAGTACTATGAATTAATTAAATGTTTAGAATAATTTGCAGTCTTTAATTTTTGCAGTCTGACTGCGAGCCCATGAGCAGCTCTGTGATCTCAATTACATCATTCCAGCTCTCACTGAGATCAGCTATTGACTTGCAAGGCCGAGGCTCTTTGGTAAAACAGCGTGACTTTCCTGTTCAAGATAAATATTTCTCCAGTGCAAGGTTTTATTTTTTTATTTCTTGTGGCAGGCTGTAAAAATGAACTTGTGGAATTTAGGCAACTAATTACAAGAAGTTCTAATTACCCATTTAAGTTGTCAGCTATAATGTGCAGTGATAGTAATCTTAATTTTTGAGTTAGGTTCAGTGGGATTAGCTTCTTCAAAATATTGTACTCTTCTGTAAAGTACTGTTACCTTTCTTACAGACAGGAGCAGTAGTGTTCACCCTGGTTACCACTGCAAGTGTCTGGGTCTTGTTCATACAGACCAAAGGTAGTTTCATATTTCTTACAAAAAGCAAAGTTCAGCATAATTTATAATTACTCCCAACTAAAGATTATTCATTTAGAAATATTGTACATATCTTTACTACAGGTCTTTTTCAGTCACCTGTCCCTATCTCCTATATACTACAGAAATTATTAGAGATGAATAGGATGAGCTCCATCCCCTCTGGGGGCAAAGAGCATTGGAACCCCAAGAAGAACCCTGATGCTCAGAAGATGCTAGGCTGTAGAAAGGAAAATAAAAAAAAGACTGGGAGGTACATTTTGAACAATATCTTCACTGGTTTAGGTCCTCGCAAGGATCACCGATGTTTTAATGTTTTTTTTTCACCGAGGGGTGTAGCAGATGGCTGCAGGCTGAGGAGAGCCCAGAGCTGAGGCTGTCCCTTTCTTCCACAGATATCCTTAACAGCAGTAAGTGAAACGTGGGCATTGCTGCCCTCACCACCCTTTTTTAAACTGAGCTCCTGCCATGAGGTCATTCCAGAGACAGGCGGCTCCTCTGAGATAGTGGTCCAACCAAGCATACTCAGCAGCATGACAGGAAACACTCAGGAAATTTGGATTTAGAGTCTTAGGTACCTGTGATATCTCAGAAGATCATCTTCCTGGATCACTCTTACAAATAAATGTAGGTTGTAAATCCCACCTGAAAGGGCAATGTAGGCACCAATGTGCTTCCTGTTAGTCATTACTTAATACCACAGTGATGCCGTCGAGCTGCACAGAAACACAGTGATACTCTATTGTATTTTGTTTCAGTGTGGTGCTCACCTGGGGCATATTTTTGATGATGGACCTCGCCCAACTGGCAAACGGTACTGCACAAACTCTGCTTCATTATCTTTCAAGCCAGCAGACAAGAGCAACGCTGGAGAAGGCAGCGGTAATGCCAGTCCTGCCCAAACAGGCAAAGCTGAGCTGTAGGAAGAAGCAAAGCCTGCAGAAAACTGCGCTGATCCCACAAGGAATGTTTTTTAAGTTGCCTGCTCTCTTATATCCTAAGAATGTTCAAATATATGAAAGCATTTTGCACCATCCTTCTTCTTCCTCACTTTTTTCAGAACTGAGGCCTTGCCTGCCAGTGCATTTACTATATAATTGGATTGAAAAATGTGTTTGCTGAGTCCACAGGTTTTCTTTTCCTTTATTTTCTTTGAGATTTCTTTGGGGAACCTTTAAATTGAGAGGCTTTGACTTCATTAGTTAATTAGTTTCTTCTTAATGCTATGTTACTCTAGGTTTGAGCACTATTCCTTTTTGTGTGGGAGATGGGACTTATGTTTATCTCCAGTCTAAAGGAAACTTCTGGATATAAGAAAATCCTGAATTCCTAGTGCATCTCTGCTTTGTTCTGACTTGTGAGGCATGCAGCCTTTGGTCATATGTATTCAGCCATCTCCCAGCATCAGCCACACCCTGCAAAAACTTGTGGTTATGACTGTTCCTTCCCAACTGAGAGGGGTGAATGAGATGTTAAAACCATCCTTTGGCTAATTTACTGCCAAAATTTCAAGGGTGTGGTTGAGAGGATGTAAACATTATCTCACCATCTGTTTCCCCTTTGTTCAGTATTTAAATCAAGGTTTTAACTAGTAAGGCTCACTTTTGCAGGCTACTAATGAGGCTTTTTCTGTTGTGAGGCCTGTTCAAAAAGTGTAAAGCAAATCTGAATTAAAGCTGAAAGCTGCAGGGGGTAATTATATGGACAAGTGCAGAGATAAACTTGCAAAGTAAAGTAGATGAGGGATGACAGTAGGCTCTTTATCGTGTCCGTTTCTACAAGGATTCAGAAGCATGACAGAGTGCTAGAAGGGAGTTTAGAAATGAATGCAGTAGAAAGAGGGAGACCCTCCTGAAGTATTCAGTTTTAAAGATTATCTGGTCTGGATGCATACTGTCTACAAGACCCCAGCCTTTAATTTGTGCAATTGTGGTATAGGACATGAGTGACGGGGTTGGTGCAAGAAATGAATTTGAAAAAAGCCTGTAAGAGCTCCAGAAATTTTCATGTAGAAAAATTTGGTGTCCCATAACTTATTTTTCTCATCTGCTTTTAGATTTTGGTCAATAATAGTTTGTCTAAAATTGTGCATAATACTGTTTTTTAAGCTATATTATACAATATTTGCTAACACCACTTTGCCTTTAAACATTGAGAGACTTAATATGGTATTTACTTTTATTAGCAAACTTTGTGACTAACATGTTTGGATCCAATTTTATTTCCAGAAGGAACAAAGCAACCACTGATTTTTATGGAAGCAGGATTGAGGTTTTTATGTCGGGGATAATAAACATATTATCTAAAGTGCAAACATCCTTCAGTTAAAATATAGCTACTGTGAAAGCATATGGAATGGTCAGAGCTGCCTTTTTTTTTTTAGCAACGTAGGAAAGACATGAAAAAACCATACAGTACCTTAACATAAAATAAGGATGATAAATATTTACAGCAGAAACACTTGGCTTTGCGGTAGCGAGCACCTACTCAAATGAGTATTTCCCCAGATGTCATGCAAGGAATTGCTCACTGGCTGCAGGAAAGGTTGTGCAGTTTGACCTTTGGTGTTTCAAGGCGGTCGAGTTTCTCCTAGTCTCATTGTTTTTTAGCAGTTTCTTCTATGAGGACTGCTTTTATTCCTTGCTTTTATTTAAAGAAAAGGAGTTTTTCTCTACCACATTTTCTGACCTAAACATAAAAAAGACAGCATCTATAAAAATGTGGTACATAAATGTAGTTTAATTCCGGATTGCTGTTCGATTTAAGTGTTATCAAATTTCAGTATATTCCTGCCTTATGTTAAAGAAATATTTTACTTAAGCTTCAGAACACAGTAATGTATACTGTCCTACAGGAGATTTATTTTTGCAGGATATGGAATGCAATGAAATGAGTCAATATGGTGAGGTGTATGTGATCTCTGGGAGTTAGATCATTTAGTATAGGAAATGCATTGTTCTCATGCACAAACTATACCACAGCACAGTGCAAGGTAATACAGATTTCCTTTTATTGCTCTCAGAAGGTGCTAGTAGGAGCTAGTATTGAACTGTCCAAATTTGGTTCAGTCTGGTGATGATCGTGACAGAGGAAACTTGGGAACTGAGCATCATGTATAGAATAAGAGAATATTTCTGTATGTTTAAATTTTGCACTGTCTAGATGCTTATAAAAACTGAATGCAAACTGTGTAGAAATAGCAAACTATATTTTCTGATATCTCTATTTTACTCAGATGTTTAAATAACATACCTTAAAAATCATGTAAGTCACACATGTTATTTATATATACTATATATATATATATATAAAATTGCACATGTTTTTATATATATATATGTACACACACATATATTATTCAAGTATAATTTTAGCCTTCTGTACCTTTTTAATAACTGAAACCTTTCCTTAAGAGGGTTCAATACTTTTAAGAAATCAAATATACATTTTTCAAATTAAATTTGTTTTCATATATTTGTTGTACACAAATATAAAATAAATTTCTTTATAAATAATTCTGGTTTGCTTCCTTATTTTTCTGGTTTTATGTCAGATTTTTGCACCCCTATCTGCAGCATGTCTTAGGGAACTGCTTTTACTTTGCTCAACTTTAACTTAGCAGAAGTTTTAGCCACTTCTGAGAGATGCAGTGTGGGATGTGGTGAGTTGCAGGCAGGCATGTTGTAGAAGCCCTACAGTGCCCAGGTTCAGTCTGAAGTGGAGAAATTCAGCTGGAAAGTTGGTTTCTGCTGAAGTTTCATCTCCAAGGATGCAGGTTTGGAATACTGCACAGGCAGAAGGTTAAGGCTACTCAGGAAATCAGCCCTGCAGTGGATTTTAAAAGAGGGAGGGGCAGAGGTTGCAGGCTGTTTTTAAACCAGCTTCCATGTTTGTGTTTGTGGGAACCAGAGAGTTACACCAAACTTAATTCCCTTGCTAATTGTTCTCAAGCATTGCTGAGTGTCCAGATGGCACACTACAGGCTTTTTTTACAAGTTTAGTATGAGCCATCTTAGTCCAAAAATTAATCCCTTGTGGCCTTCTGTGTCCCACCCTTCCACTCTAGTTCCCTCTCAGAACTGTAATAGTTTGATATTTCTGAAATGAGGTACTAACTTGCACCTACTAAAAAGAGATGCAGGGCTGGATGCTCCTTGGGGACTTTGCCCTGTGCTCCCAGCAAAAGCTGGACAGTCCATCAGCACGCAGAGGTGCTGTGCTGAGACAGGTCTTCAGAGGCATGCAGTCCTGTTGCTGGTGCTGGCCTGGCAGTAGACATGGGGGATGGCTCTGTGCTCCAGTCCAGCTCAGGACAGGATGTGTTTTTCAGGGCATGGCATGCAGTTATTCTCAACACGCGTACACCCCACCACTTCAAAACCAGGGCAATTTCTATTAAGGGACACTCTCTCTGCTCCTCTGTTCCCCAGGGTGCCCCAGCCACAGGGTGAGAGAAGCAGTGGTGGCAGGATCAGTAAAATGAGGCCAATTAACTAACTGCTTTGAGATTCTCTTATTGTTGTAGCTTTATGGCTTCCATATATTAAAGGCACCTTAATTGTAAGCCTTCTTCACAAGTTCTATTAGGTCTCATACACTAAAAAAAACTCAGTGTGTGTATATGAAGTGGCCTTACTGAGGCCTTACTGCAGTGACTACAGCACATGAATAAGACAGAATCATTAGTCAGCATTTCTGTTTGGGTGACTGCAAAGAATGCATTGTCACAGACGTCCAAGTATGGATGTGGATGTCGGTACTCAATTGTACTGAATCGTCTCAGTCTTTATTCACTTAGTTTTGTTTTCCAGTCCGTTTACCCAACTGAATTTTTTAAGCCATGAGGTTAGACCTTCTCTAACAGAATTTTTGGTGTATATTCATTTTTTCTTATTGTTCAGTATGTTACAAAATGTCTGCAGTTAAATACCATTCTGTGGCCAGCAATCCTCTTGTCCTTCGCCCATGATCTGTGAGGGGATGTGAAATACATGATACAGACTACTTTTCTTGTCCTAACAGGTTTCAAAATCATTCCCCCTCTCTTCCTCTCCTTGAAGGAATTTGAGGAGGAAAACAAAACAGATGTCACCACTTTCTCCATTACAATCAGTGTGCTCTATATCCACTTGTTTACAGAACAAATGGCAGAGTATTCAGTGGCACCAGAAGCAAATTTGTCAGCTTCCAAGTTCGGTAGAGTAAGAAAAAATATTGCTTAGCTCATTGGCAAACTGAACTAATAGTTCTTGTTTTATTGACTATTAAAATGAGACCACCTACAGGTCCCACAATAAACCTGCAAAAATGTTTAATCCTCCATATGTGAAGACCTGCATTCCAGTCTGCCTTGCTCCTGCTTCATTATAAAGAGAAGCTGTACGTCACAGGGCCTGACTAGGCTTTTCAGATCAAAGCCATGACAGCAGCCAACAACTGCATTGCTTTTACAGTCACTTACAAAAAAAAAAAGGTGAGATAATACATCCAAGGGTGGCCCGATGAAATCACTGGAATAGCCAAACTCCGAGCAGTGTAGGCCTATGATGCTCTAAAATCCTTTTACACAGCTTACCAGTGTAGTAGTAAGTGCACTAAGCAAAAAGGTCTCACTTATGTCCACATGTTTTTGGGATGGAGATACACTTGAGCAGCCCAAATCAAGAAGGAAAAGTGCACTCGGAAGCCTTCCTCAGGACCTTCTAGGACTTGTAGCCAGTCTTCTTAGACCTTTAGTTTAGCCAATATAGGCCAGCAGAAAAGAGAAACGGTTCCAGAAAAGAAAAGAGGCTTCCAGTTTTAAACTCCTGTTTTACTCACCTCTTGTTAGACAGCTTGCAAACACCGAAGACATTTCAATCTGCAGATGTCTTAGCCAGTGCATTCTCAGTTGCTTGTCTTTGTAGTTTTAGTGTAGATGATGACTGTGTTCTAACTTCTTTTAGCCAGGAATTTTACTGTCCTGTTGCAACAGATCCATTTCCATCCCCTCCATTTTCAGTTATTGCAAGGATTTGCTTCTGTTTTGTTTTTCAGTAGATGGCATTCCAGACAATGGTATATTATTATTTTCACTGTAGAATAAAAGCTATCTGGACTGTGGCTTCATCTTGTCTTAGACCTTGTACTTCTCACTTCTTGTATGCCAAAGTGGAAGGAATATATGTTCCCCAAAATACAAGCAATCACCTACTGGCAATATAAGAACCATGACAAGTTGTGTGTGTCCGCTTGCTGGGAAAAGTAGCATTTATTTGGAAAAGCAAAAAAAATACGTCTTTGTTGACCTGTTAAAGTGAACAAGTTGATTTTGTGTGTGGACTAGTTAATGTTCATGTTTTTCCAGGCCATCCTAAAGCCCTTGTTCTTGCAGTTCGGTTATTGTCTCCTCTAGTTTACAACTTCATTGTTGTACGTTTCATACAAACATGAACATCTGGAGAACATCCTCAGGTATAACTGCTGGGTAGTGCAGAAAATATCTGGCGTGATCTGAAACACTTTTTTCTTCTCATGAAAGTAAACTCCTGGGACTGGGAAGCTTCGAAGGTCTGTAATGGTGTAGAGATCCTTTCACCTCCAGAGCACCACTTCACATTTGCCCTGGGCCTGTAACAGCCAGCATCCCTAGTGATTTGTTAGCTGTTCACTGTTTTTTTGTGAAATTAGTTTGTGCTGGTACCAGTTCACAGAAATCACTGTGGCAGTATCCCTCAGTGATGCTGCAACTGGTGAGGAGATTGAATTCCTTGCTGTAAGAACAGTTGGTTTCCATCTAGAGAGTAGTCAGGAGATGGGTGGGGAAGGGGAAAGGAGGGTGGGGAAGGGGAAAAAAGAATTTGCATTTTGCCCCATGCTGTTTGCCCCCCTGGTTCACTTTAAACTGCATGGATATTCATCATGGCATTGTAAGATCACATTTAAGTCAGGACAATTAAAATAACAGAGTCTTGTGAAACCCTGTAAAAATAGGTCCTAATTCTTAACCTCATTCTGATATTTGTCTAACACTATTGACTTTAGAGAAAAAGCTCCTATAAATCTGAAGGGATGGAAAGGACTATGGAGAAAGATTCCTCAACATACTTGAGATAAAATATTTTCAAGAATCCTCAAAATCTTTGATAGGAACAGGATGCTTTTAGAAAATCCTACTCCTCCAAATAACTAGTACAGAGAATGTAAGTCCTAAAGACCATGGACCAAATTCTCAAAAGAGAGGTCTGTACCAGCTAAAGCTCAGCACTACTGACTCATCAGTGAGCCAGTACCCCAGGTGCCTCTCTGCATGCATCTCTACTGCTCGTTTTCATACCTTCCTTTACATGCTGCAGAAGGTAGTTGCAATCACAGTATTTTCATACACCTTTGCTGTATAAGCCCTGTTGTACAGGATTTTGAGAAAGGTGATAATTTTTCTTGTTCCTAGTTTGAACAATTTCTAGGGAAAAAAATCCAAACAGGTTGTTGGTTTTTTTCCCCAAAGCTGAGAAAAGTCTAAACAGTATCTGGAATTTGTTGCCTTTATATTATCAACTTCAGCTTTGTAGGCTACCATCAGTCCCAGCAGTCACCAGTGACCATGAATTCAGTATTCTCTGTTGATAAATTACAATTTTATCTTTGTTTGGCTAGGGCTTTTAGTAGCCTGCCAACTCAAAACCATTGCCTAATATATCATTAGAGGGCAAATACGTTCCTATGTATGTCTGTGGCGTATAAGCAGCTCCTGCCACAGCCTGGTCATTTCAGCATCCTGCTGAGAAATGAAAGCAGTGCCTCAAATAATTTAGACTGCGGATTTTTCTTTTCAAATAAAATATTTTTTTGTTTTTCAAGGTCAGACACTGTGAGCTGTTCAGGTCACAAGACGCCAGAGACTGTTTACTTTGGAAAACAAGGACATCCGTAGTGGGAGGTGCTTTTAGCAACACCCAAATCTGGTGTTTTAAACCAAGCATCAGCCTGGCCGAAGGGCAGCTTCACTCATCCTTATGGACACCATGACACAGAAGGAGAGCGTTGAAGAGCTGACTGATGTACATGCAGCAGAAATAATATTTGGTATTCTCACTTATGAACTCAGATACCTCGAAGCATGCAGAAGATCCTCAGATGAGAGGAATAAATATTTTGCACTGTCTGCAGTCAGTGTTTACAGTGGAGGGTGATTTCTTGAAAGGCTGAGTCAGTGATCAATAGTGGGTTACATCTAAAAGCGTTTTAGTCATAGTGGAGCAGCACTTTTCCTACACCCAGATGCCAAGTGAGATAGTAGGTTTTCCTCTTCCCTTTGGATGTTTTATTTCATCATTCAGTTGAGTCAACTATTAAAGTGATGTAGATTTCTAAAAGTCAGATTTTCTTCTAGATCTTTAGCGGAAAAAGAGAATAAATTATTCTTTGAGAAGTTGATTTTGAGTGACAAAAAAAGCCCCAATGCGATAGGTTCCTACTATTAGTACAAATAGAGACACATTTAGACACAGTTTTGCTTTCCTTCTGAATTGCAGTGCATTCCCTTCTGAATTATTCGATCAGCTGAGACACAGATTTTCTTCTCCTTGCTAACTGGCCAAGCCCACTTTTCCTAAGAGTACAGGATTTCTCATGTGTTTGGACAGCTTGGCTGAAAAGGCATGGTCTCCTAGACCTTGTTGAATCCTCTCTGGAGAAACTATGTGTCTCCATGCATTTCTATCCCTCTCTGGGTGGCCATGCATGAGTTTATATATACTGTTTAAAAATGTATGTGACTTTCTGTATGTGGATTATTTTTTTTGTCCCAGCTTTTACACCACAAACCAAAATTGCTATAGATAACTACTTTACTTCTGTGAAGACATTTGTTTTCTGTTGACATTTAATTAGTAGATACATTCTGTGGGTCAAGTTAGAGGGCAAAAGGAAAAGTCAATTTTGGATGATTCAACCAACTCTTAAGCAGCGTGGTGTTTAGAAATGTTAAACTGCAATAAAAATCCACATCTGTGTGGACTCGTCTAGAGTTTCACAACAGCAGTGAGAGTAGGGCACAGAACTTCCTATTTCAAATGTCTTCAAAACATCCTTTAAAAGAATCTCTATTAGGTGTTAGGAGTATAGAGCCTATGGCATCCAGTTTCACAGTTTTGACCATTTAAGAGAGATGAATAAAATAGGATTGGTTTCAGAAGTGCACTGTGAATGGATTACTGTTTTAGCTCTGAAAATACGCATTGCTTCCAGCAGTATAAAAATGAGGGAATGTTTATGCCACCGGTGTAGGAAACACATCTCTTTTCTCCAGTGACTAAACTAGACTAATGAGAGCTATCAAACTTGCTAATGACTGAAGGAAAGCCTTTCAGTGCCTCACACTGGTAAAACCTAAGTGTTTGCTGTAGCATTACTTCCAACTGACACCAGTGTGAAAGAGAGGCAAATAGCAGGCAGCATCAGTGTACCACAATAGTCCATGTGCTCTTAGTGGCAGTGAGTGAATGTGGAAGAAAAAGAGAGGCAAATAGCAGGCAGCATCAGTGTATCACAATAGTCCATGTGCTCTTAGTGGCAGTGAGTGAATGTGGAAGAACAAGTCCAGCAACCCCAGGAGACAACCACATGAATCACCAAAGGCATGCTCAGTTACTTTGGGCCTTATCTAGTAGATACATCCAAAGTAACTACATTTAAAACCAGAAAAAAAAAGGAATATGAACTCTATTGCTTTCTGTAAGGAAGGATAAATGGGCAAAATGGCAGAGCTGAGCCACTGGTCCAGGAGATCAGTGCCACGAGGACAGGTAGAGAAACTGCTAGTACTGGCAGATCTCAAAGATGAGTCACTGACTTCTACTTTCCAAATGCATATGCTGTCCTCAGAAATGCATAATTTTAATGTGTTTGTCATTATACAAAGAAAAATCCCAACTCCATTCCACTCAATCCAACAGCTTGTCCTTATCAAGACCTGTGGGCTGGGCAGTCAGAGTGGGCTGTGAAAGAGTAAGTCTAGGATTGTTCACAAAGTGGTAGTTAGAGATGCCTTTGAATCACCTGAGGCAATCAGTGTTTTTAAAAAACAGTCATTAGCTAAGAATATTTATATTTTGAGAATAACAGATAACTTGGGACAAAATGCTTACCTTCAGCTCACAAAGAGTTTTCATGCCTGAGATTGTATTTACAGTTTCAAAAATTCACGTCAAAGTCTCCAGGTTTCTTTGAAGACATGCATGAAGAATTATATGGTGAAACATTTCATTCTGGCTGTGAAAAAAGTTAATTCAAAACAACTAAAACATCAGCCATAAAGATGTACAACATTTTTCAGGAAGCCTTGTCCACCTTGAACTAATGTTTTCATAAAAAACAACCTGCCCATAATAATCACTGTTATTGAAAAGACATCCCAAGGTTGCTGTATGGAAATATGTTAAATACGTTCTGAAATCCAGTCTAATATAATTTCAACATTAGAGCTCATTCATAATCCTGTATTAAAAGACTATGCAATTTTCATGAAATATGTCTGTCTGTGTAATCATGAATGCCGAATATTGTCATGGCTTTCCAGGAATTTTCAGCCTCAATGGAGAGGAAAGAAAACTCTTCCAACTGGACTTCTACACCACTGAGAAGAAATAACAATAACAGCGCTAAACTTAAAATAAATATTTCTGGAAAAATACTATCTTTTCAAAGAGGCTGTAGTCTGAATTTCAAGCTAGTAGTTATATGACACAGAGGCTTCGAATGTGCCTGTGGTTACAGCTCCTTGCTTTGTATGGCACTAGGGACAAACAGTCCCAGTAGGAAGGAATTTGTTTACTCATGCCTAAATTTAGAAAGTGATCCTTCAGATGGAGCTAGCTTAAAGCCCATGAATATTCCTGCTTTGAACCCGCAGTTTACAACTGAATGTAGTTGTTATTCAGATTAAATCTTGTCAATTCTTTCTAACTGCACAGCATCACATGTGGATGCAGCATCACAGGGGTGGAAAAGTAAAGAAAATTTTCAGCATCACCATACATCTGATGCGTTTGCATGAGTACGCTAGCTGCTTGTCAGGAACTTCTTTGTGTTTATCAAAAAATAAAATAAAAGAATCAAAGAATACGAAGTAGGTAAAGCACATACAAAAGGGTGAGGAGTGGGAAAATCTGCTTCTCTTTCTAATGTTCCTATTCACTAATGGCTCTTTGATATTTTTCCCTTTTATGAGCAACTTTTTTTTATTAGTGGAATATTTCTGGTTCCGTGGCATAACTTTAAAATGGTTGGAAAAATGATACAACTGGGATCTCAATTATTCAGCACAACCATTTTAATCCTTCATGTTATTTGATCCAGTACAAGGTAATATACGTCTTATTTCCAATTAGAATACAATTCTCACTATATTCATCATCTATCCATGTCTGCTTTTCCATTTGCCGGAGACATGAAACTCTGTGATTCAAAGGGTGTCATTCAGCCTACCCTACCTGTGGACAATTATACAGTGTCAGCAAGGCTGCCTGCAGGTTTGATGCCTGTAGCCTACGGCAGCTGGGAGCTGCTATGCACTTTCTTTCCTGCAAAATTTCTCACCAGCTGACAGCATAATGCAGAAATGGTTCCTCCTTTTTTCCACAGCCCTATGCCATTTGTATGAGCAATATTGCAGAGCAAATTTGTTTGAGACTCCTCAGCTGCATGTGGCAAAAATATCATTTCTCGTACCTGAGGGCCATATCCTGCAAACCTCTTTGCAGTGCTGTGTGCTCTGCGACCCTACACTTTGCTCTTCCTGCTGTCCTGTGACAAATTCTGCTATCAATGTTAGAAAACTCTTCAGAAATGTGTCTCTTGGACTTCATAGGTGTTTATCCAGCTTTAATTGGCCAAGAAGCATGGAAGAGGCCTTTGCCCAAAGAGGCCTTTGTGACAACTGCCTTCATGCAGTTAAGAGATTTCAGGCAGACTGTCAGTCTCTCAAATTTTAAGGTCCCTTCGAAAGTAGGTTTATCGTTGGTCTTTTGGTAGCATAAGTGTGCTATGGAAAAAGACAAGAGAAAACAAAGACTGAAGCTCAGCTGCAGAATACTCAAAACTAAACCAAAACTTCAAACCTCCCCTCCTCCCCCCCAAAAAAAAGGCCTGGGTTGGGAGAGGATGTGCCCAGCATGCCTGTGAACTTAAAGGTGAGGGCTGGAAGGCAGGTGACTTTAAATGGTGATAGGACTCCTGTGACACTTCCCTGGAATTAGTGGTTGGCCCCCTCTCATTTCTGTGTTTTTCTAACATGCTCAACTCCAAGCATGATTCACACGGATCTGAGCTGAGAGCAAAGCTATAGTATTGGACTGGTGTTTTCTAGGTCAGGGTTAACTTAAGGAACCTTCCCAAAAAGCTACTCTAAATCTACACCAATGCAATGGTGGGAAACAATGCCCCTGGGAGGGACTATGTCTAAACTGAGAAGTTGCAGAAATGCCCACCTCTCTGTGTACAGTGGACTTCATTCTCACACTTCCAAATTAAGAGGCTGCTTCCTGCTTCTGCAGCTGTCAAAATGAGATTTTAGCTGTTTCCATCTCAAACCTTACTTCTTTGTCTGTATCCAAAGTATCCTGGCAGATGACCAGGTTACTGTAAGATGATGTTGAGAACAGGAAACAGTGGTTCTCTCTTTCTTGTGGCACAAAAACTAGAGGCACCCAGTAAAATTTCCAGGCAGGAGGTTTTAGTGGAAGCAAGAGACAGAACCTTTCTGTGTAACACTGAGTTACTCTGTGGGATTCAGTACTGCAGAATGTTATGGAATGCTGGTGAGTTCTATGCAAGCCTTGAACTGTTTGTATCAATTAATATTTTTATTCCAGGTGACAAATGTTTGAACTAATCCAAATGCATAATGTTTTGCAAAGGTGTGGAAGAGCTTGACCTCACGGGTCTGAATTTTTGTAATGATTTTCTATAGCCCTCTTTAAAAAACAGTCCCTTTCCTAATCTCAGTAGATAGCAAGATCTAAGAGTCATGCTAACACTGGAAAAACTTTAGTATCCTTAGAGACACCTTCTTGTAGGGGCTTTTATAAGCAGATCAAGAGGCAGATCTATGTATTTTCACAGAATTATTTTAGAAGTGTTATGGTGAAAATAACTGTTTTTCACTCTAGTGGTATTGAAAAGGGTCTTAATAGCTATAACATTACATAGTGTTGACATACACATTTACACAGAGAACAGCTGAGATTTAATTTATGGTTGTACTGGTCAGAACAAGCAATTTTCCTGTGATGATGTAGCCAGACTATGTGCAGCCTCTAAAGCTGCAGGAAGCAGCCAGATCATTTTAAAGGTAGATTAATGCATCGCTTATAATTGCACATCCTCCAAAAGCTTGTGCCCAGCAGAAGGCAAAGGCAACGAGTTGCTTGCCTGTTTCTGCAGGATGAGTGATCACTACTGCTCAAGGCATCCATAGGAAAGGCTGCCCAGGAACAGACATCCTGGGAAGGGGTACTGACAAACACTGTATTTGAAAAGGGGTTCAGCATTTCACTTTTTGATGAGAGATGGGAGGCTGCCCTAAGGATAAACATTTCTTAGTGAGAACAAAAGGAAAAAGATTCCGTGGGCTAGACAGGGGAAGGATGAACACCAGTGGGGAGACGGCAGTGATCTCTTACAGCATTTGGTATACTTCAGTTGTAGGTCTGGACCTGGTGCTAGGATCTCACACCGCTGTGAGATGCAGTGCATTGAGAAGCTAAGGGACTTCAAAGCATGTTTTAAATGAATTTATCTCAAAGCATTAGCAAATATGGATGCTCTTGGGAATTGAACTGAATCTGTAAGAATGGAGGAGAAACACAAAGAGAAAGGAAAAAAATAAACCCCCAGGGAACAGGTAGGCTCATATTGTTTATGAAGGAGAAAACTAGAGCACAAAAGCAGTTATGAGCCATCTGAGGTCAGTCAGACAGTAATGCTAAGAGAGGGGAACCTTTCATCCACCATCCTTGCTTTAGTCCCCACACATGCATGACCACACAGGGGAGACCCTTGGCTCCTGACTCTGGATGCTGTCCTTGCTCTGCTGCTAGTCAAAGGTGAGCAAGCAGGTGCAGCCTGGGCTTAGAGAAAGTGCATGGGGGGAGATTGTGGGGGCAGGATGTGTGTCACTGGTGAAAGCACTGGTAGGTAGTGGAGTGGCTTTGGGTTTTTAAGGTGAGTACATCTATGTCAGGTATCAGAAGTTACCTATCAGAGGGTGACTATTCCAAAGGGGACTGTCCAACTGCTGCCATCATGGGCTGTGACTTAATGGCAGTAAGAGTTTTACTTTTCACCCAACAGCCCCAAGTAGGCATCCAAAGGGTTGTAATAGAGCAATATCTTGACTGTGTGTGTTGGCGGGTCCGGGGTCACCATGCTGCAGAGAAACACACTCTGTCGGGTCCAGAGCTATGTGCTCACTTTCATCACGGGGATATGCATCAATGTGTCTCTTTAAAGTAGTTCAAGTAAGAGATGTGGGGGAACACATGAGGAGAAGAGAGGGAGGAAACGTCATAAATCCGCAGTGAGAGGGACTCTGAAGTAAGAGAATTAAAGACTTTGGAAAACACATAAAAATCTGCTATAGAAAGGGCTCTGTCAATGCATCCTGTCAGTGCAGTTTGCTTTTTATTTCCTAGTGTGCAATATGATATAAAAAACGTTCACCTTTACTAGATGATCCATGAAAGCCCATATTTCACATGAGATATATTTTTCACATGAATAGACTTGGTGTTTCCAGACACTGGTGGATATCAGTCGCCGTCCTATAAAACAAGGCCACCAGCACCTGTAGTCTCCAAGGGACTGTCTCTTCCAAGTGCTGTTCCTCACACAAGGGCCACTTCATTATTTCTACTTTGCATTGAGTAGAGCTGAACTAAGGAATGTCGAGTTAAATAAAAATAATGGAGAAAGATCAGACTGAAATTATTTCCCTCCCCCCCCAAAAAATCCCACTTGTGCAATCATCAGATATGTGAGGCTTTATGCTTTCTCATGTTGCTATTGTAAAAAGAGAAAGAAAATTTAAACCCACTCAAGTATTACAGAGTCTGAAGTACTACAAAGAGTTTCTGTATGTGTTCCACTGCAGGAATGTGAAATTTCTTCAACACCCAGAATATTAAGCAGTCTGGGGCTTGTACTTTTAGATCCAGATTTGAGAGAAAGGAACATCCTGGCTTGCCTAAAAATGACCGATGAAAGGAAAAATTACCTGTGCAGCAACCACCAGCCTCTCTGGCAGCCAACTATTCTTGTTCAGCCATTCCCCCAACCCTTCATGTGACATAACATGTTCAACATGGGCAAAAGGACTCCAGGCTCTGTCTGAAAGACTCAGTGATGCTAGTGACCAACAAGGAAGAGGATTTACACTGTGTAACCAACTTTAACCATGATGAAAAGGAATTTCTTTATAAAAGTGTATGAACCGAGACATCCCAGCCTAAGAGGGGGACTTCCTTCTGACAGCCAGTGTGCCCCTCACTGTGCCCCTCAGTGTGCCTCCTGGTCTTAGTCTTTGTAGTAGCAAGGACACATTCCAGTAATTTTGCTGGCAGTTGGTTGCGAAGGATTGATTGCATGGCGTTGATCCTCTGCATCTGCACAGTATTCCCACAGACTGAAGTGCTATGCTATGGGGACGTAAAGAAAGAAGAGATTGTTGCTCTTGGGCTTCCTTGTGGGGACCCACCAGCAGGATAAGCGCACTGCTCCCTTCCCTCATCCACCCATTCTACCTGAATCTTTTCCTCCTAGCACAGCTTCATTGCTGTCAAGGCTGCATTTTGATTTCTTCTGTCTCATTGCTAGTCTATGCTTAATGTATTAGTGGTGTAAAGTGGAGAGGAAGGAAATAGAGGGAAAGCACAAGGAGCAAAGTAAACATCTTCAGGGAGGTAGAGACAGCACAGAGAAACACTTACTCACCCTTTTCAGCCAGGGATTTAACATCCTTTGGCTTTGCATGACAGTCTGGCATGCAGTGTTGCTCTTTCAGGCTGTGCCAGGAGCCATGGAGGTTGCAGGGCCCTGTGAGTCAGGCTCCCAGGCACCTGTCCTTTATCACACCTGGCCATGTGGGACCTGTTTTCAGCTCTGAGGCATTTGAAAAGAACAGACGCATTTCTCCCCAGATGAGCAGGCTGTGTTCTACTGCCTTCTCTCCAGTGGTGGGATGTTAGGAGGAGATGTTTTCTGCTGTGGCTCAAATCCTGCCAGGAGTCAGGGTAGATGAAACTACTTCAGCTTACAGCCTTCTGAGCACAGAGGTGGTATCCATCCCACAAAATCCTAAAGTGCTGGGACAGCAGGCAGGACATAACAGCCCCCATTGTTATATGGCAGACCCTCAGAGGCACAGTGTCTGTGTGCACAGAAGGACCCACGGAGTCTACAGCTGCTGTTGTGGTGAAGGGCAAGGTCCAGCTGAAAGTTTCGTTTGGGAGAGCCAGCAACCCCATGAAATCCCAGCCTGGCTGAGATGGGGCAAGCACCTCTGGAGGACACATGGCACAACCCCACCATGGGCCTCATGCTGCTTGTGCAGCAAGCCTGCGGTCCTCTGCAGGGCTGCTGCGTGACCACTGATAGAGAAGAAAGAAGCAACATGATATTATTTATATGCCTGTTAATCAGGAAAGTAGGTAACTTCAGTGATCATCATAGGAGTAACCAGGTACAGCATGGGTCACTGTTATGGAGCTGTATGTTTGTGGCCTTACCCAGGTTCATTCTGCATTTCCTTCTCCTTGCTGTACTTTTCCCAGCCACTCTGGGTGGGGTCTCAAAGAAACTTACTCCTTTGCCAAAACTAGAACTGTCTGAAAGTGCTGCTCCAAACCCTCCCACCTGCTGCCAATGCCTGACAGGTGCTGTGATGTTGAGAGGACCCCATTGTTGCTGCATCACAGCTGGAGGCCCTGCAAGCAGCATCGACACTTCTAAAATTTATCCTAGCTTTGAGCTGGAGGCATAGGCCATCATTGACTTATTTTCCGGTTCCTTTAACCTCTGTATTTTGCAATGGTAACAGAAGTGCATCTGCTTCAATATTTTCTGAACAAGCTGTGCTCCGTCCATGGGAGAGAAGCAGGAGATCTCTCATGCAGCCGGCCTCTTCCCAGCATCTTAACAGCTACTTAGCCCAAATTTCACCCTGATTTTGTTTCTTCAGCTCTGGCGATCTGACTGTCAACTAGCAGTGGGTTGCTGCTGCACCTGTGCTTTGAAGAGGAGCACCCGCTGAGTCTGGTCTGTGGAGGCCATGGGGCTGTACTGGGCGTGAGCAGCACCACTGGTGACTTGACCTGTGCTGGCCTCTGACTGGGGCAACCTGGTCCTGCTGGCTGTGGTCTGCAAGGGCAGAAATCAGCCCTGTACCCTGGGGCTCAAGCTGGCTGTGGGGCTATGGATGAGGAGGCACAAGCTGTACTGGAAAGCACAGCCTCTGTGGATGCCCATGGCTGAAAGATGAAGGTTTCTGCCTGGCAAAACAGCCATGGGAGTCATGTGTGGAAAGAGAGGACGGTCTGGTGCAGGGACTACTGTACAGAGCCTCTGGGGACATGGTAGCAGTGGCCACTGCAGCTCCCCCAGCTCAGTGGCCAACCATGGCAAGTCCTTTATGCTGCCACATAAGAAAACAAAGAATTGTTTTGGAAACAATGTGTAGAAATATGTGTTTCCATCAGTGGCCCAGCTGAGCTACCCCAGGGCACCATGCATCTTTTTGGCTAAAATGGGCATGAAACAGCATATGCAGATGTGAACCCAGTCTGTGGCTCCAGTGCAAGAGGGGCTGAGGGAAGAAAAGCAGGGGTTAAGCCATGTAGCTACAAGCACACTGCATCCTCAGGAATGGGCAGAAGGAGTAGGGGGGAGCCTGTTCCCATGTGGGGCTGGAACAGCTGTGACTGAGGGTCCTGCAAGGGTCCCATGGGACTGGGGGGTGTTTTCTGACTCCAGCCCCCAGCCCCTTGGCATGCAGCCCAGTCCCAAGAAATATAAACCAAAGAAGCATAAACAGATGATCACATGAAAAATATATCATGATTAGCCAGATAGATCCCAAATGTTTGTTCTGTAAACTGCAGCAGGCAGCACAAGTGTTCGCTGCAGCTGTAGTTTCTCATCTTATTTTTGTAAGTGTGCCATTAAGCTGAGACATGGGCAAAATAATCTTTCATTGATTCTCACTTAAGAAGCTGCTTTAAAGATATGTTATATCAATGCTTGATTTGACCCTTTTGCAACTGGTATTATACTGTAAACTGATTCTTGCTTAATAGAAAATCTTTGTGCATTTTTTTCTCCTGGGTTACTTCCTTTTCTCTCTGAAGCCAGTAAAGTGGTTTGTTTTGTGAATGAAAGCTGGATGCCTTTAGAAGGATGGCATTAACACTGACCTCAGCTCATACATTGAATTCCTACCCAGTGGGAGGTGAGGTTGGAGGAAAGGGTTAGTTCATTGATGCTCAGAACCTGCTGAGAGGGGGACTGTTAACCTGCCTGGAAAGGGAACTGCTCAGAGGGCTTTTCCCTTTCTTGGATTAGCCCAATGAAGCCATCCTTCTCTCCCTTTAGTTTTAGCCATCTGCTGGAAAGATGGCTCTGATTCATCTCAGCTTGGTAGATATTTTTTTGTATATATAAAATGGCAATAAATTGGGGTCTGGGGCGTTCACGCCAAATTGGGATGGACTTTAATTTTCCTATTGCTACAGCCTGTATCAGAGAAGACTGTCTGAATTTCACAGCATGAAATATTTAGCAAGGACAATGCAAAGAATTCAAAACCAAACTCCTTCAGCCATTTCCCAAGAAATTCAGCATGCTTTATGCCCCTTGGATCCTAAAACACACCCTGCTAATGGGGTAATCAGGAAAAGAAAAATTTTGTGAAGCAGATTGTCGACAGCATCTTCTGACAGCTAGTGCATGAGAGTTGTTCCGAGGGAAATGGGTCTGTAATTTACAATGCCACTGGAGTCTGAAAAGGTATTGTGTAAAAATTGCAACTTTTCACTTGATAGTTTTTTCTGCTGAATATGGTAATAAAACCTGTGTTCTGCTTTTTTAGAGATGGAGAGGACCCAGAGCGCAAGTCAAAACCCAGAAGGTTCACAGAGCACAACTGTAGGTTTTTCTTTCTTTTTTGTCTTAGTCCTTCAGAGCCAAGGCAGCATTTGGAAAATCAGCTGCAACTGTGCTCATTTTTACACAGTAAACAGATTGATTAACTAATCCTCCTTCTCTTCCCTGTCATTTTGACTACCAAGTTGCTTCAGGTGTAGATGGAGGAGTGACTGTCCTGAAAGAAGAGCAAGAGGTCCATAGTTCAAGTCGAAGCGTAGCCCCAGCAATTAGAAACACATCTTTTTTTAGCTCTCTCACCCATGTCAGTCAAGAAAAAATCCATTGAAGCATCAAGAAATCCATTAAAGTCAGTGGAATTGCACCAGCACAAGGTTGCTCATTGAGATTAGGGTCTAACTTTGGTGTCTGTTTTATTTGTAAATTGAGCAGATAGAAGCCACTGGGAAATCATTAAATCGGAACTTAGCAATTTTAATTTCCACTTGTTTTTTTGAGTAAAACCATACTTTGTTATCCTTGCAGAGTCTACAAGGACTAGTTTGAACTACTCTCACCAGCTAAGACAACACTTCTGCTTTATAAGGTGAGCACGTTGAATAAAGCTTCCCGATGTAGTTGTTTCTTTTTCTTTTAATTCACCTCCTGACCTTTTAAAATTACTTTACTCAGCAAAGGACAATAGGGCCAATCCAACTCCCATTAAAGTCAGCAGGAGCCTTTTCATTAACTTCAGCTGAAGTTGGGCTGGGCCCAATAAGACTAAGAGTAAAAAATAGAACTCATATAGAGCTTTATCTTGCCCCCTGTGGCTTGATAACTGACCTCCCATCATGTTCACTGGGACAGGATCAGACTTATAAATCCAAGTAAAATTATTAAAGACCTAATCCTATAACCCAAAGCTTATAAAATATTTGCATTTCCTCTTTTTAATCACACAGGAATATTTGAGAACTATTCATGACTTTATGAACAGGGAAAAGTTTCCAAGTGAACAGATTGGATTCATGTTTGGTTTGCTTTCTGCCCTAGAGTTTTCCATTTTTAAAATAGGAGGATGGCAGGGGCAAGGGGCTCAACGATGACCCCATGTAACTCCTTCGGTCTTCAGATTTTTTGCTTCATCTTCCCACACAAGCATCATTCTCTTTCCTCGCCAGGACCTTGCCAGGTCACCCCAGCTCCAATCCTCTGCACTTTTTGCTCTCCCAGAAGAAAGTGCTTCTGGTCTCCTCTACCTGACTGACCTAAAATAAGCAGAGCAGCACCCAGAGGGGTTCATCTGGGACAGGGTGGTGATGTGAATGCCTCTTGGTGTAATGGGAGCAAGTGGACTGGATTTTGTTCTTCGTTACACCTTTAGCCTGAGACACTAAACATTTGTTTTCTAATTAATGCTTAAAATATACCCTAAGATGATAAAAGTTCTACCAACTCACAAACTCTCAGCCTGTTCTATGATGTGGATTTTGCGGTGGTTCTGCACATGACACAAAGCTGATATTTTTCTCTTTATTGGCTTTTTGTGATGCTCTTTTTCCCTTTCTGTCTATTTACCTTACAACAAATATACATGGAAAACCCCATCTCAAACATACTGAATTGTTTCATCACCAAGAGAAGAAAGGTCATTTGGTAGCTCTTTGAATTGCTGTAAAAATACCACCTACTGTAGGTGCTTGTGTATTTTATTCCAGAGACCCTAGATCACAAATTTTCTTTTGGTTAAAAATAAATCCACTCACTGCCATCTATGGGGAACATTTTCCAATGTCAAAAACTACCTCTGCCATCAGAATAATTTGTAGCAGCCACTCAGGGAAAGGTGGGCTCGATGAGACAACTGCACTATGAGGCAGAACACAGAGCCACTACAGAGGAGCAGATGCTGTTCTACCCTCCCTCCCACATCATGAACTCTTCTCTTTTTTCAGCAGAATCTAAATTTACTCAGTCCTTTAAACATAGACACATAGTATATTGGAAAGAGCTCTTAGATATCCTCAGCTTCTCCCTTCATGAGGAGGAAGAGCCCCCCGACACCATCAGCCATGGTATTCTCTGCGCTCATCCAAATGCGTTGCAGCGTCAACATCAGTCACTTCAAAGAGCTCTTTCATGTACCACATATTTTTTTATCTAGAAGGCCCGAGCAAAAGGCAGATCTGACCGTGTCTGGCTTTATTCAGCTTGCCACTTGTGTGGCCCCTTGGAAAGGTCTCAGAAGAGTGAACAAACTTTCCATGCATTTTCAGCGAGGATGTGTAAGATATAAGGCCTTTTCTGTCTCCAGTTGTTAGCAATGAAAGGTAAGCAATGGCTTTGTGTTGCTCTGAGATGTGTTGGTCCTACTGAATGAAGGATTCTGCTCCCACCTACATTGCAGAGAAGTCCTGTTCCCTGGGTTAGACAGTGCCTGGAGATGGGCAGTTTCCATTCCTCTCTGCTGAGGCTCCCGCTTACATCTCAGGAGAGAGCCTGCCGACCACACTGGATCAGGCTGCTCTCATGGCACCTGCCTCAGCAAGCAGCTGGGACCACGCCCAATTTCATCATATGGGGGATGCTCTAGGAAACCACCTATGGAGGAGTCAGCTCTTCTGGGAACAATGTTTCAGTGAGGACAACCTGACCCAATTTCAGGAGCCTATGTGCAGGGAAGCCTGGCAAGGTGCGCATACCTGTCCCACTGGCTCACCCTTCCCAGCTGTGTGGGTGCTCATGGAGCAAGGGATGCTGCTCTTTGACCCTTCTGACACCAGATGAAACATCTGTGATTCTACGTGTTCCAGATGGAATTGGCTCATAGGAACCTGCCTGTATCCCACAGAAAATCCTGTTGTCAGATCCTTACTGTTGCCACATTGTGTTTGACAATGTTCAATTGTCTTTTCTGCAGGTCTTTGTAGGTCTTTTCTGCACAGTTCTTACTAACTTCAGGCAACAGGAACTAACTTCAAGACCTTAATCCGTCATTATTGGCTTCTTCTGTCATCTAATTCACTGTCTGAAGGAGCCCTTGCACTCTGCTAAAAACAGAGAAAACCCACCAGAAACAGGCGTCTGATTTGGAGAGTTAGGTGCCTAAAGTCAGATCGCTTAGTCTCCTGCAAGCAGGATGTCTGATTGAAGATAATAGCTCACATTTTTAGGAATCTTCTGATGAAGTCATGAGACCTGATGGCGTTGCTTAGCATTCTAGTGGCACCTAAAGCAACAATTGTTCTTAGTGATTTATGTGGATGCAAATATTCTGGCAGGTTCTCTGCTCTTGTATCTCTGCAGGGAGAGACAAGCCAGATACTGCACTCTCTTGTTAACCAGAAGCCAGAAGAGAAGGGAAGGCACATACCAGATTTGCTGCATATACCTTTGTTGTCCAAACAAGTCATGCAGCCAACAGCCTATTCCATGCAGCAACCATGGTTTCATACTGCTTTTACAGCCAAATGAGGATGGGAACGTATATAGCAGGAGGTTGTATTTTTCACTCTTGATTCTTATTAGAAGGTTTGAAGTGTTTTGTTTATATGTTCAAAGAACGGAGACCAAGTCTCTTCATGTTTGTAATTACCTGGGTACAACTAGCAGGAAAGTTTGTTTTTCTCAACTAGAAAGCAATTGTCTGTAGCCAGTCACTTATAAAAGACTTTCAGGATAGTTTTATCCATTTCTCTGTTCTTTGAATACTAAGCAGAAAGTAGAAACCAATTCCCTAGACGGTATAATACTGTCTGCTGCCATAGACTGTTGTGTACTTACCATAAACATTGATTTCCTTTGGACCCAAAGATATTGCCTTTTTTTTTTTTGATGAATTGAATGTGACTGCGTATTTCTAAAATACACAAAGGTGGAACCACAAAAGTATAATTAATGAATTGTTCTGGCCGTATTTACTACAGAATTTACCAGTGCCTTGGCTGGAAAACATATCCATTCGGGTCTAGGCCAAGTGCATGCCAACATGTAGTATATTTTCATTAAATTACACGATAGTAATGTTTTTAGGAATCACTTGCGTTCTTCCAGTCTGCCTGCCAGAAGTGTTGCCCAAATCCATTCCCTATTTAATCGTGAAGGAATGCTGTTCAAAAGATTTGGGGTCAGAAGTGCTTAATAAATCAATCCAGATACACTCCTAATGAGTGGTGAATTAAACAGCATTTGTTTTAAGATCAGAGGTCCTCTTGGGAGATTATTTTTTATTGCAAGCAGAATTGTTCACTTCCAGGTATCAAGGAGCTGTGAATTAAGGCCTGTTAGGAAGAATCTTAGTCTTCTTCACTGAAAGCATGTGATTATGTCCAGACAACAATAATAAATAGGTGAGACTCATGTCCTCCACTGGAATACCCTGTTTCCTGAGTTTAGGAGAAAGAAAAATTTTGTAGCTTCAGGTGGGATGAAGTTATTCTGCATTTGTATCTCCAGGTTCTTATCTTGCAGACCACAGCACAAGGATTTAGAACAAGGAGTGTGAAGAAAATAGAGGAGGTGGAAAGGAGGTGTTTGGAGTCCACGCTGACTAGCAGAAATGACAGCTCACTGACTCCTTAGAGCAGTCTCTGCAGGGCTGGGCAGAGGAGATTTTTCCTCTGTTGGGGAAGGAGGGCTAGAGAAGCCAAGGCTTGTTGCCACCTCGAAGGACAATGTGCAAAATTTCAGGCAACATCTTTGAACTGGAAAGGATGTAGCTTGCTTGTAATGTCTTGTTTATTTCTAGCCTTCTATGCTTTTAAAAACTGGTGTTTTTTCAGAGCATTAGAAATTAATAATTCCACCTTCCCGTCACTTTCACTTCCCATCCCCACTCTTCTCTGAGCAGGCCAGCAGGCCCTTGTGCAGTAAGTGAATATCCCCATGCAGCCTAAGTGGTGTCATGAGGAATAAGTGAGAGTCCCTGAACAAGCAGCAGAGGATCAGGTCCCACACCAATTGCTAGGGAGCCACAGTCCGTGGTAGGAGAAATTAAGAAGCCCATGCATACAAAAGGACCTGACCATCCATCATCATTCTATATTACCAGGAAAAGTGTAGCCAATTCCCTGTGGTGATCAGAGAAACACAATTAGGTCCTTTCTGTTTGCACATTATTATGTTTTTGTCACACATTGCTCACTTTGCATCACATCACTTCATTTAATTTTAGTTTAAACAGATAGTCTGCCATTCTATTTCCTAATCATAGTTCCACATTTGGATAGAAATACCCTACAACACAGTAGTGTAATACACAATCAAGAAGGGGGAGCACATGGATGAAGTGACTTCCAGGTCAAGGATGTGGGTGCAAGAATTTGAAATATCCTCATAAGGAACAAGAGCTTTGAAACTACAGTTTCCACAGAATATTTAGCAATTCATGCTCTGGGACTCAAATTAAAAGGAGATTTTTTTAAAAAAATGTAGCTCAAAACTTGGCATTTGTTTCTGTGGGAAATCATGACATTTTCAGACAGTTTTTGGTCTGAATTGGAATAGGGCCTGAAAAAGTTTTACCTTTCCTGTGGAAATGAAATTCTGAAAGTATTTTGTTCTAGGAAGCTCAAAAAATTGTTTTTCATCTTTTCTAAAGTCAGATGCAGCCCACAGACTGGGGGAGAGGGGTTCTTCTCAGGTGGCTGCGAAGTCTGAAGTGCAGTGATGTCAGAGGTGACTCTGCAGCATTCCCTGGACTGCTTATGTGATGTGTGGCATATAAACCCCTTGGTCCCGTTCTTTCTTGGCCCTCCAGACCAGCCATGTGCCCTGCTGTGCTGCAGAGCCTGGGAGCTGCAGCTCCTGGTCTGGAGATGTGCTGTCTGTCAGCTGATGCCAGGGACAGCAGCTTGATCCTGCAAGACTGACAAGAAGGCTCCAGCTTTGGTATGGCAAAAATTTCCAGAATCAAAAATATTTTCATGAAACATTTTGGTTTTGACATATTAATCAATCACCAGTTCCTGAGTAGTTAGGAACCATGTAGGTTTCGTGGGCAGTGAAGCACATTATGGGTCTTGGACAGTCGTAGACATTCTTATATAAGTCACCAGTGGGAGAAGGGGGATGTATCAAAGAGACTAACCTCTGCAGGAAGTAAGAATGATCTTCAGAAGTCCTGAGATGACCATACGGATATATACAAGGCCAGGGAATGTCACTGATGGAAGTATGAGTGTGCAACTTGTATGCAAAAGGAGAAGGGCTGAAGAGGTAAAACAGTCTGGGGTAGGCACATTAGAGTTTAGGTTATTTATGTTGGTTAGCCATTTACATCTTTTCACTGGTTTAGATCTCATCTCTTTTTGAAAATGAGGTTTGGACTCATAAGTTATCTGGGCACTTTTAATAGTTTTATCTCAAATTAGTAACTCTTCCAGGAGTAACTTCAGTACTTGCATGTTTCCTGTTTTATAGTGGATATTATTTATCCCCACATATGTCAGTTCAGAAGGACAGTTCAGGAAAAGGTATGGCTTATTATATAGCAGTGATGGATGGTTCCTTTATAGAAACCACTTGCATCGGGGAGAACAACTGTTGTGTATTAAATACGTTCCCTGTATTATGCATAGAGTTCATACCTGTCATTGAAGTAAAAATCCAAAGAAAGAGAGAAAGAGCAAGAAACTTTATGAAATTGCTTGAAATATCCAAATAAATATCAAAGAATACACCATGATTTTTGTTATTACAATGAGCATCTATGGAAGCCATGATGATGCAGAGCTTGAGAAACTTCGCAAATGAGTTGGTGTCCCTGGGACTTTTTGTTCCTGTACTGAAGAAGGATGAAAACTCTGCATATTGAGGGGTTAGTTGCTCATAAAGCATTAATAGCTGGAGAGGTGCCAAATCATTATTACTTTTTCTGGGAGTGGTATTAGGTATTATTTAACAAGATAAGATTTTTTTCCATACGTCCATTCCAGTTCAGTATTGGAAGAGGAAACACATAACTAGGGGATTACAGACCCAGAAAACACCTCCAGGAAAACAAGCTGAGTGAATCACTTCAGACAAAAGTGTGTTGAAATGTTAAACAAGTGCTCTCTTGATTTGATGTTCCTGTTAATTATAAAAAAAAAAATTAACACCTCTATGACATGCAGACAAGTTAAGACTGATATTATTTTATAGAATTAGTATTTTATAACCTCAAACTATCCTGAAAACATATAGGGAAAAAATTAGTCCTGTGTTATTCAGAATCAGAATTGTCTTAGCTTTGTGGTTTCTGCTAAAGCCAGCTAACAGGGACACATCTTAGTAGATCTCTGGCTAGCAGAGTTATTTTCAAACCTGGGGCCAGATCGCATTTCTCTGGACAGGTCTTGAACTGCAGAGATGGCATAGTTTGGTCATACCTTCAGAATAAGGCTCATCCCAATGTGGAGATTCCCTAGAGACACTCCAAGTCATAGGAGCATGTAGTTTACAATGCAAGTGAGCTTAGACAATCACAGAGGCTCTCTGCAGTGTTCCTCTTTTAGTTGTTTAAAATTGTTACCAGGGTCCTTCACATGGTGAATCTCTTCCCTGAATTCAGTGTACCCACAAAGTGGAGGGCAGTGGGAGATTCTTTGTTGCCTTCCCTTCTCCCATGGTCTCCCTGATAGCATATATGTGTGTATATATATATTTACGTGCATATGCTCAAACTGGGGGCTGGGAGATTTAAAAGCGCAAGAGCTCAAACTTTTGCCTGTTGACAGGACAGACCCCTGCCAGTAGCAGAGGAGCACAGGAGTCCAACTGCTCAGGCTGGGATTTCTTTGCTAATTACAATCAAGTTTGGGAATTTTTCTTTTAAAAAAGCTTGCATTTAAAAGTTGGGAGAAATGGAGTGCTTGCGTCCCAGAAACCCCAGGGGCCAGCAGAGGTGAGAAGAGTAAGATTTGGGGTCAGTGACCATGAGGAAAGTTTCTGGGAAGGAATATCTGACCAACCAGGTATGTCTCTAAGAGCCGCTGTTGTGTTTCTGCTCCTTATTTAAAAAAACTGGAATACTTTGGGGAAGTTTTGGACAGTGAAGGGGTGGTGGAGAAGAAGTTGTGGAGAAAGAGGAGACTAATGGCAGCAAGTCTCTGGCAAAATAGTATTAGGCTGAATCTAATAAAAATAGCAACATAGTTATCTCAGGCCTTTCTGCCAAGCCATAAGGGTGTGAGTACTTTTCTTGGAATATACTGTAATCTTCCCTGAATCCACATGCATTTCAGGTGCAGGAGAGCAACTTTCTCCATAGTTTTCTCTGAGTCTGGGCAGATTCACCACATTTTCCAAGCTGATGCTTTATTGTTTTTCCCTTCTCTGTTTCAGCTGTTCTAGTAAAGCTCTTTTATTTAAGTCTGGGTAAACTCTGATAAGTAGAGAGGTTAATCCTTCTTGCTGCTTGACATGAGGCATTCAGTTCTTGGGTCTCTGGACAGCAAGTTTAAGTTGGTGACACTGAAATTTTGCCGCAGAAAATCAAACCAAGCCCATCAGACTGACAGTAAATAATTATCAAAGGGTTGCATGAATATTCAAGCATATATGGGCAGGGGAATAATCCAGGGGAATAACCCAACAATATCACAACTACAGTACATAAATGGGTATGCTTTGGTCTACATACACTTGTAGGGTATGTACAGGCATGTACTTAAAGAGAGAAAGAGGGAGAGGGCAAGTGTAAACACACCTGTGGAAAGCCAAATAAGGCAACATAAGAAATACAAAAGCCCCATTACACAGGCTCATGATGGCTGGTGGCACAACAATCAACATCCCTGCCAAGGCTCCTGGAGGGGGGACTTGCAGGCAGCTTCAGCAGTGGGACTGGCCTTCAGACTTCCACTAAAAGTCATGCCCCCAAGAAGATACTGGCATGTGAAGAAGTCACTGCTGCCAGCAAAAAACACCCGTTCCTTGGCAGAGGTGCAGGGCACTAGTGTAGCAAGGCACCTTCCCAAGTAGCCACAGATGGTTGCCAGCCCTTTTCAGCCCTCCTTCCCCTGCTTCACCTCCCTCAGGAATCACCTCTGCTGCCACTTGGCTGCAGGTTAAATTGGGCAGCACAGACTTCAGCCACTCAGTTGGCCCTGTATGGCTCTGATTTTCAATTCTGTACAAGCAACAGCCACCAGCCCTGGAAACCAATTAGAAAGCCTGTCAAATGCTGCCAGTTACAAGGCAGCGTTCTGTGGAGTGCATGGCCTGGTACTGATCACTATGGGCTTTAAGCACAGCCTTTACTTCTTTTGCTTCAATTACAGGGCCCTGAAAGCATCTTGTGTTTTCAGTTGTGATTGTCATCACGCTTCAATGCAGCATGTGCCATGGTATGTGTGTGAACACAGCTGGATTTCTATACAAAACGGTAGATATTTTCTTTATAGCCATGTGAATACAGTCCCCACAATCTGCCAACAGCAAAATGTGTTGGGCTACCGTTTCTAGTGGAGGATCAAAGAGTATATTTAAATGTTTCTAATTCAATATCCAAGTAACTACAGAAAGTCACGGGCAGTGAGGGTGGCAAGGGAGTGGAGGAAATGAGGTATTAGAAGAACATGTTTGCTGGATGCACATGTGCAAATTTGGATGGATGTGTTAGCCTGCCAGGTGGGGGACATACTCTTGGAGTACTGTGCCCAGAGGGGGTGTTCCCACTGCCCAGGTTAACCCCCTATTCCTGCTACATGCCTTGGGGCTTAGCCACAGACATGGACAGGATGCCTCATGCTACATACAGGAGAGCCCATGCCACCTGGCTGGGGAGCAGCAGGGGTCCTGGGAAAGGGCAATTGAGCACATCATCTTCGAAGTCCACCCACAGCACTCACCTGCAGGGAGGGTGGGCAACACCTGAACCCGCTTCACCTCCTCCTGCCCCCACACAAGTGAGGGCAGGTTTTTCCATGTAATGTCCTGACTTCCCATTCCTGCCGTGGCTGGGGACTGGTTTTGACTGAGGCAATGAAAGAGAAGCATACTTCTGGTCATCTGGAGTGCATCGCCTCTCCTTCTTGCTCCATGGTTTCTCTCCAGGCAATGAAAAAAGGTATGGCAGAAGCCAGGAAAACCCAAGGTACATGAGCAAGCAGCCACTTAGGGGAGAGACGCTGGAAGCTTTTGTCTGCTCATCTTACAGTTTTTCCTATTTATGGCTTTGCAGCAAGAGAGAGAATATCTGCACCCTTTCAAATAAACAACAACAGAAAAAGCACCTGAAAGCAATTACTGGAGCAGATAAAAAAAGCATTACACAGAACAGCATGGAAACAGTTCCATCTCCTCCCCTGCCCCAGCAAGAATGTCACAATGGGAGGTAATGATGCTGAAAATTATCTGTTTGTTGTGTTCTTTTAATGTCATCCTTTCACTTGTATAAAATAAAGCATGTATAATGACTAACACCTTGACTGACTTGTTTATTTTTCATAATACAAGAAAGAATATATAAATATGAGTGAATACTACAGCAAAATCTACAGTATATGTTTATTGATATTTACTGGTATAACTTACCTAATCAAGGTCCCCAAATTTTAGTGTATCAGAGTGGCACATTTAAAGTCCTGACCCCATGCTGGGAAAGCCACATAGACCCCAGCTCCAGCTGCAGGTGTGCTGCAGAAGGGAACTTCTCTTGCTGAGTTATGGCAATGTTTCAGTGCAGGTGCTGACTTGGCATCTTCACGGCACAAAGCTGTTGCAGAGTGGGAGTCACCACCAAAGCTGGAACAGATGGTCTAGTGTGGGGACACCCGCAGAGTAGCTCTCTGAGCCATGGCTGGGTTTATCCTTGCTGGTGGCTGTCAGCCCATGATGGATGTGGCTGTTCCCCAGTAGGGTAACTCACCTCTGGTGTTCTTGAAAAGATTTAATGTGCTATCTATCCCCAGTTTAGCTGAACACACAGCACCTGCCTTAATTTGGATTTTTCTTGGTTTTACCTGGCTCATGCTATGCCTATAATGTTCTTTAAAAAGTTGTCTTCTTTTTGATGAATATGTGCAGTAGCAATTTACCAGATCAGAAAGGATATACTTTCTCCTTTCTTTAATATGTTTTAAAACCAAAATGTATCTTTTCTGTTCTAGGGTTAACCTAAGAATCCCAATCTTATGTAATAACCCTGTTGCCTGGTAATAATGCAGAACAATGGACAGTGGTATGGAATAAATCTCTATATACAGGGGTTTAGACTGATTTCATTTCTGGTCAAAATACAGGACTGTAACAATTATCAAAACTTTAACCACTTCTCCACAATCTGTAGATTTTCCTTTGGTCTAGGATACTGTACACCTATCTGGGAAGTTGCAGCTAGCTACAGAACCTGTCAGTTTGAATTCCAGAAAACAAGTTGTACCAAATTTATGGTGTCCTGGTAAACGACTCTTTTTGCAGAATAGGGTATTAATATGAGCCAAAAGCTCAAATTCACCTGTCATGTCCAGGTAATAGAACTTATCCAGAAGCTAGAAGGAGAGTGAGAAGGTGATCAGTCACCCAAATATTGGAGCGTTCTCTCCTTAGCACACCACTAAGTGGGTAGGAGATACCTTTTCATGTCCTGTTCATTCTGACTTACTAATAATTTGAATTAAAACATCAGAAATACATCAAATTCATACTGAAGAGCTGGTGGCTGTCTGTAGGTGACAGTGAGCAGCTAGTTGTTTTGAAAGTAGTGTGTTTGAACACTGATACAGCCTGCTTTCTCTGGGCTGTAAGTACAGATGGAGTCCCTAGACAAGCCTGAGGACCTGTGCTACCCACACGGGCAGAGTGTGCTGCAACCGTGGCATGGACTGGTGAAAAAGTGGAGGATATCTTATAGTCAGGATGGGATGAATCAAATTCCTCCAAATAGTTGGCTGCTTAACTGCACTCAAGCCAGTGTCAATTAAAATACAACCAAAATATTTTCAGCAATCTGGGCTTGACAATATGGGCTCCTTCAGAAGTAGAATCATAGAATCATGGATCATTTAGGTTGGAAGAGATTTCTAAGGTCATCTAGGCCAGCCCTTAACCCAGTACTGCTAAGTCCTCACTAAACTGTGTCCCTAAGTTACACATCTGCAGAGCTTTTAAATACCTCCAGGGAGGTGTGAGAGCCAGTCTTCCACAAAGTTTCAATGATCCCTCCCTCTTTCTCCTTCCCTCTTTTTGCTCCGTCTGCTTCTATTTCTTTACTCCTTTCTTGATGCTTTGGGTGGCTTGGAGCTGGAGGGATTTGATGTTGATTTAAGTGGTGTGGATTTATTGAATTTTGACTTAAGTGTTGTGGATTAATAGTGTATGTGCTGAGTTGGTATTGTGGTGGAACATTTTGTCTAGCTTGTGTAGTGTCCTTTTGAACTTTGGCCAAGTTCCCTTATTTTCTCCCCTAAATTAATAAAGAAACCTCTTGCGAACAAGCCAGTGGCTTATTCTCTTGACACTATCTCGAGGTATTAAAGAACCCTATATCTCTATTTTAAATTAAAATTCCTAGCTGAGTCTGTGAGCTGACACCTCCTGGACCTGGAGTCTTACACCCTGCTACATCCATGGCAAAGGACCATTGGTGAAGGTGATGCTGCCCTGGGTTGGACCCATGGCTTCTGTTTCTGCTTTTGTTTCCCCATCCACTGGCAATGGAAAACTGCTCAATCACATCTACTTTCCTGATTTGTTTTGTTGTGACTGGTAAAGCAACAGTAAAATCAGCTGTGGTTAAATAAAATTTTATCTTAGTGGCACAGAGAGGGATTGTATTCATGTTTCATTAGCAGAGGTTGTTTGATTAAAAAGAATTAATTAGTTTTCTTTGTCCCACTGCACTGCTGACACGCCAAAGAGAAGATTTGCAGGAGACATTTCGCTGTCAGGTTTTTTCTCTTGGAGGTGTTGAAGAAAGGCCTGATACCACACCAGGAAGGAGATTGGGAACAGATGTGCAAGATGTGTGTGAGCTTGTGAGATGTGTGTGAGATGTGAGTGAGCACGATGTGTGTGTGGGTGCAAGGCATGTACACATAAGATTGTGAGATGCACTTGTCTGCAAGAGGCATATGAGCATGAATGCACTGCAGTGGGGAGGGTTGCAGTGGGGCAGGTGGCCACAGCCAGGGCCCAGGCTCAGGGCTGTGACTGGGGGCATGGGGAGGCCAAGCTGCCCCTTGGTGAAGAAAAAGCACTTCCCAGAGGCAGTGCTGCCATTCATGCCCTCTCCTCCACATCTCACAGCTCCTTGCGGCTGATTTTCATCTCATGTTTTTCAGCTGGAGTCCTGGGAGTCACCTTTTTAAAGATGCACAGTGACGAATCAGTTGTAAATTAAGCACCGGCTTAGGATATGATCATAAGGACTAAATAAATTACTTCTCAGTCGATTCTCTGAAAGTAAATTAGTTAGTTACTTTAAGATATTTTAAACTAAGTCTTTATTGGTTAATGACCAGATTTGGTTTGCTCCAGTCATCATCAATTGCTGGAATAAAAAAAAACCCACAAACCTTCAAACATATGAGTCATGAGAAGAGCTGGGATATATCACTAACACGTAGTTGACAATATTTCCTGCATCGGTTCGCAAGCCGCCAGGATGTCCCTGGTGAACTATACACAGCCCATCGGGCTCTCAGGGGGCATGTGTGTGCTGTCAGTCATTGGCAGCATAGCAGGGAAACCAACAATGAAATAAAGGCCTCGACGCACCCAGTGGAGCTTGCGGGATGCTGAAAAATTACATGAACAGCTGAAATCCTGCTGCTGAGCAGATGATCCAGAAATTAAATAAGGCACTGGGATGCAGAAGGTTGGCTGTTTTTTGTATGAAATCCTGTGCTAGCCCCTGGAAAGACCCCTGCATCCTACAGAAAGGGCAGGTTTGGTAAGAGAAGAAACTGTGGGTTTATGTCAGCATTTGAGATTTATAAACAGGGATTTAGGAGAGAAAAATTCAGACTCCACTTAAAGGCATTGAACTAGAACAGATTTTTGGAGAGAGAGAAAGAGAAAGAATATGGGAAAAGTTGAACGCTTTAATAGTACTACAATAAGTTTGTAGTGAACTGCTTGTGTCCACTTTTTTAAAAACAACTATTTGCAAAGGTAAGTTTGTTTTCCTACAGTAATACACAGTGAACACACAACATTCCACAGGTTACCTATTGACTCATAAGTAGTAGAAGTTAAGTGCCATTGGAAAAGACATATTTTTACTCTTTTTTGAATGTTGTTTTAGCAGAACAAAAATTGTGAGGAGGAAAGTTTGACTTATGATTGATTATGGCAAACCACTTGCCAGTCCAATAACATTAGCCTCTGCATACCCCTGGTGCTTTGCAAGAGTTTCTGTCTTGTTGTGTCCGGAATTAACCATGCTTGGACTCCTTGACCCAGACGCCTTCCAGGATGCCCTTGGATCTCGTGACAATGAACAGCTGTGCTGCATCATGGGAGCTAACCCCTCTGAGGAGACTTACTAGAAAGCAGATCCTTTTTTGTGATATTCTTCTGTTAAGAGAATCAGGATTGCATCTCCTGTGTAACTCAAAGAAATACTGGGGGAAAGTCTCACCATTTTTCTCCTAGAAGATACAATAAATGAAATTGGTTAATAAGATTTTAGAATATTCATAATAGTTATCCCACATAGTTCCTTCGAGTTGCTTTAGTACACGCATTAATGTTAACAGATACCATGGGATTTGTTTTCTTACTGGGAATATATTGTATAGTTCCCCTCCAAGACTCTTGTCCTTCTCTTCAGTAAGGTACCTACATATGTTTCTGCTGATGGGGAGCTTAAAACACTTGATTGTAGTCCCAAGCCTTTAAAACCGAGAGAGTGAACATGGCCACACCAGTACCAAGTGTGCCCGACATGGAAGCCTGCAATTGTTTGACTCCATTGCAAACCAAATCTTATTCACAGAAATGTTCATGAGAAAGTGAACAGGAAAGTTCACTCATCCACACCTTTTAAATGAAGACTGACAGCAGATACGAAACTAGCTTTTGTTTCCAGTTTCATTCCACATGGTTCTGGAGTGGTTGCAGAATCAAGCTATTTGTATCCAAAAGGAAACATTCTTTCTGTAGATATGAAACATCCAAGGATTTGCGAAACTTAGATTTTAAAATAAGTGAGTAATTCTGGTTTTACTACCTTTTCAGCTGTCCTGGAAGTATAGACCATCCTGCACTAATGAGTTCCATTTCAGGAGTCTTTTTTGTTTTGAAAAGCAGATGCAGAAGTTCAAAGTATAGCCTTTTCAGATAAGAGAAGGCAGCATACTCTTATGCACACAAATATAACTTTCAGTCAATAATTTGCATACGGATGCTTTGCATGCATAATTACATGCCTGTGTCATCACTGGTGTATTTGATGTTGGATATTCAGTACTTAGTTACTACCCAAGTGCATTTAGCTTTGCACTGTATCCTTATTTTCAACCTCATCCTAATTGGAATCCTATGAATATGATTGCTAAAAAATTTATTATATTAGACAAACTGTTGTACTCTCAAGGAAAACACAGTTGGCTCAGGTTTGAGACACTCGGTTCTGCAGAGATAATGAGAACAGTCCTATCTAAATTCAATTGGATTAAGATAAAGATCTGTCAGTAAATTGAATGCAGCATCCAAGACGAGAGCTCTGACAAGAAAATTTATACAATTTCATGAAGTTTGCAATTTAATGGAAAGGAAAAGCTATTCACAATTTAACATGAAGGGGGGAGAGCTCTTTACCTCAGCCACACTCTGCCTAGACCATACTTCCAGCCTCTGTGCTTCTCTTACCACGTTATTTCCCTCCCCTCCCCTGCCCACCTTTCTTTCTTCCTCCACTGTTTCTCTAGCTGGGGGCTGGAGGGAACTTCCAAACCCTTCTGTCTCACCTGAAAGTTCATCTTGAGGCTTTTTGTGATGGGAGAAGGAGTGGGAGAAACATGGGTGGTGAAGGGTGGTGGGAACTGTCAACCATGCTGAGGGTCTTGGGCATCCCAGGGAAGATGCAGAACGAGGAGAAATGCACCTATGCAAGATACTGTGAAGCTGTTCCCAGTCCTTGGGAACACACAGAGAGGTTGTGTGGGCCTGCAGAGGGTGAGACATGGAGTGGGAAACACTGAGATATTTCTTTGTTATCCCATGCACTGATGCATCTCTTTCTGCACAGAGAGTCAAGAAAGAAGTGAAGAACATACAAGGCGATGACTGTCAACACAAGGATTAAGAAAGGACGTTGGAAAGATGCTACCACAGCAGTACCTCGGATGAGCAGCCAGACCTGGAGTTCATATCAGATGGTGGTTTTCATGGCAGATATGTGGGGTGTTAGGAGCCAGCTGCGGCATCACATTGCACTGATGGAGTGAGCAGTGAGTGGCACAGAGGGGAAAACACAACAGTGCCAGAGGCTGGCGCCAACTCCAGAAGGACCTTTGTTATCACCCTCAGTCAGTCAGGACTGACTACACCATGTGAAAACGTGGAAGAATGGTATCTGCTCCTCTGTCACATATACCAGATCTAGCTCAGACAGACCTCTGGGTGGCTGTGAGAAGCAACCCTGCGGAAGATACAGATATTGCTGTCGCTGGAGTTTCTGAGCCTAGACCTATACCAGCCTCATTCCCCTGGCTAAGTGTGGACCTCTGAAGAGTTTCATGAACCTTTCCATGAAGAAGGTCCCTCAGCCAGTCCCAGCACTTTGCTGAAGCAGATAACAGTGTCTGGAAAGACCTTCATTATCTCTTGTGCCGTCTGGAGGCCAGGGCTCCCTTCCTGCCTGGCCTCTGAACTGTACTTGGCACTGTCTACTCACAGCCACATCTGCCATCTCCTGCCTCACAAATCCCTCACTCAAAATTACCACCACATTTGCTTTCTTCACTTTTTTCTTTTCTTTTGAAAAGTGAGGTGACATAAATTCACTCTCATAATATGTGTCAAGTGAAGACCATCTGTGTTACAAGGCACTCCTTTCACATGAGAGATAGGCATAATTTTGACACAAGGTAAAACGAAATCCATGGGAGAGGGAGACACTCATTCCCCTCCCAGCCCCCTCCTCTTCTCGCAGAAGGATTGACACGCTTCAAAGCCAAGGGCTAGTTGATGTGGAGCCTGTGTATTGGTGCTCTGAGGACAGCAAGAGGACATTTTTACTTGTGAGCAGACAAACATATGCTATGCCCAAAAATGGCTTCAACTGGTAGGGTGTGTACAACGCTGAGAAGAGTCTGGCAGCCAGGGCCCTACCTGCCCCTGGCCCTGCTCCTGGTGAAGGTGATATGGGGCCTGTCTCCTCTCTGCTGACACAGCATGGCCTCCTGAGAAAACATGCCTTGGGCAGTCAGAGCTCCACTTCCCAGATTTGCTGAACCACAGCTCCCTTGAACTGTGGATCTGTTGGAGTGGGCCCAGAAGAGGGCCATGAAGATGATCAGAGGCTGGAGCATCTCTCCTCTAAAGACAGACTGAGAGAGTTGGGGTTGTTCAGCCTGGAGAAGAGTCTGGGAAGACCTTAGAGCAGCTTTCCAGCACCTAAAGGGGACTACAAAGGAGCTGAAGAGGGACTTTTTATGAAGGCATATAGTGATAGGATAAGGGGGAATGGCTTCAAACTGAAAGTAGGTAGATTTAGATTAGATATTAGGAAGATATTCTTTACTGTGAGGGTGGTGAGACACTGGAACAGGTTGCTCAGAGAAGTTGTGGATGCCCCGTCCTTGGAAATGTTCAAGGTCAGGTTGGATGGGGCTTTGAGCAACCTGATGGAAGGTGTCCCTGCCAATGGCAAGAGAATTGGAATTAGACAATCTCTAAGGTCCCTGCCAACCCCAAACATTCCATTATTCTCTGACCAGCTGCAGCGAAGACGTATACAGGGAGCCTCCAGCAAATAGTCTGAGCAAAAGGCCTCAGGGGAATTGTTTTGCATAACTTCAGAAAGCAGGTGCCAGGCCATCTTCCAGTCACAGAAGCTCACTAGACAAAACAGTGCAAAGAAACCCCTTCCCCTTTTTCTGCCTCTCATCCAGAACCTCAGCAATCTCTAGGCCATGATGAAATCCTGACTGTGTCCGAAGTCAGTAGGTGAGCCATGAGCTTCAGTGGGACCAGGATTCCACCGAGGCACTGGATGGTGGCTCCTCATGGTGTACATTGCTTATGGCACACAGGACAGAAATGACAAAGATAACACAGATTTGAGTCGTGCACGCTGCTAATATCACCAAATACAAATAACATTATGCACCAGTACAGGCTGGGGGATGACCTGCTCTGTGGAGACCTGGAGGTCCTGGTGGACATGAACAAGTTGTCCATGAACCAGCAGTGTGCCCTTGTGGCCAAGAAAGACAATGGTATCCTGGGCTGCATTAGGAAGAGCATCGCCAGAAAGTCACGGGATGTGATCTTATCCCTCTACTCAGCCCTAGTGAGGCCGCATCTGGAGTGCTGTGTCCAGCTCTGTGCTCCTCAGTACAAGACATGGAGATCCTGGAGTGGGTCCAGCAGAGGGCTGCAAAGATGATTAGGGGACTGTAGCATCTCTCTTACAAGGCTGAGGGAGTTGGGCCTGTTCAGCCTCGAAAGGAGGTGACTGAGAGGGGACCTCTCTCTCTCTCTCTCTCTCTCTCTCTCTCTCTCTCTCTCTCTCTCTCTCTCTCTCTCTCTCTCTCTCTCTCTCTCTCTCTCTCTCTCTCTCTCTCTCCATGTATATATATATATATGTATACACACACATATCTAAAGGAAGGATGTCAAGAGGATAGAGCCAGGCTCTCCTCAGCAGTGCCAGCAATAAGAGGCAATGGGCAGAAACTGATGCACAGGAAGTTCTACTTGAGGATGAGGAAGGAAGAACTTCTTTACTGTGTGGGGTGACTGCACACTGAAAGATTGCCCAGAGAGATTGTGGAGTCTCTCTCACTGGAGATATTCAAGTACTGTCTGGATACAATTCTGTGCAATGTACTCTAGGATGACCCTGCTTGAGCAGGGAGGTTGGTTCCAGCTTTACCCATTTTGCAATTCTGTGATTCTGTGAGTGTCTCCTCAGAGAGTATTGTCATCTGCACAGTTTGCTAATGCCCACAGCCACTGTCAGCACTCTTTACTTTTCATCATTACTTGCTGTGTTACTTTATTCCTGTAACACTGCTCCATACAGAAATCTCCCTAATCTGTTTCAGGCGGGCAATGGGTACCAGCACCCTCTTGCATTGCTTCGTTGTGCTAGTTCCTGAGGATTACAAATGAGGGCCATCTGTAGTCCCTACTATTTGTGGAGATGAAAAGGAGCTTAACCTAATGTATTTTGGCAGAGTAATAGGGAAACATCAATCACGGTATGACATGTTAGTTCATATGCACCAATAGGCTCATGTTTGTAGCTCGACACATTAAGTGGATCTGTTTCTTTAAAGATGAGTCCATCACTTACAGACAGACATTTGGAGCTCTAGCATACAGGACACTTTTAAGAGATAGTTGATAAAGAGCTTGAAAATGTGAGTAGTGACATGAAGCTAAACTCTGGCTCATTTTCTTCAGATTCCCTATTAGTATGAGCCTCATAAAGTTGAAATTGGGGTCACTTGGACAGTTATTTTAGCTAAAACAGATGGAGTTGTGGTGGCTGCTTCTAAAGAAGTAACTTTTACTGTAAGTTACCACACACTGTTTCTGGGATAAATATATTTTCTTGTACTACATCATTTGGGACTGTGTAGTAATTACTGGACCAATACTGATTTTTTAATGCCAACCATGCCAGTAATTTCCTTTAAAAAAACCTATTCTGAGATAGTTCACAGCAGTGAAGAAAAAAAAGTATTTTCCTTTCAAATACCAGAATCAAACAGTTTCTTAATTTATTACAAGAGCATAAAAATTGAGAATCCTCTGAATTACTGTTTTCTCCATGTAACAAAATATTCTGCATGAAGAGGGATTATTAGATCCCCTGAACTTCCCTTGTAAGTAGAACACAGCTGTGTGAACAATTCACAATGTATAATTTATTGGATAAAGTTCGGCACTTTTTTGACTTGTGAACTCTTAAGGAGCAGTTCGGGACTTCTTTGTTATTGATTGTTATGCAAGAGTTTTCACTAACTTCTTCAGGAATACCATCCTCAAATGGTTCATAAAAATGTATTTCCATGACTTAAATTTCAAGCTCATTTTGTGTCAGGTCAGCAGCGCAACTCAGGTAAGGTGACTTCTGTCCCTTGAATTGACAACACATAAAATCACATATTAATTCCTGTTTTCTGCTCTGGATATGCAATTTCTAAAGAAGCAAAATATTCAGCATATATAGGAACTGATTATTTGAGGAGCAAAGTTGCTACTTGTTATCACTACTTTTATTCGTGTTTATTAGCCTACAGAGCAACCAGGCCTGGGGCCCCCATCCAGCAGATGCAAAGAGGAGGTGGAAGAAATCCATTTCCCAAAGAGCTTCTGGCTGCAACCAGGGTATGGGTGAGGAGGGAATGATAACAGAAAACATCTCGCTCAGCTATTATGGTTTTGAAAAGTGGTAGTGTAAGAGGGAGATAAGTTACAAAAGGGAAAGGGTGTATCAGAGGCAGAGGCATGGGGTAAGAGGACCAGATGCGGAGTGAAGCTAAGGTAAAGAGGTCAGAGTGAAAAGGAATTTATGATTTCTCTTCCCACCTAAGCATCAGCCATTACTTGCCAAAATTAGGCATGCAATGGGAGCTGCCTCTTTAAAAGTCGTTTTCATCTGGAGATCAGGAAAGGGAAAACCCATCAGCTCCCAGCGCTGCCAGGAACAGCCCAGGCAGGTGCTGCAGGAAGTGCCCTACAGCTTTATTAATGCATCTCAGGCATGATTCAAAAAGCCTCGACCTTCATTACTCTTGCAGTTCCTTGAGCAAGGTATGCTGTTTGTACTGAATAGTGCCAAATCCTGCAATGAGAAAAAGATGTAGATTAGCCCAGAGAATTCAAGTTCACTTTGGTTTAAAGCAGAAATGAAAGGAGCCGCATTTGTGATTGAAAATCAGTCAGCTCTTGATCACCTGGGAGCAGCGCATCCAGATTGGAGATTAGCTGTGCCCTGATGAAATATTCCCAGCCATATCCCCCACCGCTCCCCTCCTTGGTGTTCATTCTTCATCATAACTTCATTTTTCAAATCTAAATATACTAAATATGTTCTTACGATCCAATTTACATATGTTCTGTATTAGTCTATTGAGAGTAACATTGAGAGTTGACTGGACATGGAAAAAATGCAGATTACTTCAGTGGACGGTACCAGTGACTTTTTTCCTCAGTGCATATGGAGGTAAAGGCTGGATTTAAACCACAACTGATTTTGATTAGATGGCTGAAAAGCAATGTGAGCATTTATTAGCCTTCCACATGTCCAAATGTCAGCTACGAAATCACTTTTCACTGAGGCAGGCTCACAACACTGTGACTTCTGGGCCCACCATAGGAAAATGATGGGATGCACTTACAGTTCATTTCTTTGTGGTTTTCTTCCAAAAGTCCTCTTGTAATGGGCATGTAGTACAAAGCAGGCAACTGCTAAGGTGCATCTGGTAGACCCAAGGGAGGTGATGCTGATGCTCTTTGAAGCTACCACAGGCAAATAACCCCCATAAGGAACCTCACCAGCTGAGTGAGTGACAATGGTAGCAGTAATCATGTTGCTCTGACCAAGATGCTGAGTCAGGACAAGGGACACAGCAGGAATGAAAAAGACATAACCAGGTCCCTGTACCCACATCTGCACTCATGTGGAGCCTTGGTAAGGTTTAAGGGTGAGTGGTGTGGAGTGGCCTACTGAGGGCCAGCCTAGAAGTCAGCATAGGAAAGCTAGCCAAAAAAAGGAGGCTTTGAAAAGGATTTGGAAAAGGAGGTACTGAAGGCCTGTTTTCAAGGCAAACCCAAACTGTTTTAAATCAACTGAGTCACAGTATTTTTATGTGGAGCTTAATAAGACACCAGATATGTAGCAAGAATATATTTTCCAGTGCAATGATGTCAGGTCAATCACAAACCTATCAAAAAATGTCAAACCTGATAACAGGAAGAAGCTGCTGTAGACCTTAGTAACATGGGTAAAGGATAAAATTGTGGTAGTAGAATGTGTCTTTAATGGCCTATGAAAACACGTAGATTTTTAAAAACAGTGTTTTATTGTTTTTGCTGATGATCTGGAAGCACTCTCTGAGTTGGGCTGAGATTTTGTAATGGAGTTACTGCTGCTTGTTTGGGGTGTCATGGGGCTGAAATGTCAGAGATGAAGTGTGTCTGTTTCTTCTGCTCCTCTGTTGTGTCCTTGGAGCACAGTGCAGACACTGCGGTAAAAAGCTGCTGGTTATAAAAGGAGGTTATCTCCTGCATGAAACCAGGACCATGCACAATATACTTTCCAATTAGTTTATAAATATTTTTTTTAAAATGCCCCTGTTCTGTCCTATCACCAGTCTTGCAAGGCTATCCTTCATTAGCATTGCAGGAATTATTAATAAGTTTAATATGATTGGCCTTTCAAGTAATTCTATGAAACTCATTTTCTGCTACCCCCTTCCTCCTGTCTTATGTGCTCAGCTCTCCAGACAGGGCTGAGAAGGTTACCATACTGTAACCCATGTAACCCATGGGCTGGCAGTTGAGGTTCCCACTCCCCTGCTTTTCCTCTTCTCTGACTGTGAGAGCAAGTTTTCAGTGTTGGACTGACACTGAATGCTGAACATCAATACCCTCACCATTTTTGTTATGCCCAATCCTGTACTAGCCCCAGGAGCTGCATCATAAGGTACGAATGCCTGCTGTCTTTTTCAGACCATCAATTCTGATCAGCTCTGCAATATAGAAACACGGAAAATTAAATAAAATTTACAGAAGCTGGGATGTCTGCTGTATTTTGTCCCAGAACAGGTCTAAGCAACACAACTGAATGACTATGCATATGCTCCTATCTTAATCCCTTCAGATGAGTTTTGAAGTGATATGATTTACCTGACAAGTGCCACAAGCTAAGGTCAGTTACCTGCAGTTCAGTTGATCTGTCCGAGTCACTTTCCTCCTGATATCAAAACTCTAAAAACCCAGTGGAATAAATTCAGTGCCTGATCCATCAACGTTTTTTTCCTAGACAATCTGTCATGAGTGAGATAAGACTTAGCAAAGGAGAGACCAGAAATGAGAAAGGAAGGAGAATGGTAAAAAGAGAAAGATGCCATAAGAAGGAAAGGAGACCTTTCAGGAAAGAAGAAGATATATTCAAGTCAAAGGAAAATTTTAGCACGAGGACAAAGGGATATTAATGGGTCATGAAGTCTGGAAACAGGAAGAAAGAAAATCAGAACAGCAGAGAGATGAGGTTCTGAATAGTTTTAGTGTAGGAGTAACAGGAGCAAATGACCTATCTTCTTTCTTTTTTTAAGGGGCAGTTATTTTTTAAGAGGAAGAGCGGTTTAAGAGGGAGTTTAAGAAACTCTCTTTTCAGGAGTCTGATGCTTTATGAATGGTGCTTAATGGCAAGAAGGAAATAAGAGAAGAGCCAGAAGTAGGTAGTGGATATTGCTCTCTCAACCATAAACAGTTTTGAGGGCTACCCAGTGTTTAAAACACAACTGTTAATGACTGATTCTGTTATCTTTTAAAATGTATATTCTTCACCTGCAGGAGATTCTGCATCCATCAGAATCTCCTTTCCTTTTGGGCAGTAAATGATATGTTCCCAGAACCGCCTGTGTTAACAGTCTGTTTTAAAAATGAGAGGGCAGCAGTTGCTTTCACTCTGGACAGAAACCTACTGAAATAGGGGTTTCTTATTTCTAATCATAGATCAGCACAGTATCACTCACAGAGATAGGAATCTGAGAAATGCATAGTGCATACAATCCAATTTGGATCAAAATGTAAAGTGTCATGGGATGTGCTTAATGCTGTGACTTTGAGCAGATCTTGTACTTCACAAGAGGCAGAACCTCCTTATTTTCTTTGATTTTTTTTCTTTCCTTTTTCCTATCAATGACAGTGGTGAAAACTTCTTCTTTTCTCCTTTTTTTTTTTTTTCCCTCAGATACAATTATGTCTTGAGTATTTTGCTGCTTCATGAGACTGGGTGCAATGGCTGGGTGCGTGGCCATCCTGCATGGTCATGCCTTTGTCCCCTTCCCCAGGACAGCTCTCCTCTTGTCTGTCCTCCATCTCTGTCCCTGGAGGACAGTGGGAATGAAGCTTGCATCTGAAGAAAGGGGTGATTCATGGAAAGATTACGATGAAACCCACCCACAAAAAAAGCCAAACACAGACCTGAGAGAGGCAGGGTATGGTAAGCGCCCTGTGCCGGGCTCTGACCCGAAGCACTGCAGGCGAGGCTGGGCAGAGGGGGTCCCAATGGGGGGCTATAGCCTCCCACCTCCCTGTGGTCTGCCTGTCCCTCACGGCTTGTCCCAAGTGCAGTCAGAGGTTACTGGATATGTCCAGCAAATGTCCACCAAGAGCAAGAGACAGGCTATGGCACTGCATGGCAGATAAGTGACATTGACACAGAAGCAGTTGCACTCAGCTGTGTGTGCAGAGTCTTCCATCACGAGGCCGGGTCACGCACAGCTTCATAAGTGTGTACAGTAGTACACGGACAATGGCAATGCTAATGCCAGCAGATGGGCTAATCTCCCATATTCCCCTTCCCCATTTACTCACGCTTGAAGTGAAGGACTAGCTTGGGTGGCAGCCTGCAAAGCCTCATAAATACATAAACACACCAAACACTTTAACTCAAACCACATCACATCCCAACAGACATTCCCCAGAGAAGTCCATGGGGAAGCGTTGTAGACTTGTATGAGTCACAGTGTTGCTTGCCCACAGGAGGAACTGGACGTGAGTTTAATCCATGCAAATCTTAGGCTTACTCAGAGACACTTGTTATTATTTGGTTTCCAGCTTTGAAATATACCAATTACACAAAGTTGTCACTGTAATGTTGTGTTTCTTCACTCTCATCCTTATCTTAGTGTGTGTCCCCTCTCTTGACAGCAAAATCTGTGTTTAAAAATCCAAGGGAATAAGTGTCTATAGATGGGAGGCTATTGAAATTACTTGAAACTTCTTTCTCATTATTTTTTCTGAAGGGAAAAAAGACGACAGCTTCCCCAAACACTGGGAAAAATCAGACTTGTCAGTTTGACTTCACTGAAGGGGAAAGACTCAGAAACTCCTTTAAGGAATCAAATAGGGAACACTTGGAAAAGCAAAGCTGATTAAAGACAGCTAACATCAATTCAGGGAAAGGAGATCATGCCTAACTAATTCGTTGGAATTCTTTGAGGAAATTACTGCCCTGGTAAGGAAGGGGAAAGGATATTATAGACTCCGTTTTTCAGAAAGCATTTGACAGCATTCTCCACTGTTGGTTAAAATGTCTAGGGTCTGAAGTCATGGAATAGAAGGACAATGAGCATATTGGACTGGAAACTGGCAAAAGAGAAGGAAAGAAAGGGTAACTATGAATGGGAGCCTTTCATTTTGAAGAGGGGGATGTAAGAAGGATCAGGGAAGAAACCACATTTGGAGTTTTAAAACAAGTCTTCTCAAGGTTAATGAAGATGCTCCTGAACTTTGGGAAATACAATTAATAATGAAGAACCATGCAGACAGATGGAGAAAGGAATGGTTTGTTTCACCACAGTATCTTAGAGAGCAGAGAGAAAGAGGAACGCTTTCCTGACTGCTTTGCTAAAACAGATCTGACACAGCTTGAATGGTAATACTTATTAAATTCCACAGACACAGAAAAAGACAGAGAATTTCATGCTGCTCAAGCTCAGGCTGCCTACACAACCCATTTGCCCTTACAGCAAGTAACGTCTCAGGAGAGTCCTGCAGCCTTGACATCACCGCAAGAGAGTACTAGAAAGGGGTAGCCCTGCTCTGTGCATGGTGAACCACAGGCACTAAGGCTTGCAGAGCAGTCTCTACTGCTAAGAGTGTACTGTAAAGCGGGCACACAGTCCCTGCTGCGTGTATGGTTTTCTCCAGGGGAGAGAGAAGGAAGAATTCTTATGTCTTAAGCCACTGGGATTCCTGCCAAGTTCCTTGAACTCTCTATTCTCATCTTTCCAGTGTGGCTCATCCCTTCTAATTCTCTGCCCCCTAAAAGAGCAAGCTGATACTTGTGTTCAGCTATCAGGTATGGTCCTTCAAACATGTTTTCCATAGACCATTTGAAAGCCATTCTTTTACATAATGCCACCATTGCTTCTAGGTTATTATGGGCAGGAGCACTTCACTCTCCTGATTACACCATGCTTGGAGAGGAAGCAATAATTTAAGTGGTGTGACTACAAAACTGCTTCTGATGGCTTTAATGTACATGGGAGAAGGTATGAGTGAAAGCATTAAGTTAGGAAGCTTTGTCATACACAGAGAATTTATTTCATTAATAGAACCTTATAAGACTCCATTTTCCTACACAAGTTGATTTAGTGTGTGCCCTTGGAACCAGCACTTTCTTTCTCTGTTTCCTCTCTTTCCACTTTGAAGTACAAAAGGCACTAGTGAACTTTGCTTTGTTTTGTTTGTTTTCTTAAATACTTAACTGACCAGAAGGAAAAAGGATATGCAGCAGTGGCACTACACCAGGAATATACATAAATTCATCAACATATCCTATTGCTTATCTTCTTGGCTAGATATTATTCCTCTCATCTCTGTCTGTCTGAGGATATTTATATACCTCTAGGATGGAATTTGTCACCAAAAGAAGTATCTCCCTGCTCTTGTTCTCCCTCCCTGCTTCCATTTCTCACTTGTTTGAAGTATAGAACACCCGAGTCCCAGTTCTCACTCTAGTGACGGCTTTTAGTACATTGGTATTTTTTGCATTTACTCATTTTCAGAAATAGTCTTTTCCTTCTTCCCTCTGATTTGAAGCATAATTAACCTTGACAAGCTTCAAGGTGGCCCTTCAGTCCTGCAAACAAAAGCAGTTTTCATTGTCACTTGGATCAGGAATAGCAGAAGTCAGAGACGTGACCCTTTCGGACACCAAAATTCAGCTTTTTTTGCGATACAGTAGATCACTCAGTGTTGGTTCCCTTATAAGCCAAAAAAGTATTTAATTTAGGAAAGAAATTTCTACATCCAATTCAGTACTATCAGAGAGTAGAAATAGAATACAAATATTTTATTGTAGCTCTGAACCTTTTGCTACTAGGACAAAGAGGAATTCTGAACATTAAGACCCTAATCTTTGGAACACCCTCTTGCCTCAGCCTTTCCTCTTATATTAATTTTCTTCTGATGCTTTTTGGGCAGTATTTTGTTAGTGTTCATACTTAGCAGTATTTTCCCCTCAGACGATACTGCAACTTCAAGCATCTTATGAGGAGGGGAAAACCTTTTCAAAGACAGTTCTAATCTACTCTAAGCAGATCTCCCTAAACTATTTCTTATTCATTTCTTCTTTGTCAAAAGGTCTCTTCTTCATGCCCTTGGGCTGATTATTAATAGACACGATAAAAAATGTATAATCCTACTCTAATTATTTTTTATTTTCAGGCAAGGGAAGGGGAGAGAACTGTGTATTTTTCAATGTTAACTGTTGTCCCTCCTCTTATCAGGTTAATTGGACTGTGGCAATGTCTAACTGGATATCCTGCCCAGAGGTGATTTAAAAATGGCAAATGTCAAGAATTTTTTTTTACTTAATGTTGGAATGTCAGCCTTCTCAAATAAATTATGGCAGTTGCTCTTGTCTCAGTGACATAGGTATTTCCTTAACATGTGTTCTTGGATAAATACCTACACAGCTATAAGAAAAAGGAGGTCATGATTTCACAACAAAGAAAATAATCTTCCACCAGCCTTATTGTTCTGGCCTTGCAAAAGCCCACTGGTAGCTGGCCAGTTTTAAAGATGTCACCATCATGCTTGCTTCTTGCACTTAGCTCTGCAGAGCTCTGCCTGGCATCTTTTCAAAACAAATCTTAAAAAGCGCACAGAGAAATGCTTTCTTTCTGGAGCTCTGTAAGTCCTCCTAACTACACAGCTGCCAATTACAGCTAGCAAGGCTCTTGCACTTTTTTTTATGCTTTTCATCCCGTCATTTTCAGTATAATTTGTCTCAGCCTAGAAGGGCTCACCTCTGCCCATCCCAGCCCCAGATGTGAGATATGGCACAGGGAAGAGGCAGTTTTGGGGTGGGGGCCGGCATGGTAAGGGGCAGCAAACGTGGTTCCCATCGCTCTTGGTGCTCTGCGAGAGTTAGTGCATAACATGTGAAACTCAAAGTCCTTTAGCTGAGCAAACTAAAAAGCAGAGAACACGACAAGACAAAATAAGAAAAAAGGAGTAGTGATTAAAGAGGTGGAAGGGACACTTTTGTGATGAGGGTGTCATGAGGAAAAAAAGGTGTTTCGGTCTGGGAGAGGCCATTTCTTGGCTCTCTGGAGGGCCAATAGCAAGAGGATGATCTATTCTTTCAGGACAGTAGCCTTGGAAGGGGTCTGGTACAGTGAGGACATGGGGGCAGCAGGTAAGAGCAGGTACCTACATGGGCATTTAGGGGTGGCTGTTGGTTCAGTTCAGCAACACTTCAGGTCTGCTGACACATGCATAGGGCAGGATCCAGTGCTCTCCAGGTCTGACAGCAGGCAGACAACTGACATTTAAACAGTAACTGGGGTGGGAGTCTGAGACACAGACTTCATTTCTCCTTTCAGAGGTAATTGCTAAATGATTTGGCAGCTTTTAATTTCATAGCACCAAGAAGTATTTAGTACAATGCTCAAATATCTTTCACTACAGTGGATGGTTTTTGTTTGTTTGTTTGTTTGTTGCTGCCAGGTTACCTCTTCTTCAGCAAAGGAGGTTCATATGTCTTGTTTCAGGTTTCGCTGTTTTCTCTATTTTGTATCAAAGTCAACCAGGAGAAAAATCTTGCAGTGACTTAAAGGACACCATGTAGGTAGATTTTGCTGGGAGCAGAGAAGGTGACTGCACTTTGTTTGGTCAAGCAGGACAGTTCTTGGCACTGCCAGAGTAGCTCACATTATCCCAGCTTTTGTGGATGTGGTCCATTCAGTATTCTGCCTGTATTCAGTGAAATTCTGTTAATACTGTCCAAATAAATTCAAGGAGTTTTGGATGTAACATAATATTAGATAGATACAGAACATTCCCTTTTTCATCAGGGAATCTGAGAGCTCTTTGTTATGATTTCAGAGAATTAAAGCTTCACAGTATTTCTGAATTATACCTGGAAGAATTATTTCCCATAAGCTGAGGGAGCAGAAAGATGGATGCCCCTTCCTCATGCTAGGGTTGGGATAATGGATCTAGTGACTCAGGAGCTGGGGCTCCAATAACAGTCTCTTTGTTCTCGTGTCCACTGGCTCTCCAGTGGCGACTGGCCTTGGGCAGCAGTTACCCTCTGGTGCGCCCAGAGAGATGCAAAGTGTAGTTGAGAGCACCAGTTTAAGCCTGGAAAAGGGATCTGAACAGAAATAAGGAACACTAACAAAATGGTAGGAGCTGCTGTATTTTGTGAGTTGTTTTAAATAAAGAATCCATTTTAATCCTACTGGCCTCTTGCCTGCTTGCTTCATTCAAAATAAAACACATTCTCCAGAAAATGGTTTTACATAGCCCAGCCAAGTTTCTACTACAGTAAAGACCCCAGACATCCATAATTCATGAACAAGGAAGGGTGTGGATATTTTGTGGGAACTGGATCCTCTGTGAACAAGATCATTTTCATTTACTGATTATGTTGTGTAAACAATATGCTTTTAGGATTCAGAGGAACAGAACCGTTCATCTAGCAAAGTCAAACTATTGATTCATATGCTGGAAGCAAATTAAATGAATCTGGAGCTCTGAGTTAACAATAAATAATAAAAGAATGAGTATGTTGTCCTTCAAAGGCTATTTCACCAAGTTTTAATTTCTGCTATGCATCTTTTAGCTGTTGAACAACCCAAATGCTGCCCAACTTGCAAAATACTTGAACTTTTTATTATTGTAGATGCCATGGCAAGGTTTGAGTGTTTGAAGCCATTTAGAATGTTTACAGCTGAGAAATGACAGTCAGTAAATTGAAATGTCCGACCAATTTATACTTGACAGAATGGTATTGTGAAAAGGACATAGTAGATAGCCATTGGTTTTCCTCATGCTCATGGTTTTTGATTCCATTTGCTAAAACCTTATCCCAAAGATACATAAATAATACATAAAATCTCTATCATCCATAGAATATGATAGACCTTTTTATTGTATGCAACTGGTTGTCAAAACCAAAACTAATTGCCAAGTATAGCTGTCAAGTGTGCTACACTTACACCTTCAAAGCTCTACATGTTGGATCCACAAAAGCACTTGAATATGAATTTTTTGCCCCAACTCTGCTAGGCATTTAAATCTCAAAGCATCTTTCCCAAAGCTCTCACCTTAACCTAGATTCTGCTGAAATTCTGCCCTTCATGTCTCTCCTGTCATTCTCAGTGGATGCCTCTGACATGCGTAACCAAAGGAGAGGATGTGTCCCTGTAACCTTTTTCACAAAACGTGGGACACTATATTCTGGTCGCAGCGACCTGCCCTTGCAGAGGTCTCCCCACAGGTCCAGTCACAGGCTACACAACCTGGACGCTCAATCACCTCAGCAATACAGGTACCGTGCAGGTGAACATAGGTGACTGTCACTCCATGCTTCAAAAGCTGACATAGCTGAAAGGCAGCAATCTCCTATGATGATTCAGAGCCAGGATATTTTCACATCCTGTTTTCTTAATATCCATATCATGACTGACAAGAAATAAAGAAAGAAGAAGCTTCATTTTATACTTCAGGGTATCATCTGTGCTTCTCCAAACAGAGCCAGGTTTTTCTACAGAGGCAATTGTATTAGACCCTTAGATTGCTCTTGCTGTGTACAAAGTATATGAATTTACACCGAGAAACACTGATACCTCCCCCGAAAATGCCTTATTGAATGTGAATGCAAAACCCCAATAGCTGGTTCACATCCAATATTTGGCCATAAACAAATCATCTCCTTCTCATACAAGAAACCCTGACTATCTGTCAGAACTGCCTACAGAGTGACCGTCAGAGCACCACTTAAACCCTAGCATGTGGTTTCACAGTCATTCTGTGCCAGCCTAAGCTGCTGAGCTGCCCGGCTGGCAATGGCAAGTACTGGCAGAGGGGTGGTGCTGGGAGCAGGGTCCCAGGGTGAAACTCCCCTGCTGACTGGCAGCATCACAGAATCACAAAACGGGTCAGGTTGGAAGGGACCGTAGTAGGTCATCTGGTCCAATCTCCCTGCTCAAGCAGGGTCATCCTAGAGCACATTGCACAGAATTGTGTCCAAATGGTTCTTGAGTATCTCCAGTGAGGGAGACTGCACAACCTCTCTGGGCAACCGGTTCCAGTGTGTGGTCATCCACACAGTAAAGAAGTTCTTCCTCATCTTCAAGTAGAACTTCCTATGCATCAATTTCTGCCCATTGCCTCTTGTCCAATTGCCTGGCACCACCAAGAAGAATCTGGATTCGTTCTCTTGACATCCTTCCTTCAGATACTTACAAATATTGATAAGGTCCTTTCTCAGTTGTCTCCTTTTGAGGCTGAACAGGCCCAGCTCCCTCACCCTTGTAAGAGAGATGCTACAGTCCCCTAATCATCTTTGCAGTCCTCAGCTGGACCTGCCCCAGGAGCTCCATGTCTCCCTTGTACTGAGGAGCCCAGAACTGGACACAACAATCCAGGTGCAGCCTCACTAGGACTGAGTAGAGGGATAAGATCATATCCCTTGACTTTCTGGCAATGCTCTTCCTAATGCAGCCCAGGATACCATTGTCTTTCTTGGCCACAAGAGCACACTGCTGGTTCATGGACAGCTTGTTGTCCACCAGGACCTCCAGGTCCTTCTCCACAGAGCTGGTTTCCAGCAGGTCATCCCCCAGCCTGTCCTGATGCATGGGGTTATTCTTCCCCAACACCATGCTTTTACCTTTGCTGAATTTCAGATGGTTTTTCTCTGCTCATGTCTCCAATCTACTGAGGTCCTTTTGAAGGGCTGCACAGCATTCTGGAATATCAGTCACTCCTCCCAGCTTTGTGTCATCAGTGAACTTGCTGCTGAGGAACCATCTACCCCTTCATCCAAGTCACTGGTGAATATGTTAAACAATACTGGGCCCAGTAGTGAACCTTGGAGGACTCCACTGGTGACAGGCCTTCAACTAGACCCTGTGCCGCTGACTATGACCCTCTGGGATCTGCTGTTCAGCCAGTTCTCAATCCACCTCACTGTCCACTCATCCAGTCCACATTTTCCAAGTTTGCTTATAAGGATGTTGTGAGAGACAGTGTTGAAAGCCTTGTTGAATTTGAGGTAGACAATATCCACTGCTGTCCTCTCATCCATCCAGGTAGTTGTTTCATCATCGAAGACCTTCAGGTAGGTCAAGCCTCAGGGACTGAGGTGAGGGTGACTGGCCAGTAGTTCCCTAGGTCCTCCTTCTTGCACTGTTTGAAGATCAGGGTGACATTTGCTTTCTTTCAGTCTTCAGGCACCTCTCCTGATAGTCATGATCTTTGAAAGATGTGGTGAGTGGCCTCATTATGGTGTTCACCAGCTCTCTCAGCACTTGTAGATACATCCCATCGGGGCCTGTGGATGTCAAGTTTGCCTAGGTATTCTCTAACCCAGTCCTCCTTGACCAAGGACAAGTCATCACCTTCTGCTGGTTTAGGGGGACTGTGAACCTCCATCCTTAGAACTCAACACTTTACTTTCTAGAAACTGTGTCCAGACAGAGAGATAAATTGGCCACCTCACCTCGTGGAAATTTATGAAATGGAGCAATAGATTTGATTAATTCCTGGGCTTTGATAGACACTAACCATGACAGAAACCAAAAATGTTTTGGCTGCCAACAAACAGGTTTATTGTAAATAACCACAGTGCATAACTTACTGAGGTGGAAAGACACCATGACCGGCTGCAAATTTTGTTAGACCTCTACACTTTTAACTTCCCTACTAACCATTCATCCTTGGGGATACTGGGAAGATTTCAGCAGCACTCCTTGAGTGCTATCCTAAGAATCCCAAGGTCAGCGGGAGGAGTGAGGACATGGGAGATGAGCTCCAGAGGAGGGTAGCATCAAATTGGGATCTCATTGTCAAGTCGCTCCCTTGGCCAGCAGGCATGTGGCAAGGTCCACTTATGGGCACAGGAACCCTGCTTCCTCCAAGAAGAGATTTATACTTTTCCCATGGTGTGGAGACTTCCCTTACTCTTTCATGGTAGGACAAGCAGTAAAACCTACTGCTTGGAGAACTAGAGTGTTCAGAAAAACACATTTAAAATGGACCTTACCAGGGTCAGCATTTTTAGAGACAGATATGTAGAAAAAAAATTAAACAAGGGCATACAGCCATGTATGAAAGGTGGACTTTTTATGCAACAGGCATTAGGAGCTCTGAGGCTGGGACTTAAGGAGACTACAACCACATCAGAAGGCTAACCTACTTCTGTAAGAGTCAACAGCCATTTATTCAAACAGAATAAGAAAATTAGCTTCATCTCTCTCCAGTCTGAAGCCATTGCATTCATCAGCAAACTTGTGAGTGAAGGAGATAAACTGAAACAGAAAAGAGAGCAAGGAAAAAAAATCCTATGCCTTACACAGATATGCATATCAAGCAGAAGTGGTGATTGAAATCATGCTTGATGTCTGTGGTGCCTTATTACATTCTGGCTAATGGGAAAATGAAAGAAATAAGGTGCCAGTTGCAAGGAAAGGGCTTCCCCACACCTAAGGGAACAGGAAACTCGTTTTTAAGACTGCATGGGGGATAATTCAGCTGGTTTTAACACCAGTACTTTGGGTATTTAAACTGCTCCTAGGCTGGACATTAAAGCTTACAAGGAAAAGACAAATCTTAAGTTTTCAGGCAGCAGACAAGAAGTGTCTGAATTTTCACAAGATAGGAATATAGGTAGTACCTGGAAATATGTGTGTGCTGGCACTAAGACTAAATACACCTGCACAAATGGGGGAATTGTATGGAGTGACTTATTTTGCATTCAAAAGTGTGATATTTCCTGCTTGCCTTAATGTGAGTATGCTTGATAAGTGTTGCAGAGGTTTTGTACCAAGATCTGTGCACAGCACCTATGTACAGGGTCAGAAGTAGAAAGATGGCTCTCAATTCCTGCGGCTTGGCCTGACCTAGAGCTGACTTGACCCTCAGGAAACTCAGGATATTGTGAGCATCC